>NC_137467.1:108726650-109326650 GCF_964235325.1 Thermobia domestica
GTGATCTCATATGGTAAGACGGAATATCACGGTGAGCTCATATGGTATAGTAAAGAGAAAGCGCGTTATATGATGGACAAGTTGATGGGTCACTTGCGATAGGGCAGCCATCTCCGAGCTAGTCAAGTTTTTTGTAATATGCATCTGCACCATCAGAAATCAACTTAAAATGAAAACATTAGCCGAGATGTCACGTGACTTCATTGTAATAGTATTCTACAATGTATGAAAAATAATAATAATAAAAGATTACATCGATCTTTAAGTGAAGCGCTGATTAAAGATATAATTTAGAAGATGGACGGAAATTTTCGATTTTTAGTTAGTTGTTTAAGGTGCAAAGGCGTGTATATAAATTCCACGGTTCTATTTCAAGGTGTCCAGTAAGGCTAAAGAGCTTATTGCGGCTTATGTCTATCTAAAAATGCTGTGTAATTTAGAAATCAGCAGTGGACGTCGCCATGTATTCCTTAATTTCTAAGGAAATTCAACAATGAATCGGAGGCCGCAGTATCTTGTGTTGTGTACCTAGGTCTTAAAAACGAAGCAGTAGTGCTTTTGTAGCTACTTAACTCACATTATACAAGGCGTACCATTTTAAAAACAGTGGATTTACTTCTCCCTTTAATAAGACGAGGGTATCACAGTCATATAGCTTTGGACACGTACAGCGTTTTGTTTTAGTTGGGCCCTTGGGATTGAAAATTTTTGTGATACCAAATTTAAAAATCATAATGATTTTCAATGATAATCAAGCAATTGCTATACTTCCCGTTTATAAGCAACTACATGACTATTTGAGAGTGGTTCCTGTTGAAGAAATCTACTTTACACCCATAACGCTATCACCTTTTCTTGATCGTTAACTCGATAGAAACTTTTTAATCCAAAGAGTTGTGTTCTTACGGATATATTATTTCAAGAAAGTCTCCTGTCTGTTAACACTCGAGAATATCAAAAATGTACTCCGAAGCAGCCTTACTTTGGGTCGCAGATCGGTGATCTGATCGATGAGACTAATAAAGAATTATTTTAGGTTCTTTTAATATCTTCCCTTGGTTAATTGGAAATTATTTATGCTATAGGCAGTTATGTGTTCGCTACCAACTTAGTAAAACTGGTCATCACAAAGCAACCAAACTGAGAGCTAAACATATAATCATATATCAATGGCTTACCTGTGGCGAGGCGAACTGAACTGATGGCTCACCACAACAGAACAGGCTCCAGCCGATGAGTCACCTCAACCTAGCTTAGCCGAACCGAACCGAGCAGGTAGCTCATCGCTACCGACCATGTTCTAGCTTGGACTCAATTGAACCGAGCCGGAGTTTAAGCTGTTGTGGTGGCTCAGGGCTCGAGCCTAGCCGGTTGACACCAATGTTAAATTTCGATAAAGTATTTGCACATCTTTCTTAAACAATATACGATTTAAGTAGTGTTTAGTAGTGTTCATTTTTTCAAGTGACTAGGGCCATTGTATTCATGCCCTATCCATTAGTTATGATCCGAGTATTGTAAATCATATCCTTAAAAGTAAGAGTTTTTTGAGCATACAGAAAAACAACTGAGCAAGTTGTTCAAGTTCCTCCTATTGCTTGTTGAGATCAACGAACGCCAGATAGCGTAGAGTGGACTCGAGAGGCTCACGTAGAAGACAAGTATATAATATTCACCATTTGAAAATATTATTTCACTATAAATTCGCACTACCTTATAGGTAATCCATTTTCCGATAATTCATGAGTCGTCACGGTTACGCTGTGACGCGTCATAGACCATCAGCGTCTTTGTTGATACTCATTGACTCATTGAAACTCATTGATACTCATACTCAAGTTGATACTCATTAATCAAATATAATTCGGGAAGTAATTTTTCAAAAGCAGCAGCTCTACAATTACAAGATGAAAAATGCAGTTCGCTAAAACTATTAATGTTTTTCAGAACCGAATTCGCTACCTCTCTTGTCAGTAACACAGTTTACTTGGCATCATGCATTATGTCATCGCATATACAAGCTTAATTGAACTTAAAAGTTTGGTTAAAATATTACATAATAGCTTAGTCTGGCAATTTTTATTTCACAGTAAAGTGTGCATTTTCTGCTGTTTTAAAAAGTATATATATTTTCATGTAAGGCTAATATAAGAGTCTTACTATACTTTTGCCCAATCAGTACGCAATTTCTTCTAGAGAATTTTTCGTGGAATATTACTATAAACTAAATGGACATAATAATAAAAACACAATCATTTTTTCTTCCTATCATGCAATAAAAGTTTACTAAAAATTACGAGAAAATGTTACAAAATATTCTTGGTCATGGAAAAGGTTTATTTGTTTTGTTTTTGTTTTTTTTTTTGTAAAATTCGATCAACAATATAAACATATGATAGTGTTCCAAGTTACTGGTTTTGACTTGTAGCTCCGCTAATTTTAGAGCTACAAAATTTGTAGCTAGCCTTTGTAGTACCGTGCTTGTATGGAACCGTCTTTAAGTTATATAACTAACCACTCTTACCTAATATAAGCTGTGTTATATCCTGTATATAACAAAAAGTTGAAGACAAAATACCTCGATACATTTGATAAGTACAAAACCGAAAGATTGAACCGAAAGGTAGACAAGATATTTCACGTTTCTGTGAAATTATGTTTCTATATCATTTTCTTTTAAGTTGCCTATATTAGGTTTATTCTAATTTGCCATATATTTATTCAAAAGTTTGGACTACCTTATAGGTAATCAATTTTCCGATAATTCATGAGTCGTCACGGTTACGCTGTGACGCGTCATAGACCATCAGCGTCTTTGTTCCCCAAGTTGATACTCATTAAACAATTATAATGATATTTCCAATAGAACTAGTTGCATAAACAGTAAAGAGGATATGACCTAATTATCACTTGAATATCTTTTCCCCTAAGAAAATCCTACGGTGCTGTATGGATACGAAAAGTGATGTAAACAAAAAATTTGATGTTTTATTTTAAATAATAATGAAACAACGTTGCTTTTAGTATTTGTTTTTCAAATGTCTAATAAAAACCATGACCCTACTCACCTGAATTGATAAAAGCAATTAAACAAACCGTAAATCCATTAATTCATCTATATAACTGTACAAGAAATTTTGGAGTTGGAAATTTACACTTACCTTACAAGAACTATGTTTTTCAACAATCCTCTTTAAAGCCGAAACAAGGATGTTTTTAAGTTGAGACTACATTCATGAAACCTCAATCACCCGAACAAAAAAACAGCAATTGATCTAACTTCTAGCGAAGAAATTTGGTCCATTTATATGCGTTGAATGAATCGTGCTGACTCTAATTGTGCAATTTGTTTAAGTTGATTGGCTCGCGTCTTACTCACTACATACCCGAGCTCAGAGAGACCGCTCACATATCACGTCTTCCAAGATGTGGCGGACCTGAACCGTGCAAAATCCAGATGATGGTTCATCTGAGCCGAGTCGAACAGAGCGGTTAAGCTCATTGCAACCTAACCGACTCTATGGTGCCCCCGCTCTTCGGAGGCTACAAAGCTTTGTTTTTGTACATCTACTAGAAGGATATCACTCCAAAGAGCCACCAAGTTATGTGTCCATTGTTGAGAAAACGTGCAACTTTTAAAGCCATTGTGAGAATTTGTGTTTCACATTTTTATAAGGTGAAAGATAATCTTTTAATAACTTCACTGCAGTGCAATTTCGATAACACTGGCCCAGAAAACATTGATGTTATCGATCACAGTATTGTAAAATAAAACTTTTGGGGTACTATAGATATTATAAGCATTTTGTATTAGAAGTTTGAACATCCTCTGATAAAGTATTCAAGACAAAAATGTGGCAGTGAATGAGGGAAAATATTGACGAGGGTTGTTCCCTGATCTGAATGCTGGACACAGTCGGAAGCGAATTCTGTTCGTATTCGTTTCCCCTAGAAGTTGAAACATCCCACTACGCACGAACTAAAATATACTAAGTAGTGCATGTATCACTATTATTTCTCATCTCAATTTCATTTCTGTTCAGACAACCTTTTATATAGGAAAATTTTAAAGATATCTGAGTTTTGAGCACATCATTAACTTTTAAAAGATAACACAACCAGGTTCTAAAAAGATATCGTCATTCACCATTTTGAACCTGAAACAAAACAGATTTGAAAACAATAGAACACCCACCTCATATCCTCACGTAAAATACGAAGTGAGAATGCTTGCAGTAAGGTGATGGCCTAGGTATTATATAACCAAGTGCATTCTTATTCGATGCAATTGATTCAAGCAAATGGTCATACTATTGAGAGCTATTAGGACTTTTAAAGAGAAAAGTGGTATCATCGTGAAAGCTTATCTAAAATAGTTTTGACACCAAGACAACAATATAGCCCATACTACGAAGAATAAAAGATCTCAATAAATTTAGTACCCTAAAACTTTTTTCTCCTTTCTACTTATTATAATAATACTAATAATAGATTTTGGGTTTAATGCCCTTTCACCAGTGAGGCTATATGAGAAGTAAACCTGAAAATTAACGTAAAACCCGAGAAACGAACTCGTACCAGGAATCGAACGTAAGTCTCCAACAATAAAGAAAGAACAATAATAATAATATGCTGACATATTTACGTATTAAGACAAAGGAAGGAATTATCGTAAAATGTCTGTTATTTATAATTTTAAATTGATTCAATGAAGTAGCAGACTCTTGGTGATCGTTAATTTCAAAAAATATTTAAGAATACAATGAAATCATGGACTTGTAAATTTTCAGATATTTACAACTGAAAAGGAGTCTACTAAGTAGGGCGTTAATAGTTTTTGGAACTGTAACTGAACTCTTGCTAAACAGTGAGTCTATTTAGTAATGCTAAAGAGATGTTTGGAATATGAAGCAGCCACTTGCTGATCGTTAGTTGCATTCATATATCAGTGAAATCAAAGAATAGAATTGTCGTAAACTGTCAGGTATTTACAATTGATAAGTGAGTACATACAGTAGGACGAAACCAGTTATCGCAGATAAAGAGGACTGTTGATGGTCGATTGTTTTTGAAATGTTTACGAACATAATGAGAGATCGGAACTGGCACAAACTGTTAGAAATTTACATTCCAGTCCATTTCCTATTGCGAAAGGTACTACCATGAGCAAAATAAATGACGCGTCTCTTTATTTTGAAGTTTTTTGAAAATATCTCCGTTTTCTTTATATGTTCGAAATTTCGGAAGGTTTCCCCAGCAGGACAGGTTAATAACAAACCCGTTTTTAATATTTGTGTTAGATATTAGCTTAAAATAAAGAAATTAGAAGCAAAAAACATTAAATCGACAGAAATCTCGAGAATTACCAACTCTGCTAAAGTGGGAAATTTTCAAGAACGCGAGGGAATTCTGCATTTCAACACGAAGCAGCGACATCTATGTCATTGAGAGAAATGTGGATTAAATCTACAAACTAAACTTTTAACGAATATTTCTAGTATGTCTTATTATATGCATTATCTGCAAACTCCAAATATATGAATATATGCTAAGTACTAACATAAAGATAGAGCAAATAGTGGAAATTATCTATGGAAAAGGACGAATTGGTAGGACGATCGTAATGAAATATCGTCTTTACCGGAACAGGCTCAGTTCACGTAAAAAGCAAATAGCTCAGTTAGTTAAAACAACGAGTCTGTATGCTGAAGGTAGCGGGTTCGATCCCCTGGAAATGCCGTTGTCATTTTTATCACTACACTACGGTTATTTTATTTATTTTTTTATGTGGGAAAGAATCAAATTGTAACGTATGTGTAAAACTCATGACGATACCAAAAAAAAAAAAAAAAATGCCGTTGTCGCACTTGCACTAGCGTCCCTAATTTTGTTTGCAAACAGTTTCGTAATTATTTCCCCTGTGCTCACTGCTCACCATATGCTCGCTGGCGCATAACGAATGTTTCCCAGTAAATGTTAATTCTAATTTGGAGAATTTTATAAAGTTTCACAATATTTCTCACTAGATAGTCTTCTATCTACGTGTTTGGATATTTTGATAACAGATGTCCCTATTAAATGTTTAATTTTCCCTAGATGTTTAATTACGGAAAAGTTTTACAATGTATTTGTATTGAATTGAAATTGTTTTGAATTTACTACATAAGGTAAGTAGACCCAAGGAGGAGAACTCAAGTAATTGATATTCTACGTAAAAGCAACCTATTGTAGAATGATGATGCTTCTTACCTTCAGCACATAATCTTCACGTTAGAGAGTCAGACAGAGAAAAATCCTGTTTTTCCTCCTCTATGACCACCCATCTTAAACCTCTACATATCGTTGTTCGTCTCACAAAATTTCGGTGCTCCAAAAACATTCAAATAATAATAATAATAATAATAATAATAATAATAATAATAATAATAATAATAATAATAATAATAATAATAATAATAATAATAATAATAATCCTGAATATGCCATCCTTACATAATGTAAGGATATCTTAGTTTCCTAGTTTAAAGGCGGATTTTCATGCCCGCGTTAGAACGGAAGCATCACATGTAGCGTATTCACCGTAAATTATTTTCGTTTTCGTACATCCGTGCGTTTATTGCGCCAAATTACTACTCCCTAGCTAATGCGCATGCGTAAAATAGAAAGTTTGCGACTTCCGCCATGTTAGTCAGTGAATACAATAGTGTACGCGCGCTACTTCCGTCAGAATTGAACAAATTTCTACTCTGACGCGAGTGTAGCGCGCCATCTCCGATGCGTGATTTCATTGGCTGTTTAGCACAATCGCTCGCAACTCACGGAGGTAAAGGACACATGAAAATCCGCCTTAAATCTTAAATATCTTAGTTTAAAATGCTTTCTTTAGTACTTATTTGAGCAACCATGTAGGAGGGGGTACGACTTTTTATTTTGCCCCTCTCATTTCAGTACCCTTCCAACAGAAAGTAATTTTTGATAAGCAGGACAGACAAAATGAATAAGAAATATATTTACAGCATCCTCTCCCCTTTCATGATTGGAATATCACGTAATATTTTTTTATTCTACGAAAGATGGCCCTGTGCGGTTAGGGGTAGGTAACTAAAAGAATACCTAATATATAGCGCCCCTTGATTGTAATATTACCGCTTCTTTATTTGTACGAAGGAGCCCCTACACAATCAAGGGTGACAAAAAGAATAGGAAGAGCGTCTATTGATTCCAGTGGTGGATCCAGCACGAACTCCTGGGGGAGGGGAGGGGAAGTGAAACATTCTTTTGATGATGTGACGCTGTCACAAATTACCACTTAACTAAACTAAACAATAGTGGGGGAACCGGAACCCAGTCAGTTTAAATTGATGTAAAAGTTTAATTTTTGGCTTCATATTAAAGTTTTGGTTTCAAATGAGAGTTTCAGTCCAAGTGGTCAATGATCAAATCTCGTGGGGCTCTTCAGTGTAGGCTAATACGGCCCCCTTATGAGAAAGGGCAAAATTGTTAACATGTTTATAACTTTCGAATTTTTCGTCTATTTTAAAGAAATATTTTGCTTCGTATTAAAGTGTTGGTTCCAAATGACAAATTCAGTCCGAGTGGACAATGATCAAATCTCCGGGGGGGGGGGCTCTTCAGTATAGGGGGCTACGGCTCCCTTATGGGAAAAGGCAAAAATATGAAAATGCTTATAACTTCCGAATTTTCCGTCTATTTTAAAGAAATTATTGGCTTCATATTAAAGTCTTGGCTTCAAATGACAATTTCAGTCCGTGTGGACAATGATCAAATCTCGGAGGGCTCTTCGGTGTAGGGGTTTCGGCTTCTTTATGGGACAAGATTCACGTAGTTGATATTGCAAAATTGTTTTATATATATAAGTGGAAACTTGCACCATTTGGTTAATTTTACCTCTTATGTTTTGCAGATTCATATTCCAAGCAATAGTTACTCCGCAGAGCTAAAAGAAGGCACTTACTAGTTTCATTAAAATGAAATGTCTTTTATGAGAGGAGCAGACGAACGAACAGGCACCCAAACGTTGGTTGAGTCGTACGGTTGAAACTCGTTAAGCTCGCTTCAATTATTATTATTATTATTATTATTATTATTAAAGCTTTTTGCTCCTAATTTAGTTATTTTACTTTATTATTTAACGAATATATTGAAAATTGTCAGAGACACGTATGCAGTAATTTATTTCGGGAGGGGTCCGACTTCAACATTAGGATAAATTATAATAAAATTTTAAAAGATAATCCCCAAAATTAGGCTAAATTTACAGAAAAGTTGGGGTTTCAGAGGGGGTCCGGACCCCCTGGACCCACCCCTGAATGCGTCCTTGTTTGTCAGTAACATTTCCTCATTTTGAAACCCTCAAAAACTTCGGATAGACTATATAAAGGAAAACGAGTTATTTTCGATAAAATATCACTTCAAGGAGACGCGACAGTTTTATTGCACATGGTGGTATCCAACGTTCACAAGGGCAAGAATTCCTTCCCTTTTATTCTTTTGCTATTGTGCTGTATCGAAAGGTCAGGTTTGTAACATATTACTCCTACGAACAAGCATGACTGGCAGATAGGAATACTGAACACAACTCCAGAGAAATGCATGCTGAACTTACGTCTTTACGCTTTGGTGATTTGCCCTCAAGGTCAATCGAGTGGTAATTCAGTTCCGTCTCTGTTCTTAAGCCATGTTCGTATTACTTCGAACAGTTTTGATAATGAAAAGCATGCCTCTTAATATAACAGACTTCTTTCGCGTAAGAAATCGAAACTCAGTTGGTCAGAGCAACTAGTCTGTAAGAATTAGGTTGTTAGTTAGTTAGGAGCCCAGTACGAGTAAGGGTTTTTATTACTATTGTTTTTATCTTTTTTTATGTGAGGAAAAATCAAATTGTGACATCCCGATATCAAATGTATTTGATTAGGTAGCTTTGTCTTAGCTAAACTTTAAACATCAGTAACTGTCGAAATTATTTCACTAACCGATCACTTACTGAACATTTCAAACACGTCAAACCAGTGGCGTAACATGAAGGTTAACCTCTCCTCCGCAGTCCTTAGTTATGCGTCCGTACTTTCAAGGGCGGACTAAGGGCCGGGCGACTGCCCGGGGCGCCAGAGAAAGAGGGGCACCAAAACGAGCCTCAAAAAGTAAATTTTATAATGTGCTTTCTACTGACGTTTTTGGTTTATATTCTTGTAAAGTAGTGGCAATTATATGATCTTTTTCCATTTCACTATGGAAGAAGAGAGTTTCATAGTACTAAGGGGGCTGTATCGAAAAATTGAGAGATGGCATGTAGAATAAAGAGTGCCGGGAATTAAGTATTGTTTGTTTGTTTGCTTGAGTTTAGCGTTCCACGGTTATGCCTTACAGAGCCGTAGCTAGAGGGGGGCCAGCGGGGCGCTCGCCCCGGGCGCTGGTAACAAGGGGGCGCCGGACGAGCAAGAAAAAAGGAAAAGTGTTGAAAATGAATAAATTACGCGGCGCCCCGTAAAAGCTCTGGCGCCCTATTAAGTCAATATTGTCGGTTAGCAAAGAAATGGATTTATTAAAAATTTTCTTGCTCGCTCCGCTCGCAACTCAAACGTTTCAATAACAGTCACAAGTTTTTCACTTATTAAAGAAAGTTGTTATATATGATTTGTTAATGACGATGTGATATCAAGGTGCAGAGATGTCTTATAGATTACGCAGGAACATTTTCAAAATCAAACGGTCAAAGTCTGAAATGTGTTTTGATGTTGATGAATTTGCTTAGTTAATCACGCCTTTCTACCCAATCGGGTTAATCACGGTCGTGAGAATGAAGGTATGAAAAGTAGAGGAGTGAAGAGAACATGCAAGCTGTTATTTGCGCGGGAATATTAAAAATGAAAGTAGCAATAATAATATTTTCGAACTTGAAGAAGTTGTAAAATAGGGGCTTAAGAGGTCAGAACTTAACCAATGATTTTGTCTTTTACAAAGACTGATCACTACCAGTGATTTTTAAAAATTTAATTGACATACGAATTGCTTCCAATTTGAATGTTTTTATTGGAATCATTTCTCCATGGTATTTTTCTGCATATGTATCTAGTTGTGTGATATTTTTACCTATCTACATACATACAAAATATACACACATTATATTTCCGTATGTATTCCGTTACATTTCACAAAAATATTTTTTACCGTAAAATATTCGAAATTAAAATACTAGTCAAATAGAGAATAAAATTACGAAAGTTTACAATTATTACTGGAAATCAATGCTTTCACTCATTTTGAACATTTTATAAGAACATAGTTTCTAATGTATTGAAATTTCATTTCTTTGGATAGTTTGAAACGTTATAAATAGTTGTAAAGAGCCTGAAGAAAATTCCATTAAAATCCTCTTACAATAGGGAAGTCGTGTTATACATGGAGTTAGTGAATGCAGATCAGTGATGTGCCGTAAACTACAATTTTACGTCTACGCGATTGTCTACCGAAATCTATACGTAATTTACATTACACCTTTTCCCGTGTAGACTATGTAGACAACCACTATCAAATGTAAGGAAGAATTTCGTTGCTCGTTTGTTCATATTTCCTCATTCAGTTGTTTTGCTTCGGTGCAGCAAAAGATTAGGGAAACGACTAACATATAAAAAGTAGAAAGAATTATCTAATCTGTATGTTTACTCTGCTCTGCACATACTACTTCCTTAGATTTTCCACTTCGAGCACTGCTTTTATAATGACATTTACAAAACTAATTCTCACCTGTGGGCTTTTAGTCTTGAATCTGCTGTATTTGCCAATTTTTTCTTGCATATTTTACAAAATGCATAATATTTTTCATTTTCCTTCATCAAGACGAAACTAAGTATTTGAAAGTTTCTATTCGCTGGTCTAGGCATTTTATTTTGTACGCAATTTCGCAAGGTAACGACAAAAGAAAGCTCCTTTATTGTCCACGACGCCATATTAAATTACGTGTTGCTGACATATTTTACATAGTCTACGTTGTTTACATTGTCTACGCATAGTTGACACGTAAACGTAAACTATCGTTTTTTACGCGTAGACGCACATCTCTGATGCAGATGGTGGCGTTGGAAAAGTCCGGGTCTCCTGAGCACAGTGGTGATATCAGAAACCGGGCTCCAGAAAAAATGGGGTCCCGAAGTTTTGGGCAGGGGCTCTTTTTATACGCCTATTAAACATGGAATTGTACGTGGGTGGAAAAGTTGAAGTCCGGGTCGTCTGAACACAGTGGTAATGTCACAAATTGGGTTCTTGTCTCAAAAGATCAAAAATGGTGTCCCGAAATTTTGAGGTCGGCTTCATTCTATTTTTCTTTTAAGCATGGAGTTATTAGATACAAATTGTCATGTTGGAAAGCTCCAGGACCTGAGGCCCCAGAAATGAGGTCCCAAAAGTTTTGGTTCGGGTCTCTTTTATTTGCCTATTTAACATGGTGTTGTAGTAGGGTGTTGCCATTTGAAAGGTCGGGGTCGATTAACGAAAGCGGTAATGTCAGAAATTGGGCCCTGGCCTCGAAGCCCCATAAATGAGGTTCCGAAATGTTGGGCTCGAGTCCACTCTATTTCTCGTTTAAGCATGGAGTTGTTGCATGCAGACGGTGACGTTGGAAAGATCCGGTTCCCTTCAGCACAGTGGTGGTCAGGAACCGGGCCCCCACCATGAGGTCCCAGAAATGGGGTCCCGATGAGCCCCTTCTATACGCCTATTAAACATGAATTGTTGTACGAGGGTGATGGCGTTGGAAAGGTTCGTGTCATCTGTCAGAGGTAATGTCAGAAATCGGGCCCTGGATTCAAGGTCCCGGAAATGAGGTACCGAAATATTGCTTTCGGGTTTCTTACATTCGGCTATTAAACAATGTGTTTTTGGAGGCAGGTGGTGGTGTTGGAAAGGTCTTGGTCCCTTGAGCAGTGCGGTGATGTCAGAAATTAGGTCCGGGTCCCAAAGTTTGGGTTGTGTTGTAAACTTTTGCAATGGCTCAATCTCAATACTTGATTGCGAGAGAAAAACCATCAATTCAGCTATTAATGTGGTTTTATCTTGCACAATCAGGTATTGAGATCAAATTAGACAAAAGGTTTACGACATAAATAAAAAATGGAAGCCCGGAACCAATTTCTCATCAACGTTGTGTTCAAAGGACAAAGACTTCCAACGCCACCACTTTCATCCTACAATTCCATGTTTAATAGGGAAATAGAAGGAACCCGAGCCAAAGACTTTGGGACCCCATTTCTGAGGCTTCAGGGCCCGATCCCCGGTTTCTGACATCACCGCAATGCTCAGAAGATCCAGTCCTTTGCTACTCAGAAGATCCAGATCCATTCTCGTTCAACAACTCCACGTTTAATAGGCAAATAGAATGGACCCGAATCCAAAATTTCGGAACCTCACTTCTGAAGCTTTGAGAACAGGGCCCGATTTCTGATGTTACACTGTACCCAGACGTCTAGGACCTATCCAATGCCACTACGCGTGTCCAACAGCTCCATGTTTAAATTAGGAATAGAAGAGACCTGGGTCCAAAACTTCTAGATCCCATTTCTGAGGCTTCGAGGCCAGGGTCCGATTTCTGACGTCACAACTGTGTTCAACGGACCAAAACCTTTCCAACGCTACTACCCTCGTTCAACAACTCCATGTTTAATAGGCAAATAGAATGGACCCGAATCCAAAATTTCGGAACCTCATTTCTCGGGCTTCGGGTTCCATTTCTGACATAACCAATGTGCTAATGAAATCCAGACCTTTCCATCGGCACCGCCCGCGTCCAAGAATCCCACGGTTTTTAGTCGAATAGAATGAACGCGAGCCCAAAATTTCAGGACCCTATCTTTATGGATTCGCGGTCCGAATTAGATTTCTGATATCACCACTATGCTCAAGGGACCAAGACCCTTCCAATGCTACTAACTTCGTCCAACAACTTCATGGTTAATAGGTGAATAGAAGGGACCCATGACAAAACCCATTTCTGGAGCCTTGAGTGCCTGATTCCATTTCTGACATAACATATGTGCTAAGGGGACAGAGATCTTTCCAACGCCATCACCCGCGTCCAAGAACTCCGTGTTTAATATTCGAATAGAAGAAATCCGAGGCCAAAACCTGGCCATTTCTGGGGCCTCCAGGCCTGGACTCGATTTCTGACATTACTGATATGCTCAGGGAAACAAGATATTTCCAACACCACTACCCGCGTCCACCAATTAAATGTCTAACACGGTTTCCCTGGCGTAGGAGAATTGGCTCCTAGTCTTTCCATAACTGTTCTGCAAATGGATTTGTATACAACCAAAATAATTTTGTCAAGTTAAACATAAAATACAAAATAAGTATCTTGAAAGCAGCTCTTATTTGTAAAAGGATACATAATGATTGCTTTTGGCTGTTGCAATGGTCTGTCCAAGAAGCTTGATAAAAATTTAGCATAACAACAAAAGCTGCTTCTCTTACATGAATATATATATATATATATATATATATATATATATATATATATATATATATATATATATATATATATATATATATATATATATATATATATATATATATATAAAAGCTTTATAAGGTGAGTGTAGAGGGGCGCCGAATTCTACTTCGCCCCGGGCGCCGAAATCTCTAGCTACGGCTCTGATGCCTTAATGGGCAAGGGAGATGGGGATACTAATTATAGTGGAATCCGAACCACTTTTATCGTTCAACAGTAATCCACCGGGAATTGGACCCGGTACCACAGAAGGCAGGCGTGCTAGCCACTAGACCAGGGGGGGGGTGGAGTTGGTATTGTTTATAGCGGGCCATATTCTTTGTGAAGTTTTCCTAGGTAAGGATTTCTTTTTGAAAATGGGTTTAAAACAGGGGCGTCATTTAGGGAGGGCAGGGAGGGGCATTTGCCCCCCCCCTGAGTTTGAGATGTATATAGAGTTTATCATTAGAATAGTAGTAAATCAGTGAAAAACGCGAAATTTTACTTATATCAAGAGGTCTTGCCCCCCCCCCAAAGCAAAATCTGAAATGACGCTCCTGGTTTAAACTATTAAAACACTATGATAAAATGTAAAATATAGGCTACTACTAGGGGAAGGGCGCCAAAAAGTCACAGGAATAATAATAATAATAATAATAATAATAATAATAATAATAATAATAATAATAATAATAATAATAATAATAATAATAAATATGAATGTCTTTGGAGAGCCGAAAGTATGTGACACGAATCATTATAGGTAGAGCTTTAAGATGAGTGGTCATAGGGGAGGAAAAACAGGATTTTTCTCTCTCTGACACTCTAACGTTAAGATTATGTGCTGAAGGTAAGAAGCATCATCATTCTACAATAGGTTGCTTTTACGTAGAATATCTGTTACTTGAGCTCTCCTCCTTCGGGCAACTTTGCTTATGTAGTAAATTCAAAACAATTTCAATTTAAGACAAATATTTATAGAGAAAATTAAACATTTAATAGGGAAATCTGTTATCAAAATATCCAAACACGTAGATAGAAGACTATGTAGTGAGGAATTGTGAAACTATAAAATTCTCCAAATTAGAATTAACATTTACTGGAAAACATTCGTTATGCATCAGTGAGCACAGGGGAAATAATTACGAATCTGTTTGCAAACAAAAATTAGAGACACTAATGCAAATGCGACGATATTTTCTCTTTTTTTTTTTTTTTTTTTTTTTTTTGGTATCGTCATGAGTTTTACACATATGTTACAATTTGATTCTTTCCCAAATAAAAAATAAATAAAATAACCTTAGTGATAAAAATGACAACAGTCCTTCACGGGATTCGAACCGTCTACCTTCGGTATACAAACTCGTTGCTTTATCTAACTGAGCTATTTGCTTTCTTACGTAAGCTGAATCTGTTCTACAGTAAAGACGATTTTTCATTACGATTGGGCTAACAATTCGTCTTTTTCCATAGGTAATTTCCACTATTTGCACTATCTATACGTTAATACTTAGCATAGATTCATATATTTGGAGTTCGCTGATAATGCATATAATAAGACATACTAGAAATATTTCGTTAAAATTTTCGTTTGTAGATCTAATCCACGCTTCTCTCACTGACATAGATGTCGCTGCTTCGTGTTGAACTGCAGAATTCCCTCGCGTTCTTGAAAATTTCCCACTTTAGCAGAGTTGGTAATTCTCGAGATTTCTGTCGATTTAATGTTTTTTGCTTCTAATTTCTTTATTTTAAGCTAATATCTAACACAAATATTAAAAACGGGTTTGTTATTAACCTGTCCTGCTGGGGAAACCTTCCGAGATTTCGAACATATAAAGAAAACGGAGATATTTTCAAAAAACTTCAAAATAAAGAGACGCGTCATTTATTTTGCTCATGGTAGTATGTCTTGCAAATATAGCAGACCCCTGACCATCATTACTTACTGAACAGACAGAATAATATCAAATAATGGAAGTATTAAATATTTCCATTATTATTACATTTGAAAAGTTATACATACATTTCATATTTACATTTGAAAAGTTAGTAGCCTAGCAGGGCGAAAGCAGTATTTGGAAGCAATAGCAGATTTTCGCTTATCGTTAATAACTGACATATTAATTAATATAGTAAAAGAGTGGAAATGTCGTACTTGGTAATATATTTACATTTGGTGAGTGAGTACAACCAGAAAAGCCAAGAGTATATTTGACACCTGAATGAATTCTTTTTATCGTCAGGGCTCCACATATTTAAGATTGAAAAGTGTGGTGATTCTGTATCGCAAACACAGTGGTCAATGATGAAGCAGACTGTGTTAATCGTAGTTACTGACATATTTAAGAATAAAGTGATAGGAATTGCCGTACTATTTATATTCTCAAGCGGCGAAGCAAGTTTTCTCAAAAATGAGGCAGACTTCGTTATCGTGTTATTGAGACTTCTAAACATGAATGAAAGAAAGTAATTGTTATACATTATCAAATAATACCAACTGAGTACTGTCTATTCGCTATGGGAAAATTAGTATTTATAAGCTTAAGCAGACTCTTGATGAATGTAGGTTGAAGATATATTAAGAATAAAATGAAAGAATGGAATTGTAGTAAATTGTGTGTTAATGAACATTGAAATATTCATGAAGAAATGTGTAGAATATGAAGCAAACTCTAGCATATAGTTAATTGCCGTCGCATATATGAATAAAATGACACAACACAATATCTTAAATTATCTGTCATTTAGTAAGTTGAGTAGGGCGTAAAGTGTTTTTGATATAAAAAGCACACTGTTAATGACCTTTAAAAATTGACTCATTTAACAATAAATTGAGAGAACGGAATTAACGCAAATTAACAGATACTAAGAGTTAAAATGTTAATATATTCACTAGTGAAAAGGTGTGAATTGGTATGTAATCAGACTTGATAGTCGTAAGTTTTGGACTATATGAAAATAAAATTAATTAAAAATTACACTAGTTATCAAAGGTTTTCTTACATAAAAGGAAATACCTGTTCTTAAAGGAACTTTTTGCGCTGAATTCGAATATGCACTCGGTTTTTCTCCATCACGTACGATTTTCCCGTAACAGATTTTCCCGAAAATCCCTCAACAATTTCCCTTTTCGTTTATTTTACACCCCAAGATCTTGTCCCCTTGCATATACTAACATAGAAATTATACCTAAGTATACCTTGATTCATATTTAAGAAATCCTCCAAGTTTCGTAATATTCGCTTTATTCTTTCTAGAGAAATAAATATGTTTGTATGTATACTGTGTGTACTGTTTATTGCACCTTATAGTAATGCTTTCAGATCTTTCCAGTTGAGGTAAAACGTTTTGCTTTATTACCACAAACACATTTATAAAATATAATGCAATATAATTTACAAGTGTGACAATTTACAATAAACAATAATACAAATGTACCAAAAGGTCATGAAAAGACAATCAAAACTATCACAATATATGAAACTTCCATTGGGTTACAAAAACGTACACTACTTCCTTCTTTTGTAATAAATGTTGCATTCTCCAACAAGACCCCAACAATAGTCCCCCATCATTGAAGGATCCCATCGTCCCTGGTACCTTTTCTCCATTGCATTATATCTTGGTTGAATCTTTCCCCCTGTTCGTCGCTGTGAGCACCTAGGTTAGCAGGAAAGAAGCTGAGGTGGGAGTGCAAAAAGTGGATTTTAAAGACATCCTACAACCCAACTCTTTGTATTTCTCTATCATGTCCTGTACGATTTCTGTGTAACTCTCAGCTTTATTATTGCCCAGAAAATTTCGCACAACACACTTAAATGCTGTCCAGGCAGCTAGCTCAGCACTGTTAGCTTGCTGTCAAAACTATCATCAAGCATTAATTTCCTAATTTGGGGACCTAAAAAAACACTCCCGCTGAAATCTTAGCATGAATCAGGTTAGGGAACTTATCTCGCAAATACCTTCACCAGATGTGTCCATTGCCTTGAAAAAGTTTTTCATAAGTCCTAACTTGATATGAAGTGGCTGTAGTAATATCTTAGGATCTACCAAAGGAGCGTATTTGACGTTGCATTCTCCAGGTACGTAATTCACTCTAGGTTTCAATTCCTTCACTTCATAATGTTTGTCATCAGCTCGGCTATCCCATAAACATAAAAAACATTTTTACTTCGTGTAACCGCACTGCAGTCCTAATAAAAAACCAACTACCTTGAGATCACAACATATTTGCCAACAATGGTCCTTGTAATTAACAAGATTTAGCAAAGTTGACATGGTGTCATAGGATTCCTTAATCTTCACTGAGTGCGCAAGTGGTATAGAAGGTTTTGATCATCATCATCAGAGTCTTTGGCCATATCTCTTCCCAGTTGGTAAGGGGCTCGGGAAGTGGAAGTTCATCCCCGTGCGGAATAGGTCAAATTGCGGATTTAACGTTGGGATAACTTATTGTGTATTTGCTTTTTTTAGAATGTCCCTTAACTACTGTGAGACAAAACTAACAATCATCCAGATGGTTGGTGGGTTCTCTGCACACCATTGGTACAGCAAATTTCATAAACCTCCTTTTCCCTTTGGCCCATGCAAGTAATGTGACGTAGCAGGACGCACAAATTATGTTGGTTGCGCAAGTTTTGTCCTGATCTCCCACACGACATCCGAAATATGTATAATATGCTAGTTTCACCGATGGCGTAATGGATCTACACTGTCTTTTAACTACAAACTGGCCACACACATAACAAAAACTATTTGGTGAGTTAACACACGAACGCCGTCCTCTTGACGCCATTGTACTGATCACAAGCTAAACTGGTGGTCCTAGTTGGGTATAATGCCGTTAAGATCAAACATGAAAGCACTCTTAGCAGCAATGACAACTATGGAGGTGAAGTAGTGTTAAACCACACGTCATTATAAAAATGTACAAAACTCCCTCACCAGGTGTCAAGGACACAAGAAAGAAAGAAATGCGCGGGGGGAGGGGGGAAACGATACCGTAGTGGAAAATTCAGACTGCATTAGTTCATTGTTGTCAACAATGAGTCTGTATTCCATTCTTTCCTTCTTTTGCATTCTGTTACATTTGATAACAAATATTGATAACCATTTCATGAACAAAACGAAAAAACTTGGAAAATTGTATATATATGTATTAAGATATACATATACTGTACGTTTAAAAAATTTACGTTGGAAGTACATTCTATTTTTATACACGTTTATAATTTACAGAGAGCAATATAAGTGTGTTGTTGACTATTGTAAATATTCATTTTTATGTCTGTATTTGTAGTAATAAAGCAAATCGTTTTTACCCCAACTCAGGAGATCTGAAAGCATTACTATCAGGTGCAATAAACAGTGCACACAGTAAACATACAAATATATTAATTTCTCTAGAAAGAACAAAGCGATTTTTACGAAACTTTTAGGGTTTATTAAATATAAATCAAGGTATACTTAGGTATAATTTCTATGTTACTATGTGTAAGGGGACAGGAGCTAGGGGAAAAAATATCTGAAAAAGGGATATTTTTCAGGGAATTTCACTAAAATCCCTCTGTTACGGGAAAACGGTATGTGATGCAGAGAAACCGAGTGCATATTCGAATTAAGCGCAAAAAGTTCCTTTAAGATCAGGTGATTTTTCTCAAGTATTAAACAAAAAGTTTAAATTTGTTAACTATTGTTATTTTCGGAAATAGTCAGATATTTACAATTAAAAATTGAGTATACACACCAGGACGAAAAATATTTTTGCAGGTGAAGCAACCTTGGTGGTAGCTCGTAAATGGCACTTTTATGAATTAAAATGATATTTGCACTAACGTCAGATATTTGGAATCCGTAAGTAATTTAGTAACATAATTAAGAATAAAATGAAATCTCTATATTGTCGTAATTTGTCAGATATTTACCAATGAAATGTGATTATATTCAGTAGAGAAAAGGAACTCTAGTGAAATATTGAGCTCTAGTTTCTAACATATGTAAGTTTAAATGAGAAAACAAATTTCACGTACATAGGTACTTACATTTAAAAACTGAATCTATTTAGCTGGGCGAAAGTGGTGCTTGTAAAATGAAGAAGATCTAACTGTTGTTAGTAAATTACTAAATTAAGAATAGAACAAAAGAGAGGAATTGCCTCAACTTGCCAAGAATTTACATTTGTTGGGTGTGTCGATTCGTTGATTTAGATGAATGTAAGTGGATGAAGCGAGCTGTTTTTGAATACTAGTTACTGATATAATAAAAAGAAATGAAAGAAGAGAATCGTCGAAATTTGTCAGATAGTTATAATTGAAGAACGGTTCCTGTATATAGATGCAAAAAAGTGTTTGGAATCTGAAGAAATTAGAATATGGTTGACCGTGAGTTAATGACATATATTGCAAATAGAATAAAGGAACAGAATTGTTGTACAATATCAGATATTTACATTTTAAAAGTAATTCCTTTCAGTATGGAGAAAAGAGTTATAGAAAAAGAAGACTATTGCTGATTTTTAGTTCCCGACACATTGGTGAATAAAATGGATTGTCTTAAATTGTCAGGTATTAAGAGCTGAAAATTGAGTCGATTCAGTATGTGAAAAAGGGTGTTGGAAGCAGAAACAGACTCGTTGTGATCCTAGGTTGTGTATATATTTTAAAATAAAATCAAAGAAAAGAATTTTCGTAAATTGTTTGTTATTTACAATCAAAATTCACAACATTCAATAGAACGAAACGTGTGCTTTCATATATATAATCTAGTAAGTTACTATATAACAATAAATTAAAAAAGGGTACTTTCTAAATTAAGTAACTGATTTTCGTTAATTGACAGATATTCCCTAATGAGATATTCACTATGGCGAAAGGAGTGTTTGCAAGCTGAAGTAAACTGTTGCTAATCGGTAGTTCCCGGGATATTTAAGAATGAATAATCTACGTGTTGTAGAGGTTTAATTCTTACGCCCCTCCTGGATAAAAGTGTACAAGAGGTCTTTGCATGTAGCGATTATAGATACATCGTTGTTTATTAACAAAGTTAAACTTTGGTTCTTTTTAGAAGATTCGAAAACTAAACGGTAATTATAAAATATAAAACCTTGTTGAAATGAGTTAAGGTTGCAAAAGACGCCTCGATATTTTTTATAAACTCCAGTTTAACATTCTGGCTAATAGAAAATTATCGCAGTCTCTTTTACTTTCCTTGGGCAGCGGGACGGGCAAGTTATCGGACACTATTCCCAAGAGATGAATTTCAGGGTTTCTGGTACAAGATGTGGAAGCCAAGCACAGGAACTTTTATATCTTTCAAGTGACTAAACTGAAAATCACCCAATGTACCCTAAGTAAAAAAAAAAAAATCTTTCAATTGATTACTTTCTTGCTGAATCTGTTATATACCTGTTCTACCATACCTCTCTAACATCTTTGTATCGCGAATCAGTGATTTACACCGTTAGCTTTAGTAATTCATCGGCCGGACTTCTCTCACAGGCCGGGGAAACGGGCCTCGTTCTACAAGGTATTCACGTACCTAATTACTTAAAGATCCCCTATTAGATTTTCCGGCCAACAACCTGCATTTGAACCCTTTACAAGCTTACGACCATAAGTCTATTATAACTCTTACTGAAAATTGTTAAGCTTAATGGTCTTCTGTCTCAAAAGTAGGTTGGTGCAGTCGCAAAGGAACAAGGTGCTGAGTAGTAAGCATTATATATACTTATTTCGTATAAAACCTAGGGCAATAAGTCGAAACCAACTGCGATGAATGTGTATTTGAGGTTTCATTCTTACGACCCGGTCTGGATAAGAATGTACATGGAGTCTTTGCGTATACGAAATATCCAAACATGGTTCTTTATAGAGAGTGTTAAATTTGACTTCTTTTTAAGAGTCGAAAACTAAACTTCAGTTACAAAATTTTAAGTATCCTTGCAGATGGCAGAGTCTTGGGAGTCAATCACCTGCTGTTAAAGAATCAAACAATAAGCAATTGTTAAAAACGTACAATTGAATGATTGTTTAGCAGGAGAAAGTGATTTCTAAATGAGCAATTTGACAAATATAAGAGTTCAAGCACTCCTTTCGACATTCTGAGTTTACTCACTTTTCTAATCTAATTAACTGACAATTATCATGAATTACGTTATAGAATTCAGTACAAGTATGCATTGAACTGGTGATCGATAACAAGTCTGCATCACCCTCTAAGCACTGCTTTCACAATAGAACATTTCCTCACTTTACAATTGTAAATATTTGATTATTTACGAATGTGCCTTTCTTTCATTTGATACTTAAATATGTCTGAATCTACGGTGAGGAAGAGTTTACTCCAACTTCCTACCGATCTTCCAGTCCTATTAAAAATCCCGCTATTAAACTTTAATTATGTAGCAATTAACGGCAGTTCCATTGCTAAATTAATTCTAAAATAGTTCAGTATCTAACGACCATCAAAAGTCAGTTCTAAATGGTAAAACAAAACTTCAGTTTAATTCAACGGAGTTTCTTTTCAATTGTAAATATCTCACAATTCTGTCTTTTCCATTCTCTCATTTTATACTTAAATATATGAGTAACTAACGATAAGCAAGAGTCTCCTTAGCATCAGAACACTCCTTTCCATCAACTGAAAGGACTCAATTTACGATTTTAAAACAGACAATGTTGACAATTCCTTTATAATACTTCGTTGGATAAAGTCTATTTCAACTTCCGAACTCTTCTTTTGGCCTATGTATGTAAAAACATTATATTTAATATCAGATATTTTCTGTCACTTCCTTTCTCTCAATTTATTCTTAAATATGTCAATAAGAATTCATGAGCAAGTCTGCTTAATGTCTCTAATACTTCTTTAGGTGTACTGATTGAACACACCTTTAATTGCATATATCTGATCATTTTCTACAATTTTGTCCTTCTTTTATTTTATTCTTGAATATGTGATCAAAAAGGGTCTAGTTCATCTTGCAGACACTCGTTTCGCAATATTGAATTGTATCATTTTTATTATCATAATATCATACTTTTATCAACTTCGTTCTTTTATCTAGTACTTAAATACGCCATTAAATAACAAGCAGGAATTGTCTGCTTTCTGTTTGAAACGCTCCCTTCAACCCTTTACATTACATTTATTCACAAATATGTCAGTGCTTAATGATCAACAAGTGAGCTGTTAATCTTCCACTTTTTTCACCCTACCGAATGCATTAATTTACCAATGGTCAATACATTACAAATTACAACAATTCCAAACATCAAATTTTTCTAAATTATTAAGTTTTACGTCCCACTATTTTGCCCGTAAGGTAAAGAAGTATTCTTAAATATGTCTTCAAGCAACAACCCCCACTTTACAAGACTGTTTTCTAATGATGAATAGACTCGCTTTTAGTTCTGTATATGTGAAAATTAACGACATTCCGTCTTTTCATTTTATTCTTAAACAGGTTGGAAAAAATCGATTAGCATGAGTCTGTCGATTTTCCAATCCCTTCTGTCGCTTCACGGAATAGACTCTCTTACTAATTCCAAAATTGTAAGCAGTTTTTTACAAGTGTGTCCATTCTTTTTCGTTTTAATATACGAAACAAACAATCACCAATATTTTCGTAATCTCCCTTCGCCCTTGTGAATGCAAACACTTTTAAATGGTATTTTACAGACCATTATCAAAATTCTTTTTGTTCACTTTAAACTTCAATATGTCAGTAACTAAGAATAATAAAGTCCGTTTTATCATGCGTAACCTTCTTTCACCCTGGTGAATCAAACAACCTTTCATTGTTAAATATCTAACAATTCTGTTATATCTTTTTCTTCTTGTATATTTCAAAAAATAACAATATCCAAAAGATTCTTTAATTTTCCAAAGACTTTCTGCTGCTTCGAAACAGTCCTTTCGCCCTAGTGACAAGACTCGTGTTCAATAAAATAAATGATATAATACATTTCCATTATTTGATTAAAATCTAAAGTATGTTAGTAACTAACTATTAACAAGAGTTCACCTAATATAATAAAAAGCACTATTTCTGTTATTTAATATACTTCCTTTTCGATTGTAAATATCTGATAATTCACGAGTGTTCGTTTCTTTCGTTTTTTTGTTCAATATCTGAGTAGCTGATATACTAATTGCTTCTGTTTTTCGAACATTCCTCTTGCCCTATATATCATTCACTTTTCAATTATGAGATCTGACAAATTACAATTTTGTTATTAAATTTATCCTTTAATAATTCCTTAGCTAACAATTAACAGGGCTGGGTCCAGCTTCCAAATACGCTTTTCGGTCTACTGCATACACGTGATATCAAAAGTAAATATCTGACAATTTCAAATCCATTTTTTCCTTTTTGTTCTATATATATCGCCAAGTAACGATTATCAAGATCCTATTTATGTTCCTATTACCCCTTTCGCTTGACAGAATAGACTCTCTTTCGTTGTATGTTACTTACAATTTACTACACTTGCTTTCATCCCTTTTATGCTTGTACATGTCAGCAACTAACCATACATTTCTCCAATTCTTTTTTTGCCCTTGTGAATTGACTAAATCTTTAATTATAATTGACAGCGAATATATGACAAAACCGTTCTTTATAATTTGAGTTAAATGTTACAGCAACTAATATAATGAAACCGCGTTTTATCATCCAAACTCTTGTTTTGAACTACAGAACCACCTTTTAATTTGAAATTCATGGGTTTTTACATTTCCATTATATCATTTCATTCATATCTGTGGAAAACTACCGATTAGCAGGGGTCTACGTTAGCTATTGATAACTCCTTTCGGCCTAATGTACTGTTTCGCTTTCCAATAGCAAATATTTGAAAATTTGCATCAATTCCGTTCCCTCTTATTATACTGATATATTTCAGCTACTGACGATAATGGCAGTAAATTTCATCATCCGAACTCATACCAAAATCAATATAATATCTTTTAAATTCTTAATATCTAATATTTTAAATTCATTTATTACATTTTGTTGTTAAGAATGTCAGGAACTGACGATGAGAAACGTCTACTTTCCTCAATAAACTCCTTTCGCCCCATTGAATAGACTTGTGTTGAATTGGTTAAATCTGATAATAATTTCATTTTATACTAAATATTCACAAGAGAATTCTTTATAAACGAAAAACCACTGTTCGCCCTACTCAAGGTGCTCATTTTTAAATGTAAATAACCGACAATTCAAGATTGTTCCGTATTTCATTTTCTTCTTATAGTCCAGGAAATTTAGTCAAAAAATGGACGTTTCTTCGAAAAAATTAGAAGCCAAGGTTTTGCTTCGCAAAAACGTTTATTAGCTCATTCTAAATGACATACCAAAAGTCCCCGACTTTCTGCTGTACGCTTCCCCTTTTTTCGGGGGGAGGAGGTGGGGGAGGAAAACGCAATTTAAAATACTATCAAATTCAGCTTATTTGCATGTTAACATTAATATTCCGAATAAAAAGACAAACTTTACCGGGAACGCTTAGCATATTTGCTCGTAAATGTTTCACAGGAAGTCCCAAAGAATATCTGGTCGGGTTTCGGAAATATGACGTCATCAAAATGGCTGACACCAGAATTTGTAGTGTTTTGTGGGAATGGTTATTACTTCCCGCAGAATAGTGATAAAACCGTCGTTTTTGTTTCAGATTGAAGATAAATAATTACCAAATGTACGGAATAAACATGCTGTCTGCATTGTTGATTTCTTCCGAGATACAATAATAAAAAAACTAGTTTTTGAGTACCTGGTTTTAAGTGTAAATACAAATATCTCAGTAATCATAAAATATTTCAAAATATATCTTCTAATAAAGGTTGTAGAACATTATAAAGCCTTTCCAACAGTACCTGTACCTGTATTTTTTGTAACTAAAACCAACTAAAAGAGAGAGGTCCAACTGCACAATTATGGGACCAGTATTTAGATATGGTGTTAATCCTCAAAGAGTTTATTAGGGCAGAGAGGATGGGTGACTGGAAGGCATATTTGTCTGCAGTGAAGAGGATGATTTCGTATTTCCACGCCGCAGGACTTTTTTTGTACGTTAAAAGTGCCAACTTGTTTGTACAAGACATGGTAAAGTTGGAGAACATAATGGATGGAGACATCTATAGAAAATTTACTGCAAACTTTTTCACTGTTAAGCGATCAGACAAATTTTTTAGTGGAACTCCAACAGATATCGTAATAGAACAGTCACTCATGAAGTCTTCAAAGATACGAGGAGGCTTTGTGCATGGAAAAATACAAAAGAGAATGTTTTAACTAATAAGTTTGTTGTTGGTTTGTTAAGTGCGAGCAACATTTCTGAAGTACTAGAAAACTTTTGTAGGATTTTGTTCACAAGTGAAGAACAGAATGTATATGCACCAGAAACTCTAATCAAACGGGACCAAGAAGATGTTAGGAAAGTATCAGAGTAGTTCAGTGCCCACAACCCTTTCCCAAATGTTCAAGTGATCATGTGTATAGCAACAGGGGTTACAGGTAATGGGAAGAAGATAAACTGCTACGATGTACTGAAGATTAGAGCAACCATGATGGAAAGAAAAGTTGGTGACAATTTTGATGACATAAAATATTCTCGTACTGATAGGGTTCTTTCTCTTCAAACTGGCTCCTTACCCAATGGCTCTTTTTGATGCAACTGGAATGAGAAAAACGAAGAAAGCATCTTTATTCAACATCTTCAACCCGAGCAATGTTCATCCTGATCTCGGAAACGCTAACTACGTCGTTGATGGAGGGTTCCTTCTTCATCGAGTGATGTGGCGTCAAAACGATTCTGTCATGGATATTTGTGATAAATATGTGGCATATGTGGAAAAACACTTCGGTCAAAACACTGTCATCGTATTTGATGGATATGGTAATCCTCAGAGAAATGTAAAAGGTATGGAGGTGCTCAAAAGCAGCATCAACAACAATTATATTTGATGGAAACATGGTTGCGACTACGAGCCAAGAAAACCTTCTCGCCAATGGAAACAACAAAAGTAGGTTGATTGGTTTGCTCACTGATAAAATCAAGGCTGCCAATATTGATGTCAAACAAGCAGAGAATGATGCTGATGTCCTCATTGTAGAGACCGCACACACGATATCAAAAATTAATTCTAATTCTACAGTTATTGTTGGTGAGGATATTGATTTGTTAGTAATCATAACAGCTCGAACTCCGCCGAATTTAGAAATTTTTTTCTTGAAGCCAGGAAAAGGAAAGGCAGAGCCGAAGATGTTTAGAAGGTGTATGCAAAAATCACATTTTATTTCTACACGATTTTCAGGCTATGATGGAATATATGCCATTTTTCAGAAGGGAAAATCAGATTGTTTGAAATTATTACAAAAACGTCAAGATTTAAAACATGTCGTAGAAATTTTTAATAGAAGTAATGTTTCCCATTCAGAAATAACTGAAAATGGCATACAGTTTTTTTTAGGGGAGGGTTATACGGTGCATCTGCAAGTGACATTTCACTAAATGATTACCGTTATCATTATTTCACCAAAACAGTGAAGAGAAATAAGTCTGTCGATTTAAAAACCCTACCACCGACTTCAGCTGCAGCACAACAACATTTGTTTCGGGTATATGACTACGTACAAACATGGCTTGGAAACCAACTAAATCCTGAGGAGTGGGGTTGGGTTATGAAAGACAATTTTTTAGTACCGATTCGATCAAGGCAGCCACCTGCTCCGTCGTCTCTTTTAAAAATGATTTTCTGTTCATGCTTTAAAGGATGTGGCAATGTGTGTGGAGGTCGAAAGCTGGGTCTGTTCTGCTTTCTTGCTTCTGCAAATTGTCACGGACAATCCTGTTTGAATGTCACTCCAACGGAAGGAATTTCTGAACGTGAAATATTCATGGACGCCGAAGAAATAGAGGTGACAAACGAGGTGGACCTGCTATAATTACAATTATTCTTATCAATCAGCAAAGGAACTCAATAAGTAAACAATTTCACGTAAGTTAAATAGTTTATATTTCTTATTCATTATTACTCTAAATTTTATATTTCTCATTCTACAAACCATAAGAATCTATCGCCAACGTTCTAAATCCTCATTTTTGTATCTGTGTCTGGGGTGTGTGTGACTTACGGATTCTAATGCGATATTAAAGCTTATATCCATTTTTTTTTCAAAATTAAAAAAAAGTAGGCTTATATTGTCTTTACAAGAGTCGGTCTATTAAATACAACAGCATACCTTCCCTACATTTCAAAATACAAAAAAAATTCAGGTACAGGTACCGTTGGAAAGGCTTTATAATGCTCTACAATCATTTTCTGAATATATATTTTGAAATATTTTATGATTACAGAGTTATTTGCATTTATACTTAAAACCAGGTACTCGAAAACTAGATTTTTTATTATTGTATCTCGAAAGAAATTAACGATACAGACAGCACTTTCATTCCGTACATTTGGTAAATAATTATCTTCAATCTGAAACAAAAACGACGGTTTTACCACTATTCTGCGGAAAGTTATAACCATTCCCACAAAACACTACAAATTCTGGTGTCGGCCATTTTGATGACGTCATATTTCCGAAACCCGACCAGATATTCTTTGGGACTTCCTGTGAAACATTTACGAGCAAATATGCTAAGCGTTCCCGGTAAAGTTTGTTTTTTTATTCGGAATATTTAGGTTAACATGCAAATAAGCTGAATTTGATAGTATTTTAAAATGCGTTTTCCTCCCCTACTTCCGCCCCTCGAAAAGAGGGGAAGCGTACAGCAGAAAGTCGGCGACTTTTGATATTTCATTTAGAATGAGCTAATGAACGTTTCTGTGAAGCAAAACCTTGGCTTCTAATTTTTCCGAATTAAAATGCTAAAGTCCCTGGACTATTAAATAAGTCGAAGCAACGATCAGCAAGATTCTACTTTAGCTTCCTCTTGCTCTAATGATTAGACTAACTTTTCAACGACAAATTCTAAACATTTTACTACAATTGCGGTCTTTATTTTCTTAAATCTGCCGACAACTAACGATCAGCAAGAGTCTCCTACATCTTCCAACTCTTCTTTACCTCTTGTGAATGGAATAATTTTTGGATTGTAAATTACAGACAATTAAGGACAAATACGTTCTTTAACTTTTTAGATAAGTATGTCAGTAGATAACGATAATGAAACTCCGTAGCGTTTTTTACCACTGCGTTAAATAAGTATTCGTTGTGATTATCAAACAATTAATTCAACTTCGGTATTTCATTTCTTTCTTATACATGGCAAATGATAAGGAAGAGAAAGATTCAAGGTTCAAGAACACTTTTTTGCCGTAGCGAATGGTCTACCTTTTCACTTATGAATATCAGTTCGTTCCTTAGTATTACATTATGAATGTCTTCAATGTCTTCTACAAACGAACAGAAGAAATCTGCTTCAGCTTCGTAATACTCCTTTCGGCCTACTGAATCGACTCTGGCAATTTACGACAATACCATTATGACATTTTATCATGATATATGTCTTCAACTAACGTTGAGTAAGTGTCTACATATGGTTGCAATCACTTTTTATGCCCTAATAGTTAGACTAGCCTTTCACTTGTAAATGACACACAATTTACGACAGTTAGTAACTACATTTCATTGTTAAATTTGTCAATAACTAACGACAACTAGTGAACAGCAAGAGTGCGATAAGTGTTCCTAACTCTATGACGCGACTTCTCTTTCATTTTACCCTTAAATGCTCTTTAATATTACCCTTAAATATGTCAGTATCTAGCGATTAGAAACGGTATAATTAATTGAGCTCTTTATATTTTAATCCACCTTATATACCGGAATCATCAATTCTAAAAATTTGACGATTAACAAAAATTCTGTTATTTCATTTTATTCTTAAATATGTCAGTCACTAACTATTAGCAAGACTGCTTCTTCTTTAAATCACTCTCCTCGGCATACTAAATAGCCTCAGTTTTCAATTGTATGTGTCTGACAATTTACGACCAATCCGTTCTATAATTTCATTCTTAAATGTGTCGAGCACTGCAGATGAGAAGAGTCTATTTCACCTTCCAAACAATAATTTCGTCCTACTGAATAGACTAACTTGTCAGTTATGTATATCGGATTAATTACGACATTTTCGTTATTTAATTTAATATTAAATATGTAAGTAACGATCTATAAGAGCCTGATTCATCTATTAAACGCATCTTTCGTTTTGCTGAGTGGAATCACTATTCAATTCTCATCAGAAAATTAGAGAGAAATCCTTCTTTCGTTTCATTGATGAAAATATCCAAACTAGGGAGCAGTGGTCTACATCACCTGCAATCACTCTTTTCGTCCTACTGAGTGAACTCGCTTATCACTTTCAAAAATTTGATGAATTTATACAATTCAGTTTTTCCATTCTTGTCGGCAAGTATTGGTCAGAAAAAGTCTGCATCATCTTCCAAACACTCCTTTTAAATAGTTTTACAGCGTCTTTTAAATTGTAGATATATGATAATTTCTACTTCAGCTTCTAAACTTTTTTCGACTTACGGAATGGATTGATTTTTCAATTGAATACACCTATGAATTTACGACAAATCAATTAATTAATTTTTTTATACATCAGCAAGAAATGATCGCCAAAAGACTTGTTTTTCCAAACAATCATTTTGAAATACAGAATATACTAAGTTTTCAAATAAAAATATCTGACAATTTACGATATTTCCGTTTTTTTTCTAATTTATTGTAAAATATGTCAGTACCTAATGATCAGCAAGAGTCTGCTGCATTTTCTAATCTTTCTTTTTGCCCTTGTGAATGGGTTTTTCTTCTAAATTATAAAAGGGATACTATTGATTAAGTTTCTGTTCTTTCATTTATACTTAAATATGTCCGTAACTAAAGATAATGAAAGGCCGTTTCATATACCAACTTTTTTTGTCACCTGAATAAAACAATTAATCATTTTTAAATATCTAAGAATTTAAACAATTCCGTTAGATCTTTTGATTCTATTATTTGTCAACAAACGCCAGCATAAGTGCTTCATTAAAGTAACATAACACACCTTTCGCACTACGCAATGAAATAACATTTCAATTGAAAACGACTACTATTTTAGGACTATTGCGTTTTGAAAATTATTCATAAATATGTTAGTAACTAACGACCATAAATTTCTTTTTTTGTAGCAAAACTCATTTACGGCTTTCTCATTATTTCATCTCTCATAAACATGTCATCGCACTACGTTCCATTTGTGTCCAAAGCATCCCCTAGCCATACTGAATAGACTCTTTTATTATTTGTAAAAATCAGACCATTTACAATGGAGTTTTTTAATTTATTCTTAAACATTCCGGAAACTAACGATCATCATAAATCTGATTTATCCACTAAACATTCGTTTCGCCCTATTAATGGACTTACGTGTATGATGTAAATATTTCAATTTAGTATATTCAATTTAAACAGATAAGACAATAACAAATATTTCATCATGTTATTTTTAAATACGTCAGTAACTAATGTTTAGCATTGCCTGCCTCTTAATTCAAACACCCACTATGTCAAACTGAATGGCCTCACTTTGCAAAATGTAAATATCTTACAATTGACAACTGTCTGAAACTAACGATAACCAAAAGTCTGCTTCTACTACCAACTTTTTTACACTCCCTAAATAAAGTCACTTTTAAGGTACAAATATCTAACAATGTACGAATATTCTGTTCATCCTCTTTATTCTTAAACAAACTATCAGCAAGAGTCTGCTTCTGCCGTTGGCTAACAGTGACGTTTTAAGTATTAAGTTCACTGATTTAGTAACCATGAGCTTTAGAAACACATCGGGAGTGACGGTAGTGCACAACAGATGAAGCAGAGTGATTCACATGTGTGAAAACACAACGAAAAATGCACAGGAATGCACACATACTTAGTAAAGATATGTTCAAAGTGTTGGGAATATTAGCAGGAGTTACCGCAACATGAGAGCCACTGGCAATTCCCCAATAATAATTCATCAATTCGGTGCAATATGATCTGCACATTTGCATATCAGCAACTGAGGACAAGTTGAAATTGTACAAGGGGAATCACTAATAAAGTAAGAAAACTCAAGGAATGTCAGTTATATGATCACATGAAAGATTTTGAAATGTGCTCAATATGTTTCTTGATATCAACATGTAACAAATGGACAAATGTCATCGAATCCAACCACTGCTGAGGTACCGTCCCACATGCGAAAACTGAGAAAATAACGTTGTACATTCTGCTATTACATCTGGTTCCCTTTTTCTTGGAACGTAATTAATATACTTTTGAGCCTCCGTTTGATTAATAAAACCCGTTGCCACACATATGAAAAGAAAACTCTTTATCAATGCATCACATTCAGGTAGAGCGTGAAAATAAACTTGTATTATGTCCCTCGTCTTCTGGCACATAGGACCTATTCGTAATATAGATAGATAAATCCAGAACTAAGTATCTTATAGCCACAACACATGACAAGACAAGGACCAAAGTGTACCAATTTGGCAAATGTAATTGTAGTGTAGGAACACCATAAATATGGAAAATGAAACGACATGAGAAATAGGAATAACGCTCTGATGGCTATAATTGTTCAATAGCAGTTGCCAGACAAATTCAATTTGGCCTCAGTTGTTGCATCGTTATTGCTAGCGTTCACACCTTATTGCATCGGTTTGTGCGAATATTATTAGTGAATAGGCAATGGCTTTCAAGTTTTTGAAGCTAATCCTTACATTTCCGACGTTTTGAAGTTGTTTACTGGTAATGAGTGCATTTCCAGGCGCTGTTAGTTTAGTGTTTCCACACATGTGAATCACCCTGATTCATCTGTTGTGCTTTACCGACACTCAAAAAGTCCTTCTGAAGCAATTGAGTACAAACTCGCTGGACTTGATACTAAGAATGTCATAGTTGGCAATTTTGTATTTGTTGCACACAACACCTTAATGCAAACGGATTATTTTTACCCGGTAGTCACCCTATCAAATCATGTCCATTTAGACCAATATTTATTTGTGAGATTATCCGGGACTCTCTACGTTCCTTTGGAAAACTACTTGCGCGTGCAAGCTATGGTTCGAAACATGGAAAATTTAATACAGCAGATAACACTTCAATGAATTATTTTGCCATCCTCTTTACGTTGGTTAGTTTCCGAACTATTGGCGCCCAAAAGTCATTTTTCCACGCTTTCGGCACCTTCCATAACGGAAACCATGTCCTACAGGCGAAAGTTCATAGGAACATTTTTTCTCTTCTCAGTGGTAGGGCTCAACTACCAAGAGCTGTAACCCTTATTTTCCAACACCCGATGTATGTTGCCAACTAACGAACACAAGGGTATACTTCAGATTTTAAACACACTTTTCGCCATACTCAATACACCCAAATTTCAACTGTAATTATATGACGATTTAGTGCATTTGCGTTCTTATATTGTAATGGTAAATATGAAGGCTGGTATCGCTCAGCAAGGGTTTGCTTCATTTTCCACACTTTCTTTTCGGCATAACGAATGAACTGATCTTTCACTTTTAAATATGAGACAATTTACGTCCTAACCAAGGATTTCCGCGAATCAGCTTCAGCTTACAAACACACCAAATATCTGATAAATTTTGACAATTGTGTAGTTTTTTCCTTTTAAGTTAGTCAGTAACTAACTTGCAATATGACTGTTATTTATTCTCCAAACACTTCATTCATATACTGATGGACATTCTTACCGGTAGTAAATATCTGTAAATTTAGAACAATTCCGTTCTATTATTTTATTCTTAAATATGTAAACTCAGGTGCAGCGAGAGTCCTCTTAATCTTTGAAACACTTATTTCGCACTTCTAAATAGACTACAAATTTAAATTAATCACGACACGACAATAGCGTACTTTGATTTTAAACTTAATTATGTCAATAATTAACGATCAGCAAGAGATTTCTTTTGGCTGTAAAAATTCCTTGGTGAACCAGAATTGGCTCTGGTCCACGGCCATGAATATGCTCGCATACATACCAGGCCAAATGACAGTCTGGTTCAGTGTTAGAGATAACTACACTTCGTAAGCCTCAACTGTTGGTGATTGATCCTTTATATTTTGTTGAGTAGCTTTCTGCTTTTGAGAAGAAACCCTTGAGTCGATGGAATGGACACGCAGCAGAAATATATCTTGTTGATCATTCTGTCTCAGGTATGAAAGGTGTCGAAAAGCTAATAAAGTTTTGCACAAATTTGCTACAGAGGGGAAGTTTACCAGTACATTGCTCACCGGTGAGAAACCGTTTAGAAGATCGAGAAATTCAAATCCTCCAATAAGCTTAATTAGAGTGTGTGATATGGTACTCTCTAGTGCAAGATGAACCGTGCGAGTCAGAAAGACTTTAAGGTTCTATAGCCGGATGATTCACCAACTCATTCGCCTTATCTGGAACAAGGAAGAATTGCCACAAGAGTGGAAAGAAATAATCATTGTTCCAATTCACAACAAAGGCGACAAAACTGACTGTAATAATTATCGAGGCATCTCTCTTCTGTCAACATCCTATAAAATTCCATCAAATATTCTATTAGCAAGACTGACCCCATACGCAGATGAAATTATTGGAGATTATCAATGAGGATTTAGACGGAATCGATCAATTATCGACCAAATATCTACTATACGCCTAATACTCGAAAAAAAGTGGGAATACAATACCCCGGTACATCAACTATTTATCAATTTAAGAAAGTCGTACGACTCGGTTAGGAGAGAAATATTATACAACGTCTTTACACTTGAAGCTTAAAATATACAAAACGGTAATCATGCCTGTTGTTTTGTATGGCTGCGAAACATGGTCCCTTACTCTGAGGGAAGAACATAGACTGAAAATATTTGAGAACAAGAACCTGAGACGAATATTCGGACCCAAGAGGAACGGGAATGGGGAATGGCGGAAACTTCATAACGCGGAACTACATAATTTATATGGTTTACCCAACATTGTTAGAGTCGTGAATTCTAGGAGACTTAGGAGGGTTGGTCATGTAGCTAGAATGGAAGAAAGTTGATACGCTTTCAAAGTCTTGGAATACCGAGAAAGCTAATAAGATTAATTAAGATATGTTTAAATGAATCCCAAAGTAAAGTGCGGGTAGGAAAATTTTTGTCCACGAGCTTTCACGTCGAAAATGGCCTGAAACAAGGAGATGTGTTGTCGCCATTATTATTTAACTTCGTCCTGGAATACGGAAAATCAAAGAAGGCAAACATTGCCTAGAATTGGACGGTTTCACCAGGTTATAGCATATGCTGATGACGTAAATTTAAAAGATGATGATAGGAAAACAATAGAAAGAAATGCAGAGATTTTAGTAAACGCTTGCAGGGACATGGGTTTAGAAGTAAACGGAGAGAAAACTAAATACATGGAAGTGCGATGGGACCGGAATACACCAAACTATGGATCCGTCAAAATATAAAATAATACGTTTGAAAAAGTGGATAGTTTCAAATACCTAGGATAAATATTAACGGAGGAAAATCATATTCACGGAGAAATTAAATGTCGAATAAAAGCAGGGAATTCGTGTTACTATTCGGTTCAAAAATTCCTGTCGTCGCGAATTCTTTCGAGAAATTTGAAGCTTAAAATATACAAAACGGTAATCATGCCTGTTGTTTTGTATGGCTGCGAAACATGGTCGCTTACTCTGAGGTAAGAACATAGACTGAAAGTATTTTAGAATGAAATCCTGAGAAGAATATTAGGACACAAGAGGAACGGGAATGGAACATAATTTATATGGTTTACCCAACATTGTTAGGGTCGTGAAGTCTAGGAGATTTAGGAGGGCTGGTCATGTAGCTAGAATGGAAGAAATTTGATACGCTTTCAGTCTTGACAGGAAAACCAATCGGAAAACGGCCATTAGGAAGACCTAGGCGCAGTTGGGAGGACAATATTAAGATGCATCTCGCAGAGATTCGAATACAAAGTAGAAACTGTATGCAGTTAGCTAAAGATAGAAGTCAATGGAGAGTTTTTGTGAACGCAGCATTTAACCTCCTTGTTCCATAGGCCAAAAAGTTAGTTAGTTAGTTAGTTAACCTGAAGATTATTGGGATAGATACGTAGCGTTATCAATAGAGAATGTTGATGAAGTGAGTCAAGGTTGCAAAAGACGCTTCGTAGTTTTTTATTGACGCAAGTTTAACTTTCAAGCTAATCCAAACCTAAGAGCAGCATCTCTTACTTTCTTTGGGCACCAAGACGGGCAAATACTCGAAGACTATTACTAAGGGAGAAAATTCAGGGCTTCTGCTCCAAGATGTGGATAGTAAGCCTAAGAAGTTTTAGATCTTTCAGGTTTTCTTAACTAAAAATCACCGAATGTAACCTAAGTACAAAAAAAAAAAAGTTCTGTCAATTGATAATTGGGTTGATGTCTGTTTCTACATCTGTTCTACCAAGCCTGTATAACTACTTTGTATCGCGAGTCAGTGCATTAAACAGCTAGCTTTATAAATTCATCGGCCGGACTTTTCTCACAGGTCAAGAGAAGCGGGCCTGGGTCTACAAACTAACCACGTTCCTAATTACATAAAAAATTTATATTAGAATATCAGGCCAACAATATGCATGTGAATTGTTTACAAGCTTACGACCATAAGTGTAATATAATTGTTAGGGAATATTGTTAAGCTTCGTGGCCTTCCGTCTGAAAAGCAGCTTGGTAAAGTCGCAAAGGATCAAGGTGCTGAGCAGTAAGCATTGATTGTCCTTATGCCGTATAAAACCTAGGGCAATAAGATGAAACCAACAGGGATCGACGTCTACTAGAGCTATCATTCTTAAGCCCCTCCTGGATAAAAATGTACATTGATTTTTTGCTTGAAACACATATCGAAACATTTCTTTATTAAACTTTGCTTCTTTTTAGGAGATTCGAAAATTAAAAGGTAGTTACACAATGTTTAGTGTCCTTGCAGATGGCAGAATTATTTGTCAATCATCTGCTGTTGAACATTTTTACATTAAACTATCTAACAATAAACAATTGTTATTAACGTACAATTGAATGGTACTGTAGTACGCGAATGTGATATCTAAATGAATTGGTTTAGCTCGTTAAATTAGAAATGTCCTGCTACGGTTTTGTTTTCTCTTCGGGTACCTAAGCAGCTCGTGTTAAAGAATTCCCAAATATGTAAACTAAACAATAAAACACCTTCATGTATTATACCTTGTTTTTATACCTTCTTTTAGATTTACATCAAGATCGTCTTCATGTCCATTTTGTTAGGTTTATAAGGCGGGGACGTTATTACAAAATAATAATAATAACTGATTGATCTAGAATTAAGCCATTGTCAAGGAGATATTGGTTTTCAACGGCTGTTGTTCGTCATCATCTATATAAGATTGTCTTCCTATCTGCCATTATATATGAAGTAACTTGGCAAAATGGAGAAAACATTCAATATTTCATATCTCCTCTTTTATACTAACAGGTGGCTCGTTCACATCCCCATCTTGCAGACACTGGTTATTTAAAGGTTAGTAACATTAGCCAGCTGGAACTGATGGATATGTGGGTCCTGGAATTCGCATATCCTCCTTCACACACAAACCTCATTCGATTGGGTTCATGCTTAGACCATTTAGCTCCTGGAGTTGGAGGGACTTCCGATTCGAATGCTGAACAGCTGCCGTGTTAGCAGGGGAAAAGTGGCCATATTGAAGGTCTGTAATTACTCCCTTGTTATACCTGATATGGCGTATACCAAGGTGAACATGTTTCCTTCTCTATACAGGCCAATAGGAAATGTGTAATCTTGACCATTTTTTCAGGATTGATTTTTGGTTGATTGAAGACTCTGACTAACTTTCACAATTCGTCTTCTTTATGAAGAATCTTCAAGGGAGCCAACTATTCACTGCTGCATATGGCTGATTACTTCTCACAGGCTGTTGCATCATGAAAAAAGTGAAAGCAATCTTTTAATGACGATATAGTTTCTTTAAATTTAGTATTTTCGTAGAACTTCCTTTCAGTTCTGTTTGTATGTGGCTTTAAAAGAATCACCAACTGCTCATGAAGACTTCTACTAAGATTCTTAGAACATCTGAATAAGACCCATCAACAGTTACCGATTTCCCGTTTGTAGTATCTTCCATTATTTTTCTCCATATATAGCTACCTTTACTCCTTCGAAAACTGCTTGCATCACTTTAAGCCGTCTAGTACTGATCTCCAAGTTTCTCAACATCTGTGATTGAAATGTCGTGGCTTCAATGGCGATTTAAATTCGATCGTTACAGATATTTCCCGAAAGCTCATTTTTGTCTTTCGGCACTCTCCGTGTCTAATTGTAATTTAATTCCATAAAATACAGTTAAAATAGAGCTTAACATGATTTATAAACGTACTTGACTTGCCAGAACGCAGATTTGACTTGCCATTTTTAGTCCACGCCATTGCGTGCAGAAGGACACTTCCTTGAACGTGAGGGTTTTAAAACACAACACAACAGAGACTCAGCAATATTCACCTCATTCGAACTTACATTCTTGCGCATTGAGATATTTTCACACAAGAAAGGTGGCATTAACTCATCGTGTCGCTCAGACGATAAACTGTTCCTTCAAACGTCCTGTAGGGAATGAAGGATTAATCTTGCTAAGGTAATGACTGACGTTGAGTTATTCCCCACGAAAATTTCGTGGCCTTGTTTATGCACTGTTGGATAATCATATTGGTTGGACCTTCGTTTAAGAGGTTCTCTTTTTCTGCGAGTTTTGAATTTCCCCTTGTAATCCTCTGATACCATCCTGTCCTCCTGGTATAAGCAGTATAAGCAGCAGTATAACAAGGAAAAAGTTACAAAGATTCAATATGGCCATTTTTCCCATTTCTAACACAGCAGCAGTGCAGCATGCTATTTCGAAGTACCTCGAACTTCAGGAGTGAAATGGTTTAAGCATGAAGCCAATCGAAAGAGGTTGGTGTGTGAAAGACGATATGCGAATTCCAGGTCCCACACAGATACCATCAGCTCAAGTCAGATAAGTTTATTTACGATTGTCAACGAGCCAAATGTTGGTGTAAAAGAGCCGATTTGAAGTAATCAGGGTTTTGTTTATTCTGCCAAGAGACTTCATGTATAAAAAGCAGAATAGAAGACAATCTGATATGTATGATTAGGAACAAAAGCAGTAGAATATCAACATGTCATTGACTACGGCTTAATTCTTGTACCAATCAGTTATGATTATTATTTTGTGTTAACGACACCGCCTTATTGATTTAACAAACTGAACATGATGTAACTTTAAATGAAGGTATAAAAACAAGGTATAAAACATGGTGGTTTATTGTTGTGTTTACATTTTTTGGAATTCTTTAACACGAGCAACTTATATGCCGGCTTATTTCCTTACTCACTATCCACATTTTGGAGCAGAAGCCCTGAATTTTCTCCCTTTGCAATAGTGTTCGAATAATTGCTCGTCTCGCTGCCCAAAGAAAGTAATAGATACTGCTATTAGTTTTCGATTAGCTTGAAAGTTAAACTTGCGTCTATAATAAATTTCGAGGCGTCTATTGAACCTTGACTCACTTGAGCTAGATTCTATATTGATTAGGTGATGCGGTGAGAAGTGATGCGGTAATTTGAGGATGGACGGGGATGTTCGATTTTTAATTACTGGTAGAATTCTTCATGAAAGGTTGCTGAATCCTTTAAAGCCACATGGAAGCAGAACCGAGAGGAAATGCTACGAAAGCATTAGATTTAAAGAATCGTGAGCTTCATTAAAAGATTGCTTTCAAATTTTTGATGATGCAACAGGCTGTGATACGACCTCAGCTATACTCAGTAGATAATAGTTGCCTGCCTTCAGGATCCTTCAAAAAGGAGAAGAATTGTGCAAGTTAGTCAGAGTCTTCAAACAACCAAATATCAATCCTGAAACAATGGTCAAGATTAGACATTACTTATCCGCCTGTATGGATTAGGAAATATGTCCTTCTTGGTATAAGTCTATCAGGTATAACAAAAAAGTAGTTAAAAGTTTCAATATGGCCACTTTTTCCCCTACAAGCACGGAAGGTGTGCAGCATTCAATTCGGAAGTACCACCTAGACCAGGAGCGAAATGGTGTAAGCATGAAGACAATTGAATGAGGTTGGTGTGTGAAAGAGGATATGCGAATTCGAGGACCCGCACAGCTACCATCGTCTCCAGCCGGATAAGCTTACTTATATGTAGATATAAAGTGATTGCTAGATAGGATTGTGAACGAGCCACATGTAAGTGAAAAAAGCCAATATGAAGTACTCAAGGTTTTCTGCATTCTGCCAAGGGAGTTCATTAACAAATGAAAGTTCGGAAGACAATCTGAATTAGATGATGGCGAACAACTGCTGTCGAAAACCAATATGTCATTGACAACGGCTTAATTGTTGATCCAATCAATTATGATTATTATTTTGTAATAACGTCCCAGCTTTATAGACCTAACAAAATGGACATGAAAACGATCTTGATGTAAATTTAAAAGATGGTATAAAAACAAGGTATATAACATGAAGGTGGTTTATTGTTTAGTTTACATATTTTGGACTCCTTTAACAGGAGCTGCTTTGGTACTCGGAGAGAAAACAAAATCGTTGCAGGACGAATCTAATTTATCGAGCTAAACCAATTCATTATATATCACATTCAGGTACTACAGTACCATTCAATTGTACTTTAATAATAATTGTTTATTGTTAGATTGTTTATATGTTAAGATGTTCAGCAGTAGATGATTTTGCCACCTGCTTGGATGGTAGTTATTTTGTAACTACCGTTTAGTATTCGAATCTCCTAAAAAGAAGCAAAGTTTAACTCTCTTAATAAAGAAAGATGTTTCGATATGCGGTACATGCAAGAATCCATGTACATTTTTATCCAAGTGGGGCGTATGAATGAAAGCTCAACTACACCTTGATTTTTGTTGGTTTCAACTTATTGCTTTAGATTTATACTACTTAAGGGCAATCAATGCTTACTGCTCAGCACCTAGTTCCTTTCCAGGCACTGTACCAGGCTTCTTTTCAGACATAAGTCCACGAAGCTTAACAATATTCAGTAACAGTTATATTACACTTATGGTCGTAATCTTGTAAAGGATTCATAGGCAGGTTATTGGCCTGAAATTCTAATAGGAGTTTTATAGGTAATTAGGAACGTGGTTAACTTGTAGACCCAGGTGAGCTTCTCTTGGCCTGTGAGAAAAGTCCGGACTATGAATTTATAAAGCTAGCGGTGTAATGCACTGGCTCGCGATACAAACTAGTTATACAGCCCTGGTAGAACAGGTGTAGAAACAGACATCAACCAAATTATCAATTGACACAATTATTTTTTTGTTCTTAAGTTACATCGGAGATTTTCAATTAAAAACCCTTGAAGAATACCGCGCAATGGGTTCTCGAAAGGAACTTAGAGAGTCCCGGCTAATCTCGTAAACGAAAATTGGTGTAAATGGACATGAATTGATAGGGTGTCTACCAGGTAAAAATAATCCGTTAGCATTAAGTTGTTATAGGTAACAAATGAAAAATGACGGACACCTTCAAACTCGTTATGTGTGGTTGCATAATCGCCACGTACGGATGCTGGCCAATTGTGATTATACCGTTTCTAATCGCTAGTTACTTACATATTTAAAGGCATATGAAAAAGCATTTACGGGTAATATGAAAGAGGAGTCGCAAATACTGTTATATAATATATAAGAATGAGTATTAAGTAGAACAAGTTGAGCGTTAGGAAGACTTAGCGCACTCTTGCTGTTTACTAGTTATCGTTAGTTATTGACAAATTTAAGAATGAAATGAAGTTACTAATTGTCGTAAATAGTCTGTTTCTTACAAGTGAAAGGCGAGTCTAACCATTAGGGCGTAAGAAGTAATTGCAACTTATGTAGATTCTTACTCATCGTTAGTTCACGACATATATCATGATCAAATGTCATAATGGTATTGTCGTATATATCCTGAGTTGATTCAGTAGGCCGAAAGGAGTATTTTGAATCTGAAGCAGATTCGTTGTGTTCGTTTGTTGAAGACATTGAAGACATCCACAATGTAATATTAAGGAACGAAATATTTAATTGTCTGATATTCACAAGTGAAAAGGTAGACCATTCGATACGACAAAAAAAGTGTTTGGAAAATAAATCTTTCTCTCCCTAATCATTTGCCATGTATAAGAAAGAAATGAAATAATGAAGTTGAATAAATTGTTAGATAATCACAATGGAATACTTATTTTACTCAGTGCTAAAAAAACGATACGGAGTTTCATTATCTTTACTTACTGACATACTTATCTAAAAAGTGAAAGATCGGAATTGCCTTAAAGTGCCTGTTAATTACGAACAAAATTTATTCGATTCACAAAAGAGAAAGGTTAGTTGGAATATGTAGGAGACTCTTGCTGATCGTTAATTGTCGGCATATTTAAGAAGATAAAGAACGTAATTGTAGTAAAATCTTTAGAATTTACCGTTGAAAAGCTAGTCTAATCTTCAGAGCAAAAGTAATGTTTACAAGCTAAAGTAGAATCTTGCTGATCGTTGCTTCAAGATTTATTTAAGAAGAAAGTGAAATAACGGAACAATCTTGAATTGTCGGTTATTTACAATTAAAAATGAGCCCGTTGAGTAGGGCAACGGTGGGTTTTAGTATATAAAGCCTTTTCTTGAGAATATTTAAAATAAAATGAAATTAATATCAGATTTTACCATTCAAAACAAGTCAATTCACTAGGGCGAAAGGAGTTCTTGAGGATCGAGTACAGGGTTCTGATCGTCAGTTGCTGACATTTTGAAGAACAAAAAGTAATAAATGAATTGTAAAATATTAAATATTTATTTTTTAAAAGATATACTACAGTAAAACCTGTCTTCAACGGACCCTTTATTAAACGGAAAACTGTCTTAAACGGAAATATTTTACGGTCCCATGAATTTTGGAGAACAAAACGTGTAAAAAGTCCCTTCATTAAGCAGAAAATGTGTTCCGCGGACAACGGAAAGAAAAATAAACATTTAACGGAAAATTCTGATTTCTGGACTACAGCGTTTAGATGTTTAGACATTTGTGAGACATATACGTTATGCTGTCTGCGATAAAATGTTCGTTCTTTTGTTAAATATTTCTGGACAATGTTGACCTTCCCCAACCACTATTCATATTCACCCCCACAAACTGTCCTTAATCCCCGCAACTTAATCAAGAATCATACGGAATGACGGAAAGAAGAAAACGAGATAGAGGAAGAAGAGGAATACGATACCGAGTTCGAAGAAGAGTATAGAATAAATACATATCAAGATGCTCTTAGAAGTTCAAAGGAACTGCAAAAATTTGCCTTAAGGAAAAATGATTCTGATTCACTTAGTATAATGTCTCAGGTTAAAGTGTATGCGCAAAGTCAAGCAGCCAAGCAGGAATGTACACAGAAAACCCTGCTTGGCTATTAGAAAAACAAAGAAAACGTGTGTATAGTATATTCTGTATTCATTTTAATTTTTTGTGTATTTATTCGTAAAAGAAAGAATTACTGTAATCGAACAATGTACGTACAGCAATATATTTTCTCAGCATGCCCCTTTATAAGCATGTATTTTTTTTAAAGGAAAGGACGCTCCAATAAGCGGAAACCTGACTTTAGCGGAAATTTTTGCAAGTCCCGCTCGATTCCGCTAAAGACAGGTTTCACTGTATTTATTTTCGTGTGAGTTCGGATGATGAAATTTACTGATATTATCGTTAGTTGCTGAAATATATGAGTATAATGAGAGAGTACGGAATTGATGCAAATTTTCAAATATTTACAATTGGTAAGCGAAACAGTACTTTAGGCCGAAAGGAGCTTTCGATAACTAATGCAGACCCCTGCTAATCGGTAGTTTTGCACAGATATGAATGATATGATATAATGGAAATATAAATTCCCAGGAATTTGCAATTAAAAGGTGGTTCTGTAGTTCAAAACAAGAGTTTCTATGTTAAAACGCAGTTTCATTATGTTACTTGCTGTCATATTTAACTGAAATAATAGAGAACGAATTTGTCGTATATTCGTTGTCAATTATAATTTAAAAGTGATTCCATTCACAAGGGCAAAAAAGAATTCGAAATATGTATGGTTAGTTGCTGACATGTTTAAAGGTAAAATGGAGGAATGCAATTATATTAAATTGTGAGTAACTTACAACGAAAGGGAGTCTATTCTGTCGAGGGAAAGGGGTGTTAGGAACATGAAATAGGCTCTTGCTAATCGTTACTTGGCGATATATATAGAACAATAAGAAAAAATGGATTTGACGTAAATTGTCAAATATTTACTTTTGAAATCGCGTGTATGCAGTAAACCGAAAAGTGTATCTGGATCCAGGAGTGATTTGAAGCAGCTTGAAACTCTTGCTAATCTGTATTTGCTGTCATTTTTTAAAAGAAAATGTATTTTGAGTGTTGTGGTAATTGGTCAGGTAATTGCAATGAAATCGCTTCTATACAGTAGGCAAAAGCAGAGTTTGGAAGATTAACTAGACTCTTGCTTGTTAGTTAATCACATCAATAAAAAACAAATGAGAAAATGTCAGTATCTTTATTTAGACATATTTTTGAATAGAATGATAGAACTGATTTGAGTAAATTATCAGCTATTGACAATTGAAATGTAAGTAATGTTTGGAAGCAGGAGCAGATTCGTTTTGATCCTAGGTGAAGATATATTTAAGAATAATTTTTAGCAATGAAATTGTCGTAAATTGTCTGATACTTAGAATGAAAAATTAGTCCATTCGGTAGACCGAAAGGTGTCTGGAAGAATAAGGAAACTTTTGGATATCGTTATATGCCGACATATGATTGACCATGGTCAAAAAAGATTTAGCAGGATAAAGCGGACTTTGTTATTCTTAATTACTGACATTATGAAGTTCAAAGTGAACAAACTGAATTTCGTAAATTGTCTGTAATTTACCATTTTAGTGTTTGCATTCACAAGGGCAAAGAGAGAGTTGGAAGATGTTTTAAATACTTGCTGATTGTATGTTTCCTATATTAAAACGATAAAGAATGAACACAATTCTAGGAAATTGTTTTCAAAATTGGAATTGGTAAGGGAGTCTATTTCGTGAAGCGACAGAAGGGATTGGAAAATAGACACTCATGCTAATCGTTTTTTCCAACCTGTTTTAGAATGAAATGAAAAGACGGAATGTCGTTAATTTTCACATATACAGAACTAAAAGCGAGTCTATTCATCATTACAAAACAGTGTTATGAAGCTGAAGAACACTAGTAGGGGTTGTTGCTTGAAGACATATTTAACAACCCTTCTTTACTTTACGGTCATAAACGTTGGACATAAAACTTAAGTTAATATTTAAGAAAAATTATGATTGGAATTGCCGTAAATTGTAATATGTTTTCCAATGGTAAATTAATGCATTCAGTAGGGCGAAAGAAGTGTTTGGAAAACTAAGCACTCACTTGTAGATCAATAAATACTGACACTTTTGTGAATGAATTGAAAGTCGAACACTGCTAAATGTATATAGAAAGGGGTGAAGGGAGCGTTTCAAAGATTAAGCAAACTCTTCCCGCTTGTTACTTGATGGCGTATTTAAGTTCTAGATGAAAGAACGAAGTTGACAAAGTCTGATATTTTGATAGGAAAAATGATACAATACAATAAGGCGAAACGAGTTTCTGCAAGATGAATTAGACTCTTGTTGATCACTTGTTGCTTACTTATTTAAGAATAAATTGAAGGAATGGAAGTTTTGTAATATAGATATTAACAAATGAAGCGAAAGTCTTTTCAGTACGCCAAAGGAATGTTTGAAAGGTGAAATAAGCTCTTTCAGACGGATAGTTGCCAACTTATTGACAATATAGTGAAAGGACAGAATTGTGGCAAATTATAAGATATATGCAATTAAAAGTGTGTTCAATCAGTACACCGAAAGAAGTATTTGAAACATTAAGCAGACTCCTGCTGATGAATACTTATTGACCTTTTTAAGAATAAACTGAGAGGAAGGAAGAAACGTAAAATATCTATTAGAAGTAAAGTTGTTACACATAATATCAGAAGAGAAGGCTTTATAAACAAAAAACCACTGTTTGCCCTACTCAACGTGCTCATTTTTAAATGTAAATAACCGACAATTCAAATTGTTCCGTTATTTCATTTTCTTCTTAAATAAGTCTTGAAGCAATGATTAGCAAGATTCTACTTTAGATTGTAATCATTCCTTTTGCTCTAATGATTAGACCAACTTTTCAACGATAAATTGTAAACATTTTACTACAATTGCGTTCTTTATCTTCTTAGATATGGCGACAACTAATGATCAGCAAGAGTCTCCTACATCTTCTAAGTCTCCTTTACCTCTTCTAAATGGAATAATTTTTTGATTTTAATTACAGATAATTTAGGACACAATACCGTTCTTTCACTTTTTAGTTATGTCAGAAACTAACGATAATGAAACTACGTATGTTTTTTTTTCAGCAATGCGTAAAATATGTATTAATTGTGATTATCTAAAAATTTACTTCAACTTCGTTTTCTCATTTCTTTCTTATACATGGTAAATGAACAGGAAAAGAAAGATTCAATCAAGGTTCAGGAACACTCTTTTTCCCGTAGCGAATGGTCTACCTTTTCACTTGTGAATATCAGTTCGTTCCTTAGTATTACATTATGAATGTCTTCAATCTCTCCAACAAACGAACAGAACAAATCTGTTTCAGCTTCGTAATATTCCTTTCGGCCTACCGAATCGACTCTGGCAATTTACGACAATACCATTATGACGATGTAAGGATTATGGATATGTAAGGATTAGCTTGAACAACATTGAAGCCATTGCTACATCGCTAATAATATTCCCACAAACCGATGCAATATGATTTTCACGCTAGCAATAACGATACAAAACTGAGACCAAGTTGAAATAGTGCAAGGGGATTCACTAAAAAACTAGGTAAACTAAATGATGTCACTAGTGGGACCCCATGATAAATATTGAAATGTGGCCAATATATATGTTGATATCGACATTTAGCTAATGGACAAATGTCAACATGATCCACTTCATATTGGATACCGTCCTTTGTGCAAAAAAAATAGAATAATAACTACCGAGGTGTAGATCCGAGGCCGTGGGCTCCCAGTAACATTGGAAACTGCGAGTACGCAAGTGAAAGAGGGCGCTGTACCATGGCGCTTTGAGCCAGCCTCATTTTCTCTGTATTAATTTCCTTGAGGAGGACATACTTTCTCTGGGAAGCGCTCATTTGCTGTTACTGCTATTGAACAATTGTAAGCCATCAGAGCTTTAAAATGTTTTTTCAATTTCTAATGTTTTATTTTCCATATGTATAGTGTTCCAACACTACAGTTACTTTAGCCGATTTGCTTCACTTTGGTCCTTGTCTTGGCTTGTGTTGTCTGTAAGATATGAATTTCTGGATTTATTAATCTATATTACGAATACTTCCTATGTGCCAGAAGACGAGGGACATAATACAAGTTTATTTTCACACTCTACCAGAATGTGATGCATAGATAAGGTTTTTTCTTTTCGTATGTGTGGCAACGGAATCAATTAATCAAACAAAGATTCAAACTTGTATTAATTACGTTCCAACAAAAAGGGTGCCAGGTGTAATAGAAGAATGAACAACGTTATTTTGTCAGTTTTCGTTTGTGGGACGGTACTCAGCAATGTTTGGATTCGATGACATTTGTCCATTTGTTACATGTTGATATCAAGACACATATTGAGCACATTTCAATATCTATCATGCGATCATATCACTGACATTCCTTGAGTTTACTCACTTTCTTAGTGATTCTCCTTGCACGATTTCAACTTGGCCTCGGTTGCTGATATGCAAATCTCCAGATCATATTGCACCGAACTGATGAATTATTATTGGTGAATTGCCAGTGGCTCTCATGTTGCGGTAACTACTGCTAACATTTCCAACACTTTGAACATATCTTTATTGAGTATGTGTACATTCCTGGGGATTTTTCGTTACGTGTTTCCACACATGTGAATCACTCTACTTCATCTGTTGTGCAATTCCGACACTCTCAATGTGTTTCTAAAGCTCAAGTGTACTAAATCGCTGAACTTAATACTTAGAACGTCACTGTTCAACATCGGCAGAAGCTCACTTTCGCTGATAGTTTGTTTAAGAATAAAGAGGATGAACAGAATATTCGTACATTGTTATTTATCTGTACCTTAAAAGTGACTCTATTTAGGGAGTGTAATTGAGTTCGTAGTAGAAGCAGACTTTTGGTTATCGTTAGTTCAAGACAATTGTCAATTGTAAGATATTTACATTTTGCAAAGTTAGGCCATGCAGTATGACATAGTGGGTGTTTGTATTAAAAGGCAGACTGTGCTAATCATTAGTTACTGATATATTTAAAAATAAAATGAGAAAATATTTTTATTGTCTTATGTTTAAAATGAGTATAATAAATTGAAATATTTACATCATAGACGTAAGTCTATATAATAGGGCGATTCGAATTTTTAGTGGATAAATCAGATTTATGATAATCGTTAGTTTCCGGAATGTTTAAGAAAAAAAACACGATTGTAAATGGTCCGATTTTTACAAATAATAAAAGAGTCTAATCAGTATGGCTAGGAGATGGTTTGGACACAAATCATACCTTTGGGGAACGTAATGCGATGACATGTTTATGAGAGATGAAAGAATGAGAAAGGCGTAAATGAGATTTGCTACATAAAATGGAAATTTATGATCGTTAGATACTAACATATTTATGAATAGTTTTCAAAACGGAATAGTCCTAAAATAGTAGTCGTTTTCAATTTAAATGTTATTCCATTGCGTAGCGCGGAAAGTGTGTTATGGTACTTTAATGAAGCACTTATACTGGCCTTTGTTGACAATTAATAGTATCAAAAGAAATAACGGAATTGTTTAAATTCTTAGATAATTAAAAATGAATAATTGTTTAATCGGGTGATAAAAAAAAGTTGGGTAGATGTAACGGCCTTTTATTATCTTTTATTACGGACCTATTTAAATATAAATGAAAGAACAGAAACTTAATCAATTAGAAGCCTTTTATAATTTAGAAGAAAAAACCATTTCCAAGGACAAAGGAGAGATTAGAAGATGGAACAGACTCTTGCTGATCATTAGTTACCGACATATTATAAAATATATTAGAAAAAAACGGAAATATCGTAAATTGTCAGATATTTTTATTTGAAAACTGAGTATAATCTGTATTTCAAAACGAGTGTTTGGAAAAAGCGTCTTTTGGCGATCATTACTTGCTGATGAATTTAAAAAATTAATGAAGAGATTTGTCGTAACTTCATATATGTATTAATTTGAAAAATCAGACCATTCCGTAAGTCGCAAAAAGTGTTTAGAAGCTGAAGTCCTGAGGTCCTGAGATTTCGCATATTTACTATCGAAAAGCATGGCTAATAGGCCGAAATGTAGCGTGCAAGTTTAAGAACACTCTTGCCAATCGGAGTCGACAACATTTTTGAGAATAATGAAACACTATAATTGTCCTAAATTATCAGATATCTACAATTTAGAAGCCAGTTTAACCCTTTATGACCCGAATTAAATATTAATTTGAATTTTAATATATTTTTTCGTATTTCGGTTCTAAATGCATACAAGTAACCATTAAATCGAGCGATTTGATGATTATCATCATGGGCCACGTGTTTACACTTAAGGGACTTTAAAGTCCCGTCAGGCAGATACGAGTTAACATAATAATTGTAATATATTTTTAGTTCGGGTGTCTTTATAATCATAAATTTTACTGTCTTAGGGATATAATTAGAAGCAATTGTTAATACTATGATCATGATTTATTGTTTGTACCTTTACATAAAATTTCTGATTTTTCTTCTTCATACTCTCATCAATACATTTGGTACTGATCTGGCAACCTGAGTTTTTTGGAAATTTGCATTCAATGATGTAATTAATGGTCTAAGTTTGTATAATTTGTCTTTGTTATCAGATGGAATAGCCAAATTGTCGTTCACGTGCATATTGAACAGTATTTGTTTGTATCTTTCTCTTGTCATTGTCTGAGACACAATCGGCACTGTTAGATCTTGGTCGGTACTCCAATAATGACACGTTTGCGGTAACTTGTGATAGCCAAACAAAAACTGCAGACCAATAAAACCATACATTTCTTCTTCTGTGATTGGTTTCGCTTTCCTGTTGAGTTGTTGAATGTATAAGTTGCTTTGGAAAACAACATTATTAACAATTTCGCTTAAAAATGTTCAGAAAAACGTCTGTCGGATAAGAATCCGGCAAAAAGTAGTCACGAACTACACCCCGAGATAACGAAAATATTGGAACAGTCGTTACACTATCCTGTCTTTGGAAGTTTCTTACTGTCTTTGCACTTGCCACATCATCATCACCATTATCATCACCATCATCATCACTATTTTCACCTTCTGTAGATGGAACTGTCGGAGGCAACGCTGAAGAACCTGGATTGTCTGATACAGTTTCCAAGGAATTGACAGTTTCCTCTTCTACCTCATCACTGCTACTGTCTTCAAATGGAGTGTCTATTTCAAAATCTGATGGAATATCTTCTAGAAGAATATCTTCTATTTCCTTATCGTCGAGTATTCTAGACATTATTCCTACAAAGGAACCGAAAATCATAGTTACGCAATTTCCGCACATTGTAATATTTTCCAATATTGAAAAAACACTAAAGGCAACGCGACACCAGGTGATACAAGGGGCTTGGATACCCGTCCTGGAATATCCTAGGCAACGAAATGAGAAATATTAAGCATGTACAAAACATTTTTCTTATTTAGATATTACCGAAAACAAATTTCACTGTAAATAGAGCACACAACTTATAGCCTGAAAAGGTAAATCCTGGTGCTGCCTCTGCCTACAAGCCTGACGGGACTTCTGGGTCCACCTGTAATTTTACCCCATAATACGCGCAATAACACAAAAACTGTTAAAATTTATATTTGTATTATTTATACTATACCTGATCAAGTAACAAAAAAATCCACGAACGTCTGAGGCTCCAAATACTACACAAAATCTAGACTAAATCAGAACACACTCGACTACGACTCACAAATAAACAGCATGCTTCAAACGCGCGAAATTGTATTTGTCACACATACACAGCAACGCTCATAAACAGCTTGTACCGTCTTGTGAGCGTTCCTTGAAGTGTTTGAAGAAAGACCTGTTAGCCCCGACAGGTTGCTGGCAACACAAGGGCTATTATGTAATAGGAAACGTAACCTTGAAACACCGGGACTTACAAGTCCCGACAGTCGATAAAGGGTTAAAGCAATTTAAATGGAGTGTTTGGAAGCTGATGCAGACTTTGTCTGATCAATACCTGCCGACATGCTTAACAATGGAAAAACTGAATTGTCTAAATTCAACAAATTTTTAAAATTGAAAGCGAATTCATTCAGTAGGACGAAAAGAGTGCTTGCAGGTGATGTAGACCGCCGCTTTCTAGTTTAGATATTTTCATCAATGAAACGAAAGAAAGATTTCTCCATAATTTTCTGATAAGATTTGAATAGTGATTCCAGTCAGCAAAACGAAAGATGCGTTTAATAGATGAATCAGGCTCTTATAGATCGTTACTTACATATTTAATATTAAATTAAATAACGAAAATGTCGTACTTAATCCGATATATATAACTGATAAGTTAGTCTATACAGTAGGACGAAATTATTGTTTGGAAGGTGAAGTAGACTCTTCTCATCGGCAGTGCTCGACACATTTGAGAATGAAATTAAAGAACGGATTGGTCGTAAATTGTCAGACACATTTAATTGAAAAATGAGGCTATTCAGTATGCCGAGGAGAGTGATTTAAAGAAGAAGCAGTCTTGCTAATAATTACTGACTGACATATTTAAGAAAAAAATGAAATAAAATAATTTTTGTAAATTGTCAAATATTTAAAATTAATGATTCCGGTATATAAGGTGGAATGAATTATAAATAGCTCAATTAATTAAACCGTTTCTAATCGCTAGATACTGACATATTTAAGGGTAATATGAAAGAGCATTTAAGAGTAATATGAAAGAGGAACCGCAAATACTGTTATATACAATAGAAAAATTAGTTTTACGTAGAACTAAAGGAGCGTTAGGAAGACAGCGCACTCTTGCTGTTCACTAGTTATCGTTAGTTATTAATAACTTAAGAATGAAATGAAGCTACTAATTGTCGTAATATGTGTGTTTTCTACAAGTGAAAGGCGAGTCTAAGCAAGGCATAAAAAGTGATTGCAACCATATGTAGATACTTACTCAACGTTAGTTGAAGACATATATCATGATAAAATGTCATAATAGTATTGTCGTAAATTGCCAGAGTCGATTCAGTAGGCCGAAAGGAGTATTACGAAGCTGAAGCAGATTTGTTCTGTTCGTTTGTTGAAGACATTGAAGACATTTATAATGTAATACTAAGGAACGAACTGATATTCACAAGTGAAAAGGTAGACCATTCGCTACGGCAAAAAGAGTGTTCTTGAACCATGAATGAATCTTTCTTTTCCTGATCATTTGCCATGTATAAGAAAGAAATGAAATAACGAAGTTGAAGTAAATTGTTAGATAATCAAAATGAATACTTATTTTACGCAGCGCTAAAAAAAAAACATACGTAGTTTCATTATCGTTAGTTACTGACATACTTAACTAAAAAGTGAAAGAACTGTATTGTGTCGTAAATTGTCTGTAATTAAAATCAAAAAATTATTCTATTCACAAGAGATAAAGGAGAGTTGGAAGATGTAGGAGACTCTTGGTGATCGTTAGTTGTCGGCATATTTAAGAAGATAAAGAACGCAATCGTAATATAGTGTTTAAATTTATCGTTGAAAACTTAGTCTAATCATTAGAGCAAAAGGAATGTTTACAAGCTAAAGTAGAATCTTGCTGATCGTTGCTTCAAGACTTATTTAAGAAGAAAATGAAATAACGGAACAATCTTGAATTGTCGGTTATTTACATTTAAAAATGAGCCCGTTGAGTAGGGCGAACAGTGGTTTTTCGTTTACAAAGAATTCTCTTGTGAATGTTTAGAATAAAATGAAATTATTATCAGATTTTAAAAATTCAAAACAAGTCTATTCAATAGGGCAAAAGGAGTTTTTTTGAGGATCGAGTAGACGTTTCTGATCGTCAGTTATTGACATTCTTAACAACAAAATGTAATAAATGAATTTAAAATATTAGATATTTAGAATTTAAAAGATAATCTATTTATTTTGGTTTGAGTTCGGATGATGAAATTTACTGCCATTATCGTTAGTTGCTGAAATATATCAGTATAAAGAGAGGGAACGGAATTGATGCAAATTTTCAAATATTTACAATTGGTAAGCGATACACTACTTTAAGCCGAAAGGAGTTATCGATTGCTATTGTAGTTTTCCACAGATTTGAATGATATGATATAATGAAAATGTAAATACCCAGGAATTTCCAATTAATAGGTCGTTCTGTAGTTCAAAACAAGAGTTTGGTTGATAAAACGCAGTTTCGTTATGTTAGTTACTGTCACATTTAACTGAAATTATAAATAACGGTCTTATATTCGGTGTCAATTATAAAATAAAAGTTATTCCATTCACAAGGGCAAAAAAAGAATTGGAAAAATGTATGGTTACTTGCAGACATGTTCAAGGATAAAATGGAAGAATGGAATTGTAGTAAATTCTCAGTACTTGCAAAGAAAGGGAGTCTATTCTGTCGAGCGAAATGGTGTTAGGAACATGAAATAGGATCTTGATAATCGTTACTTTGCGATATATATAGAACAAAACGAAAAAATGGATTTGTAATTGTCAAATATTTACTTTTGAAATCGCGTGTATGGAGTAGACCGAAAAGGGTATTTGGAAGCTGGACCCAGCTCTGTTGATTGTTAGCTGAGGAATTATTTAAGGATAAAATTTAATAACGGAATTGTAATTTGTCAGATCTCATAATTGAAAAAAGTTTGATATATATGAGGCATGAGGAATGTTCGGAAACAGAAGCAATTAGTATATCAGCTACTCAGATATTGAACAAATATACGAAAGAAAGGAACACTCGTAAATTGTTAGATATTTAGAATCGGAAAGGAAGTATGTTAAATAACATGAATAGTGCGTTTTAGTAAATCAGGTGAACTTTTGATAATAGTTAGTAACTAACATACTTTAGATTTTAATCAAATAATGGAAATGTATTATATCATTTATTTTATTGAACACGAGTCTAGTCACTATTGCGAAAGGAGTGTTTCGAAGCAGCAGCAAGTTTTTGGAAGATGAAGAAAGTTTTGGATATCTTTATTTGTTGACATATACAAGAAGAAAAAGATATAACAGAATAGTTAGATATTTAACAATGAAAAGTTGTTTGATTCACCAGGGTGAAAGAAGATTTCGCATGATAAAACGGACTTTATTATTTTTAGTTACTGACATATTGGAGTTTAAATTGGACAAACTGAATTTCAATAATTGTCTTTAATTTACCATTTAAAGTGTTTGCATTCACAAGGGCGGAGGGAGATTTGGAAGTTGTTGCTGATTGTTTGTTTCGTATATTAAAACGAAAAAGAAAGAACACAATTGTAAAAAACTGTTTTCAAATTTTGAATTAGTAAGGGAGTCATTCCGTGAAGCGAGAGAAGGGATTGGAAAATCGACAGATTCATGCTAATCGTTTCTTTCCAACCTGCTTAAGAATAAAATGAAAAGACGGAATGTCGTTAATTTTCACATAAACAGAACTAAAAGCGAGTCTATTCATCATTACAAAACAGTCTTATGAAGCTAAAGAACAGTAGTGGAGGTTGTTGCTTTAAGACATATTTAAGAGTACTTCTTTACCTTACGTGCATACTCGTGGGACGTAAAACTTAATATTCAAGAATAATATGATGATTGGAATTGTGGTAATTTGTAATATATTTATCATTGGTAAATTAATGCATTCAGTAGGGCGAAAAAAGTGGAAGAATAACCAGTCACTTGTTGATCATTAAGCACTGACATATTTGTGAATAATGTAATGCAAAAGGGTGAAGGGAGCGTTTCAAAGATAAAGCAGACAATTCCTGCTTGTTATTTAATGGCGTATTTAGTACTAGATGAAAGAACGAAGCTGACAAAAGTCTGATATTTAGATAGTAAAAATTATACAAATCAATACGGCAAAACGAGTATCTGGAAGATGAAGTAGACCCTTGTTGATCACTTGTTGCTGATTTATTCATGAATAAAATGAAGGAATGGAATTTTCGTAAATATCAGATATTTATAAATGAAAAGAGAGTCTTTTCACTAGGACCAAAAGTGTTTGAAAGGTGAAATAGAGTTTTCCTGACCGTTAGTTGCCAACTTATTGAGAATATAATGAAAGGACGAAATTGTAGAAAATATCAGATATTTGCAATTAAAGGTGTGTTCAATCAGTACACCGAAAGAAGTATTAGAAGTACAAACATTAAGCAGACTCTGCTGATGAATACTTATTGACATATTTAAGAATAAATTGAGAGAAAGAAAGAGACGTAAAATATCTATTAGAAGTAAAGTTGTTACATACATAGGCTAAAAAAAGAATTCGGAAGTAGATATAGACTCATTGTCGTACGAAGTACTATAAAGAAATTGTCCACATTGTCTGTTCTACAATTGTAAATTGAGTCTATTCAGTTGATGGAAAGGAGTGTTCGGATGTTAAGGCGACTCTAGCTTATCGTTAGTTACTGATATATTTAAGTAAAAATGAGAGAATGGTAAAGACAGAATTGTGAGATATTTACAATTGAAAAGAAAGTCCGTTGAATTAAACTGAAGTTTTGTTTTAGCATATAGAGTTGACTTTTGATGGTCGTTAAATACTGAACTATTTTAGAATTAATTGAGGAATGGAATTGCCGTTAATTGCTAGATAATTAAAGTTTAATAGCGGGTCTATACAATAGCACAGGAAGAGCGGTTGGAAGTTGAAGTAAACCCTTCCTCACCGTAGATTCAGAGATATTTAAGTATCAAATGAAAGTAAGGCACATTCGTAAATAATCAAATATTTAGAATTGAAAAGTGAGGCATATTTTATTGCGAAAGCAGTGCATAGAGGCTGATGCAGACTTGTTTTCGATCACCAGTTCAATGCATACTTGGACTGAATTCTTGAACGTAATTCATGACAATTGTCAGTTAATTGGAATTGAAAACTGAATAAAGTCAGCAAGTCGAAAGGGGTGTTTGAAAGTTTATATTTGTCAAATTGTTCATTTAGATATCACATTCGCGTACTAAAAAAACATTCAATTGTACGTTTATACCAATTGCTTATTATTTGATCCTTTATATGTTAAGATGTTAACACCAGGTGATTGAATCCGAGGACTCCCATCTGCAAGGACACTTAAAATTGTGTAACTGCCGTTTAGATTTCGACTCTCCTAAAAAGAAGTTAACTTTAACACCCTTAATAGCGAACGATGTTTTGAAATTTCGTATATGCAAAGACTCCATGTACATTTTTATCCAGAGCGGGTCGTAAGAATGAAACTACTACACGTCCATCGCAGTTGGTTTCGACTTATTGCCCTAGGTTTTATACGACATAAGGATATATAATGCTTACTCAGCACCTTGTTCCTTTGCGACTGCACCAACCTATTTTTGAGACATAAGCCCAGGAAGCTTAAAAATTTTCTATAACAGTTATATTAGACTTATGGTCCTAAGCTTGTGAAAGATTCAAATGCAGGTTATTGGCCGGAAAATCTAATAGGGGTTATTTAGGTAATTAGGTACGTGATTACCTTTTAGAACGAGGCCCGTTTCCCCGGCCTGTGAGAGAAGTCCGGCCGATGAATTACTAAAACTAGCGGTGCAAATCACTGATTCGCGATACAAAGATATTATACAGGTCTATTAGAACAGGTATATAACAGATTCAGCAAGAAAGTAATCAATTGACAGATTTTTTTTTACTTAGAATACATTGGGAGATTTTCAGTTAAGTCACTTCATAGATATAAAACTTCCTATGCATGCTTTCCACATCTTGTACCAGAAGCCCTGAAATTCCCCTCTTGGGAATAGTGTGCGATAACTTACTTGTCCAGCTGCCCAAGGAAAGTAAAAGAGACTGCGATAATTTTCTGTTAGCCAGAAAGTTAAACAGCAGTTTGTAAAAAATATCGAGGCGTCTTTTGCAACCTTGACTCATTTCAACAAGTTTTTATATTTATAATTATCGTTTAGGTTTCGAACCATCCTAGATCACCAACCAAATTCCGTTACAAAAATGGAAGCACCAAATTGTAGAATTCTGCATAGATGTTTGCTGCATATAGCGGAATGTTGTGGTGTCAGTCCATCTATTCCTGACGCAGACCCACTAGGGAAACTACGAATTGCCTTTAAAACTATGTCAGAATTAACTTTTATGCATGAGTCTATTTCTTCAGGAGGGTCTGGCATTTCAAGCATCCTGGATGGAGTGGGATATTTGGTTTCGAGAATGCTGTACATTTCTTCGTTTATAGGAGCTAAACTATGGTCTGAAGCTAACAATCTTAGCGCCCCTCTTGTATCGAACTCAAATATTTTGGATATTATTCTATTTGTTAAATCTGTGTTTTTATTTTTTTGCCCTGAAAGAGACAAGGGGTCTGTAGAAGTGATTTCGTTTAAATTTTGTTTAATAATTTTTGTTACTGACATTGAGTTTCTATTTTTGGGGAGACATAAATTACAAAATGCGAAAGTGAAAGTTTTCCATGAGGAAAAATCATTCTTGTTGATACAATCATCTATTTTAGATGCCAGTTTGCCTGCGACAACATTACGCGCTCCTTTTGGGATTCTTTTTATCACCCACGTGCTTGATTTTAACCTTGTGAGTTCTTGTACAAAATCTTCGGTATTTGTTTGGTGCTCCTGTGTAGCATGTTTCCTTGCCCTTGTATATTTAGCCCTTTTTTGGTTGGAAATGCTTTTCCGCACTCCAAACATATTTGATGCTCGGTATTACTTAAAGGAATGTGTTGGAAAAAGTCTATTTGATTCAAATTGTTCTCCATTTATAATACTAACGTATAAAAAATATCCGTTACTTTTTCTCCAATTGTTGAGAGATTATAAAGAAAAACTCGTAACGTTCACTAATGAAACAGAGATCACATTTTTGTTTTTTACACTAAAACCACTGAACCAAATTAAAAACGGATTTCACAGAAGAAATCTACAAGACACTCTGCAGATTCTACACCGATTCAAAAACTCCAACCACATCCGGTTCCTCACTTATTAGAAAATCTCACAGGAGAACGCTTCTAAACACGCAGCAGGTAACAACAACAATTAAGGAATGTAATACAATTATTTCTGCAGGAAGCCACAGTAGGCAGCTTGTAGATATGCCATATGAAAGTAATTTTTCAACAGATTTTTGTGTATTACATCGTGTAAATTGCTATTGAAAAATTCTAATCTCACTACGCTTCTTATGAAATATTACTATGACTGGTTGGTTGAAGTGCATGCTACATGCTTGAATTCGTTTGAGAAGAGAACAACACGTATCTCGACCTCTCCTCAGTAAATTATCTAAATGTTTTATAACTTGATAATACAATGTTCCCTAAAAACAGTCTGAAGTATAGATCTAAGTACTTATCTGTGTGTTTCATCTTTCCTCTTGCCAATGTTAACGGCACTTACCTGGACTGTGCAAGGAATGTACTCTAGGCAGTTTGCCATGATATTCCGCTATATGCAGCAAACATCTATGCAGATTTCTACAGACAATTTGGTGCTTCTATTTTTGTAACGGAATTTGGTTGGTGATCTAGGAGGGCTCTGGTCAACGGACATGGACATGCTCTCATACGTACCAGGCCAAATCACTGTCTGGTTCAGTGTTAGAAATGAGTACACTTCGTAAATTTCAACTGCTGGCGATTAATCGGGTACATTTAGTCGAGTAGCTTTGTGCTCTTGAGAAGGTACATTTGAGTCCATAGACAGTACACGCAATCTCTATTCAGGCAAGCGAAATGAGGTAGTGTTGAATTTCATAAATAAGATTACAGCAATACTTCTTGTTGATTATTCCGTCTCAGATTGAAAGATGTCAAAAAGCTAACACAGTTGGTGCACTAATCTGCTACAGAGGGGAAGCTTATCAGAACTTTACTCATCGGTGAAAAAACGTTTAAAATATCGAGAAATTAAAATCCTCCAATAAACTTATTAGGAGTGTGCGATATGGAACTCTTTGGGGACTGATGAGCCGTGCGAGTCAGATAGACTTTAAGGAGATCTACTTCATATTGGCTCTTTTACACTTACAAATGGCTCGTACAGGATTCTATCTTGCAATCCCTTTTTATTTACAGGTGAGATCCGGCGGGAGCCCTGTGTGGGTCCTGAAATACGCATATTCATTTTCACACACCAACCTCATTCGATTGGGTTCATGCTTACACCATTTCGCTCCTGGACTTTAAGCCACTTCCGAATTGAATGGTGCACACCTGCCGTGTTAGTAGCTGAAAAAGTGGCCATATTGAAGCTTTGTAATAGAAGCGGGCTCCATTCTACACGGTAATCACGCACCTATTTACCTAAGGATCTCCAACTCGATTTTCAGACCAATTACCTGCATGTGAATCCTTTACAAGCTTACGACCATAAATCTAGTATAACTATTACAGAATATTGTTAAGCTTTGCGAACTTCTATCTGAAAAGTAGGTTGGTACAGTCGCAAAGGAACATGGTGCTGAGCAGTAAGCATTTATTATACTTATGTCGTATTAAACCTAAGGCAATAAATTGAAACCAACTGTGATTGACGTGCAGTAGAGCTTTTGTTCTCACATCGTCTTAGATAAAAATGTACATGGAGTCTTTGTATGTACGGAATATCCATACTTTGTTCTCTATTAAGAGTGTTAAACTTTACTTCCCTTTAGGAGAGTCGAAAGGTAAACGGCAGTTACATAATCTTAACTGTCCTTGCAGATGGCAGAATCCTTTTAGTCAATCATCTGCTGTTGAACATCTTAACATATAATAATCAAACAATAAACAATTGTTATAAATGTACAATTGATGATACTATATTACGCTAATGTGATATCAAAATGAATTGGTTTTTGGTCGTTACCTTAAATGTGTCCTGCTACGGTTTCATTTTCTCTTCAGGTACCAAAGAAGCTCGTATAATAGATTTCAAAATGGGTAAACAAAACAATAAACCACGTTTTATACCTTGTCCTTATATTTTGATTTATAATTTCATCAAGTTCGTCTTCATGCTCATTTTGTTAGGTCTATAAAGCGGGGACGTTATTACAAAATATTAATCATAACTGATTGGGTGAGGTGAGGTGATTTTAGTTTAGGGTCCCGTTCAGCAGCGAGGCTATATGAGACGTGGACCTACTGATTAACGTGGAATCCGAACCACATGAGCTCCCGCCAGGAATCGACATAACTGATTGGATCAACAATTAAGCTGTTGTCAATGACATATTGGTTTTTGCACAGCTGTTGTTCATCATCATCTGTCAGAATCATGAACTCTCTTGCCAGAATACACAAAACCCTAAAAACATCATATCTGCTCTTTTACGTTAACATGAGGCTCGTTTACAATCCTATCTTGCAATCACTTTTATTCTACAGGAAAGTAAAAATATCCGGCTGGATCTAATGGTAACTGTGTGGGTCCTGGAATCCGCATATCCTCTTTCACACACCAACCTCATTCGATTGGGTTCATGCTTACACCATTTCGCTCCTGGACTTTAAGCCACTTCCGAATTGAATGGTGCACACCTGCCGTGTTAGTAGCTGAAAAAGTGGCCATATTGAAGCTTTGTAATAGAAGCGGGCTCCATTCTACACGGTAATCACGCACCTATTTACCTAAGGATCTCCAACTCGATTTTCAGACCAATTACCTGCATGTGAATCCTTTACAAGCTTACGACCATAAATCTAGTATAACTATTACAGAATATTGTTAAGCTTTGCGAACTTCTATCTGAAAAGTAGGTTGGTACAGTCGCAAAGGAACATGGTGCTGAGCAGTAAGCATTTATTATACTTATGTTGTATTAAACCTAAGGCAATAAATTGAAACCAACTGTGATTGACGTGCAGTAGAGCTTTTATTCTCACATCGTCTTAGATAAAAATGTACATGGAGTCTTTGTATGTACGGAATATCCATACTTTGTTCTCTATTAAGAGTGTTAAACTTTACTTCCCTTTAGGAGAGTCGAAAGGTAAACGGCAGTTACATAATCTTAACTGTCCTTGCAGATGGCAGAATCCTTTTAGTCAATCATCTGCTGTTGAACATCTTAACATATAATAATCAAACAATAAACAATTGTTATAAATGTACAATTGATGATACTATATTACGCTAATGTGATATCAAAATGAATTGGTTTTAGGTCGTTACCTTAAATGTGTCCTGCTACGGTTTCATTTTCTCTTCAGGTACCAAAGAAGCTCGTATAATAGATTTCAAAATGGGTAAACAAAACAATAAACCACGTTTTATACCTTGTCCTTATATTTTGATTTATAATTTCATCAAGTTCGTCTTCATGCTCATTTTGTTAGGTCTATAAAGCGGGGACGTTATTACAAAATATTAATCATAACTGATTGGGTGAGGTGAGGTGATTTTAGTTTAGGGTCCCGTTCAGCAGCGAGGCTATATGAGACGTGGACCTACTGATTAACATGGAATCCGAACCACATGAGCTCCCGCCAGGAATCGACATAACTGATTGGATCAACAATTAAGCTGTTGTCAATGACATATTGGTTTTCCACAGCTGTTGTTCATCATCATTTGTCAGAATCATGAACTCTCTTGCCAGAATACACAAAACCCTAAAAACATCATATCTGCTCTTTTACGTTAACATGAGGCTCGTTTACAATCCTATCTTGCAATCACTTTTATTCTACAGGAAAGTAAAAATATCCGGCTGGATCTAATGGTAGCTGTGTGGGTCCTGGAATCCGCATATCCTCTTTCACACACCAACCTCGTTCGATTGGGTTCATGCTTAGACCATTTCACTCCTCAAATTCGAGGTACTTCCGAATTGAATGCTGCACAGCTGCTGTGTTTGTAACGGGAAAAGCGGTCATATGGAATCTTTGTAACTACTTCCTTGTTATATCTGATATGGCTTATACCAGGAGAACAGGACGGTATCAGAGGATTACAAGAAATTAAGAACTAAAAGAGCATTGACAATTCGCAGAAAAAGAGGCCTTCTTAAACGAAGCTCTAATGATATGATTATCGAAGAGTGCTTAAAGGCCATGAAATTTTCTCGGGGATTAGCTCAACGTCAGGCAACGTTAGCAAGATTAATCCTAAATTCCCCAATACTGTTACGATGAAAGAAGTACAACAGGACTTTAGAAGGAAACAGTTAACATCTGAAGGAAACGATGAGCTAATGCACCTTGCTTGTGTCAAAATATCTCAATGCGCAAGTATTCGAATGCGGTGAATATTGCAAAGTCTTTGTTGTGTTGTCTTTTATAACACACACGTAGAAGGAAGAGTCCTTCAGCATGGACTAAAAATGGCAATTCAAATTTGCGTTAAATACGTTTATAAATTATGTTAAGCCCAAATTCACTTTATATTTTATAGATTTAAATTACAATTATACACGGAAAGTACCGAAAGACAAAAAAGAACTCCGGGAAATATCTGCAACGATCCAATTTAATTCTGCCACAGAAGACACGACAATTCAATCACAGTTCTTGAGAAACTTGGAGATCAATACAAGACGGCTTCAAGTGATGGAAGCGGTTTTCGAAGGAGTAATGGTACTTTTACATATTCTTCCATTATATGTACAAGAATAATGGAAGAAACTACAAACGGGAAATGTGTAGCTGTCGATGGGTCTTATTCTGACCATCTAAGAATCTTGAACAATTCATAAGCAGTTGCTGATCTGAAAGGAAATGCTACCAAATTATTATATTTAAAGAAACTTTAGTGTCATTAAAAGGTTGCTTTAACTTTTTCAGAATGCAACAGGCTGTGACACGACCTCAGCTATACTCAGCAATGAATATTTGGCAGTCCTCAAGATCCTTAAAAAATGCAAGTTAGTCAGTCTTCAACCAACCAAAACTCAATCCTGACGAAATGGTAAAGATTACATATTTCTTATTCGCTTGTATGGAAATGGAAAAATGTCCTCCATGGTATAAGCCATATCAGGCATAACAAGGGAGTAGTTACAAAGCGTCAATATGGCCACTTTACCCCTACTAACACGTCAGCTGTGCAGCATTCAATTCGGAAGTACCTCCAACTCCAGGAATGAAATGGTCTAAGCATGAACCAAATCAAATGAGGTTTATGTGTCAAGGAGGATAAGCGACTTCCAGGACCCAAACAGCTGCCATCAGCTCCAGCCGCTAAAGTTTCTAACCTGTACATAACAAGTGACTACAAGGTAGGATTGTGAACGAGACACATGTTAGTATAAAAGACCAGTTATAAAATATTTAAGGTTTTCTCCATTCTGCTAAGGGACTTCATGTACAAATGACAAATCAGAAGACAATCTGTATAGTTGAAGACGAACGACAGCTGTTGAAAACCAATATGTCATTGACAATGGCTTCATTGTTGATCCAATCAGTTATGATCATTATTACGTCTTCGCCTTATAGATCTAACAAAATGGACATGAGGACGATCGTGATGTAACTTTAAAAGAAGGTATAAAGAGAAGGTATAAAACATGAAGGTGGTTTATTGTTTAGTTTACATATTTTAGAATCCTTTAACAGGAGCGGCTTTGGTTCCCGAAGAGATAATAAAACCGTAGGAGGACAAATCTGATTTAACGAGCTAAACCATTTCATGTAAATATCACATTTTCGTACTACAGTACTATTCAATTGTACGTTTGTAACAATCGTTTATTTTTTGATTCTTTATATCTTATGATGTTCTACAGCACATGATTGACTCCAAGGATTCTGCAATCTAGAAGGACACAGTTTTCGAATCTGCTAAAAAGAAGCAAAAATTAACTCTTAATATGGAACGATGGTTCGATATGCGGTACATGCAGAAACTCCATGTACATTTTTATCCAAGAAAGGCGTAAGAATGAAATTCTACTACATGTCAATTCCTGTCGGTTTCAATTTATTGCCCTAGGTTTTATACGACATAAGGACAATCTTATATATTAAATTCAATACTACCTCATCTCGCTGACGTGAATAGAGCTTGTGTGTACTGTCCATCAACTCAAAGGTACCTTCTCAAGAGCAGAAAGCTACTCCACAAAATGTACCTAATTAATCACCAACAGTTGAGGTTTACTAAGTGTACTCATCTGTAACACAGAACCAGACTTGTATTGGTACGTATGCGAGCATATCCTTGGACGTTGACCAGAGCCATCCTAGATCACCAAGTAAATTCCTTTACAAAAATAGAAGCACCAAATCGTCTGCAAAATTCTGAATAAATGATAGCTGCATATAGCAGATATCATGGCAAACTGCCTCTAGTACATTCCTTGAACAATCCAGCTAAGAGCCGTTATCATTGGCAAGAAGAAAGATGAAACACACAGATATGTGCTTAGAACTATACTTCAGACTATTTTCAGACTACATTGTATTACAAGTTATGGAAACATTCAGAATTTTACTAAGAAGACATGTCGAGACATGTGTTGTTCTCTTATCAAAACGAATTCAAGCAGCTAGCATGCAATAGAACCAACCATAGTAACATTTAATAAGAAGCGTAGTTAGATTAGGATTATTAAATTGCATTTTACCCGCTGTAATAGACTAAAAACTTTTGAAAAATTACTTTCATATGGAATATCTACAAGGCTGCCGAATCGGCTTTCTGCAGAAATAATGGTATTACTAATTGTAGATTTCAGGATGCATTTAGATAAAAAGATAATAACAGTAGATGTCGAGATCCGCCATGATACTTGCATTAGAACGAGTGGAAACAGTTTGCATGCAGTACAAACGACGAAAGCAGGTGGGTGAAATGGGAAAGGTACTGCAGGTCATATTGTCCTTAGGACTCGCAAATTCGAAATATTCGAGTTCAACCCCAGTGACGTGCGGAACAAGAATTCTTTAGGTGAGAAAAAATGAATATCACGGTGAGCTCATAGGGTATAGTAATAAGAAAGCGCGTTAAAATGGACAAGTTGATGAGTCCCTTGCGATAGGACATGCATCCCCGAGCTTGTAAAGCTTTTTGTAATATGCATCCAGAACGACAGAAATCGCCTTAAAATGAGAACATTAGTGGAGATGTCACTTGACTTCATTGTCATTGTAATCTACAATGTCTGAAAAATGATATTAATAAGAGGTTAAATCGATCTCCTGGTTATGCGGTGATTAAGAAAATAATTTTGAGGACGGGAGGGGATTTTCGATTTTTAATTAGTGGTTTAGAGAGCAAAAGGCGTGCCAATAATTCGAGGGTTCTCTTTCGAGGTGTCCGGGAAAGCTTATGTCCGCTTATGTCCTTTTTACTATGCTGTGAAATTTAGAAGTCACCAGTGGACATCGGCGTGTATTCCTTAACACGCATTGGCTTAGAGCTAGTAAAGAAATTTAACAATGAATTTGAAGCCGTGGGATCTTGTGTTGCGTACCTAGGTCATAAAAACGAAGCAGTAGTGCTTTTAGAGTTATTAACTTACATTATTCAATTTCATAGCATTTTAAAAAACGTGTATTTACTTCTCCCTTTAATAAGACTATGGTATCACCGTCATATAGCTTTGCGAACGTACTTCGGTTTATTTTAAGTGAGCCCTTGGGATTGAAAATCTTTGTGCTAACCAATGTATAAGACATAAGTATTAATCATCAATGATAATCAAGCAATTGCTATACTTCCCGTTTATAAGCAACTACAATACTATTTGAGAGTGCTTTCTGCTGAAGAAATCTACTTAGGACTCACAACGCTCTTACCTGATAATTGATAACTCACTTCTAGACTTTGCTCCGGGACATCTACATGTGCTTATGAAGACATTCACCACCTTCGGAGGAGATGACAAAGTCTAGGTTCTGCAATCTTTTTCAACAATGTGTTGATAACGAAATCAATATGCAACATTTGCAAGAAAAAGAAACTGCATGACAAAAAACATGTTAGGAAATCTCAAAATTTTCCAAACTGTTAACATTGGCTGCAATATATAGAGAAGCTCATAATCGTATTGCAATTCATCCAAAGGGACTAGATTGAACAGGGGACTAGAAACTTCATTTGAAGCAATTAAATTAATGCTTCCGTTTTCTAACGATGCTAGTCATTTTTTCTAAGTATAATTTGCACATCAATAATCTCAACTAATGGAAGTTTAGGAGGCAACTACGGTATCAGAGGATTACAAGATATTAACAACTCAAGGAACATTTACAATTCGCAGAAAAAGAGGCCTTCTTCAGGGAAGTTCCAAATGATATGTCAATCGAACAGTGCTTATCGAACACTACAAAAGTTTCTGGAGGATTTACAATGTGAGAGACAACCTTAGCAAGATTAATATTTTAGAAATCGACTTAAAATGAGAACATTAGCAGAGATGTCACTTGACTTCATTGTAATGATATTCCTCAAAGTCTGAAAAGAGATATAAATAAGAGATTAAATCGGTCTGTAAGTAATGCGGTGAATCTTTAAGTGATGCAAAGAAATAATTTTGAGGATGGACGGGGATGTTCGATTTTTAATTAGTGGTTTAGAGTGCAACAGGCACGCCAATAATTCGAGGGTTTCATTTCTAAATGTCTGTTAAGGCAAAACGGCTTATGCTGTGAAATTTAGTAGTCAGCAGTGGACATCGACATCTATTCCTTAATTCCTACTGGCTTACAGCTAGTATAAGGATTCACAATGAATCCGAAGACGTACGATCTTAAGTTGTGTACCTAGGTCTTAGAAACGTAGCAGTAGTGCTTTTAGTGATCCTTAACTCACGTTATACTATGGCGTATCATTTAAGAAACCGTGTATAAACTTTTTTCTTTAATATTACGAGGGTATCTCAGACGTAAAGCTTTGGGAACGAACAGCGGTTTTTTTTAGGTGGGCCCTTGGGTTTGAAAAATGTTGTGATACAAAATGTAAAAAGATAAGTATTAATTTATCAATGATAATCAAGCAATTGCCGTATTTTTCGTTATATGCTACTACAATACCATTTGAAAGTGTGTCCTGCTGAAGAAATCTACATAGAACCCATAACCCTCTCAGCTTGTTCTGGATCGTTAGCCTGATAGACTCTGTTGAATCCAAAGAATTGAGTTCTTACGGATATATTATTTAAAGAAATGCTCATGTGTGTTAACACTCGAGGCTATCAAATATACATTTAATAAGCGACCTTGCTGCTCACTAAGGCGTACATACATTGTTGTGTTGGAATCACTAGGTTCCGGTCAATCATTAATAATATTTTCCCGATTGTATGCAGAATAACTTGCTATGGAAATCATTATATTCTAACCTCCATATGAGCCTTATTTTGGGACTCAGACCGGTGATCAGATCGATGAGCCAAATACAGAGTTGATTTTAAAACCTTTTGAGAACATCTTATACACGGGTAGGTGGAAAATATTTACGGTATAGTCAGTCCTATGTTCGCTACCGACTTAGTAACACTGGTCATCAGAAAGCAACCAAACTGTATGCTAATCAAATAAGCTTTTAATATAAGCTCACTGTATGCTTTGATTAGTACCTAAGTACCACACATTTCATAAAGCAGATAAAGTCATTAATTTGTGAAGTGTTTTCATGAAAATTCTCCATATCCAAGTTGTTGAATGATATTACGGTAGCATTGTCTTGATAAGAATATCGTATCACATTTCGTCATTATGACAACTCTTTTCCTCTAATACTATACACTCATATTCTTGGTGTGTCAATGCTTTCCTACTCGAAAGATTTAATAAAGTCTTCACTTGCGTCTCGCGTCTCGATTTCCTTTTTTCGAACATCCTTTTGATAGCTTTTCTTCTTGTAAAACTTATGAGGGCATTAGTTTGTCATCAGAGCGACACGTTGAGCTAATGCCACCTTACTCATCTCAACGCGCAAGAATGCCTATTCGACTGCCGTGATTATTGCAGAGTCTCTATTGTGTTGTGTTTTAAAACCCACACGTAGAAAGAAGAGTCCTTCTAGTCGCAATGGTGTGGATTTAAAATTACAACTTAAAAATCTGGGTTAAGTACGTATATAAATTATGTTAAGCGCTATTTTCACCTTATATTTTATGGATATAATTTACAATTAGACATGGAAGTGCCTAAAGAGAAAAAAGAGCTTTCGGGAAATATCTGCAAGGATCGAATTTAATTCTGCTATTGAAGCCACGAGAATTCAATCACAGTTCTTGAGGAACTCTGAGATCAATACAAGACGGCTTCAAATGATGCAAACAGTTTTCGAAGGAGCAAAGGTAGCATGCAGTGTACTGACAACAGTAATAGAAGAATCTACAAACGGGAAATCTCTAGCGGTTGATGGGTGTGATCAGATCTTTTAAGAAGCTTGGTAGAAGACTTCATGAGCAGTAGTTGATTCTCTTATAGCCACATACAAGCAGAACTGAAAGGAAATGCTACGAAATTTTTAAATTTAAAGAAATTTAGTGTCATTAAATGATTGCTTCACTTTTTTCAGGATGCAAGAAGCTTTCACACGACCTCAGCTATACTTAGAAGTGAATACTTCGAGCCTTCAATTTTCTTCAAAAAGAAAAGGAATTGTGCAAGTTAGTCAGAGTCTTCAATCCCCCAAATGTAAATCTGACAAATTGGTAAGGTTAGACATTTCTTATTCACCTGTATGGAGAAGGAAAAATTTCCTCCGTGGTATAAGCCATATCAGATATACAAGGAAGTAGTTACAAAGCATCAATATGGCCACTTTTCCCGTTAGTAAGACAGCAGCAGTGCAGCATTCAATTCGGAAGTACCTCCAACTAAAGGAGCGTAATGGTCTAAGGATGAATTTAATCGAAAGAGGTTGGTGTGTGGACCACACAGCTACCATCAGCTCCAGCCGGATAATCTTATTTACCTGTAGATAAAAAAGGGATTGTAAGTTAGGATTTTCAACGAGCCTAGAACAAAAACTAAAAATTGATTTGACGTAAAGTGTGAGATATTACCTTTGAAATCGCGGGTATGCAGTAGACCGAAAGGATTGTTTGCAAGCTGGACCCAGCTCTTGTTGATTGTTTCCCAAGAAATTATTTAAGGATAAAATTTAATGTGGGAATAGTAATTGGTCGGAAACTCATATTTGAAAAGTGATTGATATATAGGGCAAAAGGAATGTTAGGAAACATAAGTCATTAGTACATCAGTTACTCAATTATTGAACAAAAACGGAAGAAACGAACACTCGCAAATTACCAGATGTTTACAATCGAAAAGGAAGTATATTGAGTAGGAGGAATAGTACGTTTTAGTATATAAGGTAAACATGATGATACTTAGTTCCTAAGCTACTTTAGAATTTAATGATATAATGTAAATGTAAAATGTCAGTTATTTAAATTCAGAACGAGTCTAGTCACTACGGCGAAAGGAGTGTTTCTAAGCAGGAGGAAACTCTTGCTAATCTGTATTTCCGTCATTTTAAAGAAGAAAACGTATTTTCAAATTTGTGGTAATTGATCAGGAAATTACAATGAAATCGCTTCTATATAGTAGGGAAATAGAAGAGTTTGGAAGATTAACTAGTCTCTTGCTGGATAGTTAATCACATCAATAAAAATCAAATGACAAAATGTCAGTATCTTTAGTTACTGACATATTTTTGACTAGAATGATAGAACGGATTTGAGTAAATTTTGAGCTATTTACAATTGAAATGTAAAAAATTTAACAGAGAAATTGTCGTAAATTGTCTGATATTTAGAAGTGAAAAATTAATCCATTCGATACTATATATTATACTTTTTTTTTAAAAAATTTTCAAACATATATTGAACATACTAAAGCACAAGAAAAATAAGAATACATCTAAATTTACATTTTGGAATAAATTCAAAAAGAACCTCAGTCTAAGACCTGAGAGTGTTATGATTTAACCAGACTTCACAAACAATTAATAGCATTTTATAAGGAGTACATGATTCTGTATAACAGCTTTTTCAAATAAATGATCTAACATGCCAATAGAAATGCAGAATTTAAATTTTTTAACGGTACATGTTGAACATCTTGTACACGTGTATTATTTTGAGCTTCTCATGTATAATTCTTGACAATTTTCAACCAAACTTAAAATACGGTATTTTTTTTTCAAAATATTATAGGATTTATTTTAAATAAAAAAATTTCATCCAATTTGTATGTGAATGGAAATGAATTTAAAACACTTATTGCGTTGCCTCTTTGAATGTTTGCTTCTAGGGTCACCTGATTTATTAAAAAAGCTGACTCCAAATTTGCCAAAAAATTACTTGTTTCTTTACTAAAAACACCCATGGTTTCAGTAGCAAAAGCAATTAAAAAATGATCTTTTAATTTTGAATATTTCGAATGCTTTCGTTTACTAGCTGCCTCGGCTGCACTTCCTGCCTACTCGCTGTTTAATGTTATGTATGAGGGTGTGAAAGTGTCTACGCATGTAACATCCCACACTAGACTTTGGCTTCTTTACCAGGGAATTAAAGTAATTCCGTCTGGTCTTTTGCCATCATCCCGTAACATTCCTGTTGGTTCCAAAAAGCTAGGAACGTCAATGCTGGCGAGAGTTCGCTTTAATATTTGGTTTAGTTCTCCGTGGCGTGAAAATCTCCCACTGAAACTCAAAGCATGAAGACCTTTAGCGTCCATTTGATTCTGACATACACACATGACTTCATGACAAATATTTATGCCAAGGCGTAAGGCTACACTTATATGAAAAATATCATTTTCCATAAATGTTCCTATGTTTTTTGAGGGTGTAGCTTGCAACCATGCTCCGGACTCTTTCTTATGAAGCGCTTTAAGACGGGCTGTATCAATAGGATTTTCTGAAACTATTTCCCTTTCTCTTATCTGATTTAATAATATGTCGTCCGATTTCCTTTGTACTCCTTTTCTCTCTGGAATTTCGTTATAAGTGTCTTTCCATATCTCTAGTGCCTCTGGGAATGTGCAATTTTCACTTTAACAACTGTGTTATATAAAATGATGGAGACGAGTGAAACTGCTCCATGACAAGAAGACAAAAAAGCAGGAAAAAAATCAGATACTTTCCGTATGCTTAAACCACCTAGTCGTATGAAAGCGTTTTTCTAATAGATTTTTAAGATCACCTTGTTTGTACTTTCGCTGGTTTTGATATATGTCCTAGTAGCTTGTATGATTGCCTCATTTCCTTTTTTGGTTGCGAAGCCGAACTGATCAGGGTGTAAATGAATATTGAATTTGCTATAAACTAATGATACAGCTAACTTAGAAGACAATCTTCTGAAAACACATCCTACTGAAATGGGTCAAATTCCACAATCTTTTCTTCTTAGTGCACACAAATTAGCTCGAAAAAGAAATTTACATGCATCCTGATCCACTTTTCCATTTAAAATTAGATTTACCAGTTTCGTATTGGAAGTAAGTATAATATATGCTGAATCACCAGCAGATTTAGAAGTAAAGTCCTTTAGATGTTGTGGTGTCAGTCCATCTATTCCTGACGCAGAACCATTGGGGAAACTATGAATTGCCTTTAAAACCATGTCAGAATTAACTTTTATGCATGAGTCTATTTCTTCAGGAGGGTCTGGCATTTCAAGCATTCTGGATGGAGTGGGATGTTTGGTTTCGAGAATGCTGTACGTTTCTTCGTCTATAGGAGCTAATCTATCGTCTGAAGCTAACAATCTTAGCGCCCCTCTTGTATCGAACACAAATATTTTGAATATTATTCTATTTGTTACATATGTTTTTTTTTATTTTTTTGCCCTGGAGGAGACAAGGGATCTGTAGGGGTGATTTCGTTTAAATTTTTTGTTACTGTCACTGAGCTTCTATTTTTGGGGAGACAAATTACAAGATGTGAAAACGAACAAGTTTTTCCATGAGAAAAATCATTCTTGTTAATACAATCATCTAATTTAGATTCCAGTTTGCCTGTGACAACATTACGTGCTCCTTTTGGGATTCTTTGTATCACCCACGTGCTTGATTTTAACCTTGTGAGTTCTTGTACAAAATCTTCGGTATCTGTTTGATGCTCCTGTGTAGCATGTTTCCTTGCCCTGTGTATATTTAAACCTTTTTTAGTTGGAAATGCTTTTCAACACTCCAAACATATTTGATGCTCGGTATTAAAGGATGTGCTGGAAAAATCTATCTGATTCAAATTGTTCTCCATTATATCCATTCGATAGGGCGAAAGGTGTATGGAAGATAAAGGAAACTTTTTGATATCGTTATTTGCTGACATATTCAGGAAAATATATATATATATAACAGAATTGTTAGATTTTTAAAAATGAAAAGTTGTTCAATTTTTTAGGGCGAAAGAAGATATCGGAAAATAAGACGGTTTATTATTATTCTTAGTTACTGACATATTGAGGTTGAAAGTGAATAAACTGTATTTCAAAAATTGTCTGTAATTTACCTTTTAAAAGTGTTTACATTCGCAACAGCGAAGGGAGAGTTGCAAGATGTTGCAAACTCTTGCTGATTGTTCGTATCGTATATTAAAATAAAAAGGAATGAACACAATGGTAGTAAATAGTTACAAATTTGCAATTGGTAAGGGAATCTGTACCGTGAAGCGACAAAAGGGATTGGAAAATAGTCCTACTCATTCTAATCGTTTACTTCCAACCTTTTTTAGAATAAAATGAAAGAACGGAATGTCGTAAATTTTTACATATATAAAACTAAAAGCGAGTGTATTCATCATTGCAAAACCGTCTTATGAAGTTACAGAATACTAGTGGAGATTGTTGCCTAACGACATATTTAAGAATACTTCTTTAATATTACGTTCATATACGTGGGATGTAAAAATTAACTTAATATTTAAGAATAAATTGAATGTTACCATTCTTTGTCTTTTACGTAAATATATCATTAACTAACAATAATGAAAGTCTCTTCCATCATCCAAAATCACATTTGCAATTGTAAATAACTAACAATATTCGATAATTCTTACCTTTTCCCCCATTATTATTAGTGTAGGCTAGTAAAAATCAGCAATAATTTGTTTCTATTTAAAAACACTTTTCTCTCCCTACAGAATGTACTAATTTTTCAGTTGTAAATATCAGACAATTTAAGAAAATTTATTTACATATGTCAGTAGTTAAAGATTAGCAAGAGATCGCTTCATCATCCTAACAAACCTTTCGCTCAGCTGAGATTAATCAACTTTAAATATATTTCATTAACTGGCGAACATCAAGTATCTGCTTTATTTCCCGAAACGTGCCTTTCGTCTACTCAATGGCCATTGTTTCGATTTGTAAATATCAGACAATTTAAATCTGCAATCTCTGAAATTATTTTTAAATATATCAGTAAATATAGGTCAGCTGGAATCTTTATCATCCAATTACTGAATGGAGTCGCCTTTCAATTGAAACATACAAATAATCTACGACAAATCTGTTGCTCCCTATATATTTATATGTCAGTATCTAACGATAATGAAAGTATATTTAATCTTCCGACCTTCTGCCCTACAGACTAGACCCATTCTAAAGAAAATATCTAACAAATTACAACAATACCGTAATGTCGATATTTTTTAAAATGTCGACCAGCAAGTCTGCTTTATATGACAATAACACTCCTTGCGCCCTAACCAATGGACTAACTTTTTAATTATAAATATGTGACAATATATGTATGGTCGGTTCTCTAATTTTATTCTTAAATATGTCAGTAACTAACGATTAGCAAGAGAGTGATTCAGCTTCCAAACACTGCTTTCGCAATACTGAGTTTCTCATTTTTCTATTGATAATATCTGACAAATTTTGAGAATTCTATTTCATTTTTTTCTTAAACATGCCGATACTTACGATTAGCTGAAATTGCTTAATGTACGAAAAACTCGTTGCACCTTGCACCTACTGTAGAAAATTTAGGACTATTTCATTCTCTCTCTTTACAATCATAACAATAACATCAACTACCGATTAATAAGATTCTAATTACCGCTCTATTATCGAAATCGCACTTCAATTTTAAGAATCTGACAATTTAGGTTAATTGTTCAATTTTATTCTTAAATATGTCAGTACTAACAATTAACCTACTTCATATGAATACATTGTTTTGCATTACGGAATGCATCACATACCAATAATTAATATTTAGAAATACGACGATTCCGTTTCTTCGTTTTATACTTAAATATGACATTTACTAACAAAGCTAACAAACACTCCTATACTGAATAGAACGGCTATTCAATTGTAAATGGCAGACAAATAACGCATTGAGACGTGGCGGTCAGACTTCTGTAAATTAAATTTCTATTGCATTAATTCTACTTAAAGCATTGTTGCGGGCATATAGGCCGATTGTATACATTTGTGTAGCTATGCTTCACTTTTATACAAGTAGCAGCACCGTTCTAGTGAGTAGTATGTGATAAAAATATTGCTGTTGTGTTGCTGTTTTATCAACAGGTTCTATCTCGTCGATTTTATTACAATAATTAGAAGTTTCTCGTTTATGAACTACCTTTTTGAAGTGCTTGTTTGTTTTGGTGAATAACAGTTATCTTTTGTTGTAAAATTACAAATATGACAAGCAATTCGTTATACTTTAGTTTGTTGTTGAAATATAATGTACACTTTTGTGTCCAAAAGGATTGTAATGAACAGATGCGTTATCTATGAAATCTCATTGAGTATTTGGTTTTGGGTGATAATATTAGTAAGAATTGGTTTGGTTTAGCTTCGATCGGACTTATATCAATGACATTATACCAAAATTTTCTTAATAATTATATGGTACATTGAGTTAGTGTGTACAAGAATTAGAATTATGGATAAACGATCTGGCCTATCTGTCTAAATATCTAAAATTTTTTATATATTGAAGAAAGGTGAGATTTCGATTTATCTGAAGATGAAACCGAGGAAGATTCACCGCTTATTGAAAGTTTAGATTATCGGACAATAAAGCGTATTGGGGCGAATCAAGTACGTACAAATGAGATATCTGCTGACGAAGTGCTTGAAGACGAAAATGGGGACCACTCTGAAACAAATGATTTGGACAACGATAGCAACTGCATAATGCATTATAATTATGATAACATTATGTTCACACAAAAGCCATTCATTAAATTGTCACGGAAAATTGGCCAACCTGAAATAACTGCCTGACAATAAAGACAAATTTTGCAAGGTTATACCAATTTACGTACAAATTAAGACAATTCCCGTATTTTATTTTACTTTTATATATGTTTGTAATTAACGATCGATATTTAACTTTATATTTCTGACATTCGTTTTGCCATAGTGAATGGACTTAATTACCAATTGTAAATATCTGACAAAGTACAACAATTAAGTACTATAATTTTTCCAGAAATATGTCAGTAATTAACGACGAGCAAGCTTCAGTCTTGCCAGCTTCTATGTAGTCTGCTTCAGCTTCCAAACACTCCCTTCCCCTGCTAAAATCAGACACTTTTCAAATGTAAATATCTGACAATTTACTACAATTCCGTTCTGTCGTATCATTCTTAAATATGCATGCAACTAGAGATCAGCAGGAGTTTCCTTCACATTTGAAACTTTGATTTTGATCTACTAAATACTAGTTAATCGTAAAATCTGGTAATGTATATAAATCGCTTATTTCATTTTATTGTAAAATAGTCAAGTACCTACGGTCATCAAAAGTATGCTTAAATATAACGAAACTACTTTTCGCCCTACTGATGGGCTCGCTTTCCTATTGTAAATAACAGATGATTATAATTCCATTCTTTCACATAACACTTCAATATGTTAGTAAGTAGTGTTAATGAAAAACTATTATATTATCCGAAAAGCTCTTTGCCATACTTATTAAAAAAACTTTTAAATTGTAAAAGTACTACAACTTACGACAACTCTGTTATATCTGCTTATTTCTTAATATGTCGGCAAATAACGATTAGCAAGTTTTCTTCATCTTGCCTGCACTCCCATCGCCCTATGTATGGATAGTTTTCATTGTTAAATATTTGAGATTTATCGACGATTCTATTCCTAAATATGTTTTTAATCATAGATTTGAATCTGCTTTAGCTTCCAAACTCTCCTTTGCCATGCTGAATATACTCGATTTTAATTGTAAATATCTGTGAATTTAAAACAATTGCGTTCATCGAATTTATTCTTAAACATGTTTAATCACACGAACAACACGATGAATGTTGTTAATCTTTCAAACATTCCTATCACTCTAAAGTAACACCTTACTTTTCAAAAGTAAATGTCTGAAAATATATTGCAATTCTTTTTTTTTTCATTCATTCTTATATCCGTCGGCAAGCATCGATCAGCAAATAACTGCTTGATCTTCTAACCACTAATTTTCTGTTACTGAAAAGACTCACTAACCAAATGTAAATATCCAAGAATTAACGACAATTTCGTTATTTTATTTCATTCTTAAATATCGTGGGAACTACAGATTAGCAACAATTTACTTCAGCTTGCAAACACACCTTTCGCCATAGTGAATATCTCATTAAGGAATATCTGTCAATTTATGAAAATCAGTTATTTAATTTCGAAAGTACCGTTTTTCATTTATTGTTATATAGTAACTTACTAGATTATATATAACAAAGCACACGTTTCGCACTATTGAATGTTGTAACTTTTTATTGTAAATATCAAATAATTTACGAAAATTCTTTTCTTTGATTTTATTTTAAAATATCTACAACCTAGGATCACAACGAGTCTGCTTCTGCTTCCAACACCCTTTTTCACATACTGAATCCACTCAATTTTCAGTTCTTAATACCTGACAATTTAAGTCAATTCATTTTTTTCACCATTGTGTCGGAAACTAAAAATCAGCAACAGTCTTCTTTTTCTATAACTCTTTTCTCCATACTGAATAGAATTACTTTTAAAAGGTAAATATCTGATATTGTACAACAATTCCGTTCTTTTATTCTATTTGTAATATATGTCACTAACTCACGGTCAGCAATATTCTAATTTCTTCAGCTTCCAAACACTTTTTTGCACCTATATACTAGAACCGCTCTTCAATTGCAACTATCTGACTAATTACGACGATTCTCTTATTTTATTTATTTTTATTATATCAGTAACTAGTATTCAACAACAGCTCGTTTCATCCATTTACATTCATCCAAATCAACGAATCGACACACCCAACAAATGTAAATGCAACAAATGTAAATTCCTTGTAAATTTCTAACAACAGTTAGATCTTCATTTCACAAGCACCACTTTCGCGCTGCTAAATAGATTCACTTTTTAAATGTACGTGAAATTTCTTTTCTCATTCTAAACTTACCTATGTTAGAAACTAGAGCTCAATATTCCAAACACTCCTATCGTAGTACTGATGGGATAAAATTTTTAATTGTATATATCAACGACAATTCCGTTTTTCATTTTATTCTTAAATATGTCGGAGCTAACGATCAGCAAGAGTCTACTTCAGTTTCTCATGAGTTCCTTATCTCTATTTAGCATAATCACATTTCAATGGTAAATATCTGACAAATTACGACAATTTATAGATTTCATTTTATTCTTAACTATGTTACTAAATTACTTACGGTTTCCAAATATCTGATATTAGTACAAAAATCATTTTATTTCATAAAAGTTCCATTTACTAGCTACCACCAAGGTTGCTTCAGTTCCAAAAATATTTTTCGTCCTGGTGTGTATACTCAATTTTCAATTGTAAATATCTGACTATTTCCGAAAATAATTTTTAATTAATTTTATTTTCATATAGTCCAGATCTTACGCCTATCAAGAGTCTGATTTATATACCAATTCACACCTTTCACACTAGTGAATATATTAAAATTTTAACTCTTAGTATCTGTTAATTTGCGTTAATTCCGTTCTCTCAAGTTATTGTTAAATGAGTGAATTTTTAACGGCCATTAACAGTGTGCTTTATATACCGAAAACACTTTAAGCCCTACTCAACTTACTAAATGACAGATAACTTAAGATATTGTGTTGTCTCGTTTTATTCATATATATGACGGCAATTAACTATAAGCAAGATTTTGCTTCATATTCCACACACTCCTTCATGGACATTGCAATGTTCATTATCACACAATTTACGACAATTCTATTCTTTCATTTTATTCTTATATCTTCAACCAACATTCATCAAGAGTCTGCTTATGCTTATAAATACAAATTTTCCCATACCGAATAGACACTGTTCTGTTCCTATTATTTGATAATCTATGACAATTTCTTCTTTCTTTTATGTTTAGAAGTCTCAATAACTTACGATAACGAAGTCTGCCTCATTTTTGAGAAACTCGCTTCGCCGCTTGAGAATGAAAATAGTACGGCAATTCCTTTCTATCACTTTATTCTTAAATATGTCAGTAATTACGATTAACACAGTCTGCTTCATCATTGACCAAAGTGTTTGCGATAAAGAATCACCACATTTTTCAATCTTAAATATGTGGAGACCTGACGATAACAAGAATTCATTCAGGTTTCAAATATACTCTTGGCTTTTCTGGTTGTACTCACTCACCAAATGTAAATATTTGATCAAGTACGACATTTCCACTCTTTTACTATATTCATAAATATGTCGTTATTAACGATAAGCGAAAATTTTGGCATAAGGATGCTATTGCTTCCAAATACTGCTTTCGTCCTGCTAGGCTACTAACTTTTCTAATGTAGATATCTGAAAATATTCAATACTTCCATTATTTGATTTTATTCTGTCTGTTCAGAAAGTAATGATGGTCAAGGGTCAGCTGTATTTGCTAGACATACCTTTCGCACTAGTAAATGGACTCGAATGTAAATTTCTAACAGTTTGAGTCTATTCCCATCTCTCATTATCTTCTTAAACATTTCAAAAACAAACGATCATCAACAGTCCTCTTTATCTGCGATTACTGCTTTCGTCGTACTGCATTTACTCGCTTATCAATTGTAAATACCTGACAGTTTACGACAATTCTATTCTTTGATTTCACTGATATATGAATGCAACTAACGATCAGCAAGTGGCTGCATCACATTCCAAACATCTCTTTAGCATTACTAAATGGACTCACTGTTTAGCAAGAGTTCAGTTACAGTTCCAAAAACTATTAACGCCCTACTTAGTAGACTCCTTTTCAGTTGTAAATATCTGAAAATTTACAAGTACATTATTTCATTGTATTCTTAAATATTTTTTTGCATCTAACGATCACCAAGAGTCTGCTACTTCATTGAATCAATTTAAAATTAAAAATGACAGACATTTTACGATAATTCCTTCCTTTGTCTTAATACGTAAATATGTCAGCATATTATTATTATTGTTCTTTCTTTATTCTTGGAGACTTCCGTTCGATTCCTGGTGGGAGTTCGTTTCTCGGGTTTTACGTTAATTTTTAGGTTTACTTCTCATATAGCCTAACTGGTGAAAGGGCACTAAACCCAAAATCTATTATTAGTATTATTATAATAAGTAGAAAAGAGAAAAAAGTTTTAGGGTACTAAATTTATTGAGATCTTTTATTCTTCGTAGTATGGACTATATTGTTGTCTTGGTGTCAAAACTATTTTAGATAAGCTTTCACAAAGATATCACTTTTTTTCATGAAAAGTCCTAACAGCTCTCAATTCTATGACCATTTGCTTGAATCAATTGCATCGGATAAGAATGCACTTGGTTAAATAATACCTAGGCCATCACCTTACTGCAAACATTCTCACTTCGTATTTTATGTGAGGATATGAGGTGGGTTGTCTATTGTTTTCAAATCTGTTTTGTTTCAGGTTCAAAATGGTGAATTACGATATCTTTTGAGAACCTAGTTGTATTATCTTTTTAAAGTTAAATGATGTGTTCAAAACTCAGATCTCTTTTAAATTTTCCTATATAAAAAGGTTGTCTGAACAGAAGTGAAATTGAGATGAGAAATAATAGTGATACATCCCACTACTTAGTATATTTTAGTTCGTGCGTAGTGGGATGTTTCAACTTCGAGGGGAAACGAATACGAACAGAATTCGCTGCCGAGTGTGTCCAGCATTCAGATCAGGGAACAAGCCTCGTCATATATTCCCTCATTCTCTGCCACATTTTTGTCTTCAATACTTTATCAGAGGATGTTCAAACTTCTGATACAAAGTGCTTATATTATCTATAGTACACCAAAAGTTTGATTTTACAATATTGTGATCGATAACATAGATGTTTTCTGGGCCAGTGATATCGAAAGTGCAGTGCAGCGAAGTTATTAAAAAAATATCTTTCACCTTTTAGAAATGTGAAACACAAATTCTCACAATGGCTTTAGAAGTTTCACGTTTTCTCAACAATGGACACATAACTTGGTGGCTTTTTGGAGTGATATCCTTCTAGTAGATGTACAAAACCAAAGCTCTGTAGCCTCCGATGAGCGGACGCACCATGGAGTCGGTTAGGTTGCAATGAGCTTATCCGCTGTGTTCTACTCGGCTCATCCTCTCGATTTTGCACGGTCCGCCACATCTTGGAAGACGTGATATGTGATCGGTCTCTCTGAGCTCGGGTATGTAGTGAATAAAACGCGAGCCGACCATTTTAATCAAAGTGCACAATTAGAGTCAGCACGTATCATTCAGATCATTTAAATGGACCAAATTTCTTCGCTAGAAGTTAGATCAATTGCTGTTTTTATGGAAGAGTATGATTGTTCGTGTTATTCAGTTTTCATGAATGTAGTCTCTCCTTTAAAAGAAATTCTTCTTTTGGCTTTAAAGAGGATTGTTGAAATACATGGTTCTTGTAAGGCAAGTGTAAATTTCCAACTCGATAAATTTCATGTATAGTTATATAGATGAATTAATGGATTTACGTTTTTTTTATTGCTTTTAACAATTCAGATGAGTAGGGTCATTGTTTTTATTAGATATTTGAAAAACAAATACTAAAAACAACGTTGTTTCATTATTATTTAAAATAAAAAATCAGAGGTTTTGTTTACATCACTTTTTCGCATCCATACAGCACCGTAGGATTTTCTTAGGGGAAAAGATATTCAAGTGACAATTAGGTCATATCCTCTTTATTGTTTATGCAACTAGTTCTATTGGAAATATCATTATAATTGTTTAATGAGTATCAACTTGGGGAACAAAGACGCTGATGGTCTATGACGCGTCTCAGCGTAACCGTGACGACTCATGAATTATCGGAAATTGGATTACCTAAAAGGTAGTCCAAACTTTTGAATAAATATAGTGCAAATTAGAATAAGCCTAGTATAGGCAACTTAAAAGAAAATGATATAGAAACATAATTTCACAGAAACGTGAAATATCTTGTTTACCTTTCGGTTCAATCTTTCGGTTTTATACTTATAAAATGTATCGAGGTATTTTGTCTTCAACTTTTTGTTATATACAGTATATACCACAGGTTATATTAGGTAAGAGTGGTTAGTTATATAACTTAAAGACGGTTCCAAACAAGCTCGTTACTTCTAGCGAATCTACAAAGGCTAGCTACAAATTTTGTAGCTCTAGAATTAGCGGAGCTACAAGTCAAAACCTGTAACTTGGAACACTATCGTATGTTTAAATTGTTGATCGAATTTTACAAAAAAGCTACAAATAAAACTTTTCCTTGACCAAAAATATTTTGTAACATTTCCTCATAATTTTTAGTAAACTTTTATAGCATGATAGGAAAAAAAATGATTGTGTTTTGATCATTATGTCCATTTAGTTTATAGGAATATTCCACGAAAAATTTTCTAAAAGAAATTGCGTACTTTTTGGGCAAAAGTATAGTATGACTCTTATAATAGCTTTACATGAAAATATATATACCTTTTAAAACAGCAGACAAACGCACACTTTACTGTGTAATGAAAATTAACAGACTAAGCTATTATGTAATATTTTAATCAAACAATTAAACAAGTTCAATTAGGCTTGTATATGTGATGACATAATACATGATGCCAAGTAAACTGTGTTAATGACAAGAGAGGTAGCGAATTCGTTTCTGAGAAACATTAATAGTTTTAGCGAACTGCATTTTTCATCATGTAGTTGTAGAGCTGCTGCTGTTGAAAAATTACTTCCCGATCACTGCTTATAGTAAAATAATATTTTCAGATGGTGAATATTATATACTTGCCTTCTAGGTGAGCCTCTCGAGTCCACTCTAGGCGATCTTGCGTTCGTTGATCTCAACAAGCAACAGGAGGACATTGAAAAACTTGCTCAGTTGGTTTTCTGTATGCTTAAAAAACTCTTACTTTTAAGGATATGATTTACAATACTCGGATCATAACTAAGCGATGGGGCATGAATACAATGGCCCTAGTCACTTGAAAAAATGAACACTACTAAACACTACTTAAATGGTATATTGTTTAAGAAAGATATGCAAATACTTTATCGAGATTAACATTGGTGTCGACCGGCTCGGCTCGAGCCCTGAGCCACCACTACAGCTTAAACTCCGGCTCGGTTTAATTGAGTTCAAGCTACAACAATGTCGGTTGAGATGAGCTACGTGCTCGGTTCGGTTCCGCTAAGCTAGGTTGAGGTGACTGATCGGCTCGAGCCTGTTCGGTTGGGGTGAGCCATCAGCTCAGTTCGCCTCACCACAGGTAAGCCATTGATATATGATTATATGATTAGCCCTCAGTTTGGTTGCTTTCTGATGACCTGTTTTACTAAGTTGGTAGAGAACACATAACTGACTGTACCATAAATAATTTGCAATTAACCAAGGGAAGATATTAAAACAACCTAAAATAATTCTTTATTTGTCTCATGGATCAGATCACCGGTCTGCGACCCAAAGTAAGGCTGCTTCGGAGTGAATTTTTGATATTCTCGAGTGTTAACAGACAGGAGACTCTCTTGAAATTATATATCCGTAAGAACACAACTCTTTGGATTAAAAAGTTTCTATCGAGTTAACGATCAAGGAAAGGTGAAAGCGTTATGGGTGTAAAGTACATTTCTTCAACAGGAACCACTCTCAAATAGTATTGTACTAGCTTATAAACGGGAAGTATAGCAATTGCTTGATTATCATTGATAATCATTATGATTTTTAAATTTGGTATCACAAAAATTTTCAACCTCAAAGGCCCACCTAAAACAAAACGCTGTACGTTCCCAAAGCTATATGACTGTGATACCCTGGTCTTAGTAAGGGGAGAAGTAAATCCACCGTTTTAAAATGGTACGCCATGTATAATGTGAGTTAAGTAGCTACAAAAGCACTACTGCTTCGTTTTTAAGACCTAGGTACACAACAGAAGATACTGCAGCCCCGATTCATTGTTGAATTTCTTTACTATCTTTAACCCAATAGAAATTTAAGAATACATGGCGACGTCCACTGCTGATTTCTAAATTTCACAGCATTTTTAGATAGGCATAAGCCGCAATAAGCCTTACTGGACACCTTGAAAAAGAACCCTGGAATTTATATTCACGCCTTTGCACCTTAAACAACTAACTAAAAATCGAAAATTTCCGTCCCTCTTCTAAATTATATCTTTAATCAGCGCTTCACTTAGAGATCGATTTAATCTTTTAAATTATTATTTTTCATACATTGTAGAATACTATTACAATGAAGTCACGTGACATCTCTGCTAATGTTCTCATTTTAAGTTGATTTCTGATGGTGCAGATGCATATTACAAAAAGCTTGACTAGCTCGGAAATGCCTGCCCTATCGCAAGTGACCCATCAACTTGTCCATCATATAACTCGCTATCTCTTTACTATACCATATGAGCTCACCGTCATATTCAATCTTTCTCAACTAAAGACTTCTTGTTCCGCACGTCACTTGTTCTAAACTCGAATATTTCGAATTTGCAAGTCCTAAGGACAATAAATTATGTGCTAAAGTACTTTTCCTATTTGAACCCACCATATCTCGTCGTTTGTACTGCATGCAAACTGATTTCACTCGTTCTAATGCAAGAATCATGCCGGATCTCGATTTCTACTGATATTATTTTTTTTTTTTTATCTAAATGCACCCTTATATCTACAATTATTAATACCATTATTAGTGCAGAAAGCCACATTCGGCAGCCTTGTAGATAAATCTTATTTCTTCTTCCATATCAATGTTATTATTCAACAGATATTAGTCTATTACAGCGTGTGAGTTGCAATTGAAAAATCCTAATATCACTACGATTGTTTTAAAATATTACTGTCTGATTGGTTGTAGTGCATGCTATCTGCTTGCATTCGTTTTGATAAGACAACACGTATCTCAATATCTCTTCTTAGTAAAATGTTTTCTGAACGTTTCGGTATGTTAGAATTACTGTTTTCTGTAAAAAGTCTGCAGTATAATCTAAGCACATATCTTTGTATTACGACTTTCTTCTTGCTAATGTTAACGTCTCTATTAAGGAATGTACTCTAGGCAGCTTCCCATGGTATTCCACTATTTGCAGCGAGCAACTAAGCAGATATCTACAGAAGATTTGGTTTTTCTATTTTTGTAAAGGAATTTATTTGGTGATCTACGAAGGCTCTGGTCAACGGCCATGGATATGCTCGCTTACATACCAGGCCAAATGACAGTCTGGTTCAGTGTTAGAGATGAGTACACTTCGTAAGCCTCAAATACTGGCGATTAATCATGTACATTTTGGGGAGTAACTTTCGGCTCGACGAAAGGCCACGAAATTTTCTGGGGGATTAGCTCAACGTCAAACACAACGTTAGCAATATTATTCCTCATTCCCTAATACTTTTACGGTAAAAGAAGTTCTACAGTACATTTGAAGGAAACAGTTAATTATCTGAGCGACACGCTGAGTTAAAGCCACCTTCCTTCTGTGAAAATAATTTAATGCGCAAGAACATAAATTCATATGCGGTGAATATTGCAGAGTCTCTGTTGCGTAGTTTTTTAAAACCCACACGTAAAGGAAGAATCGTTCTGCACGCAATGGCGTGGAGTAGAAATGGCAAGTCAAGTTCGCCTTAAGTACGTTTAGAAATTATGTTAAGCGCTATTTTCAACTTATATTTTATGGATTTAAATTACAATTCGACATGGAAAGTGCCGAAATACAAGAAAGAGCATTCGGGAAATGTCTGCAGCGGTCGAAAATAAGTCTGCTAATCAAGTCACGACAATTCAATCACAGTTCTTGAGAAACTTGCAGATCAATACTAGAGGGCTTCAAGTGATGCAAGCAGTTTCGAAGTAGTAAAGGTAGCTGTATGTGGACAAGAATAATGGAAAAAACTACAAACGGGAAATCTGTAGCTCTTAATGAGTCTTATTTGGATCTTCTAAGAATCTTAGGAGAAGACTTCATGAGCAGTTGATGATTCTTTTAAAGCCACATACAAGCAGATCTGAGAGGAAATGCTTCGAAATTATTAAATTTAAACAAACTTTAGCGTCATTAAAAGATTGCTTTCACTTTTTTCATGATTCAACAGGCTGACACGTCTTCAGCAATACACAGCAGTGAATAGTGGCAGCCTTCAAGATCCTTCAAACAGAAGAAGAGTTGTGCAAGTTAGTTAGAGTATTTATTTCAAGCAAAACTCAATCCTGACATTTCTTATTCGCCTGAAAGGAGAAGGCAACATGTCCTCCCTCGTATAACACATATCAGGTATAACAAGGAAGTAGTTACAAAGCTTCAATATGTCCACTTTTCCCTTCACTAACACGGCAGTTGTTCATCATTCAATTCGGAAGTCCCCCAAACTCCAGAACCTAATGGTTTAATAATGAACCCAATCGAATGAGGTTGGTGTGTGAAAGAGGATAGGCGAATTCCAGGACCCACACAGCTAGCATTAGCTCCAGCCGGCTAATGTTACTAACATGTACATAAAGTGTTACTGCAAGATAGGAATGTGAACGAGCCACATGTTAGTATAAAAGGGCCGATATAATATATTGAAGGTTTTCTCCATTTTGCCAAGTTACTTCATGTACAAACTGCACATCGGGGGCACAATCTTATATACATGATGACGAACAAAGCTGTTGAAAAGCATTGACAATTGCTTAATTGTTAATCCAATCAGTTATTATTATTATTTTGAAATAACGTCCCCGCCTCATAGACCTATGAAAATGGGCATGAAGACGATCTTGTTGTAACTTTAAAGGAAGGTATAAAAACAAGATATAAAACATGGAGATGGTTTATTGTTTAGTTTTCATATTTTGGAATTCTTTAACAAGAGCGGCTTAGTACTTGAAGAGAAAACGAAACTGTAGCAGGACACTCTCAAGTTAGCAAGCGAAAACCAATTCATTAAGACATCACATTCGCGTGCTACAATACAATTCAATTGTACGTTTATAACAATTGTATATTGTTTGATTGTTTATATGTTAAGATGTTCTACAGCAAATGATTGACTCCAAGGATTCTGCCATCTGCAAGGATAGTAACAATTGCGTAACTACCGTTTAATTTTAGAAAATCCTAAAAAGAAGCAAAGTTTAACCCTCTTAAGAAATATCAGGTATAACAAGGGAATAGTTACAAAGCTTCAATATGGCCACTTTTTCCTTTACTAACACGGCAGTTGTTCATCATTCAATTCGGAAATCCCTCAAACTCCAGGAGCTAAATGGTTTAACCATGAACCCAATCGAATGAGGTTGGTGTATGAAAGAGGATAGGCGAATTCCTGGACCCACACAGCTACCATTAGGTCCAGAGGCTAAAGTTACTAACCTGTACACAACAAGTTACTACAAGATAGGAATGTGAACGGGCCATATATTAGTATAAAAGGGCAGATGAATTCTGCCATCTGCAAGGATAGTAACAATTGCTTAACTACTGTTTAGATTTATAATCTATAAAGAAGCAAATTTAACTCTCTTGAAAAATATCGATGTTTCGATATGAGGTACATGCAAAGACTTCTTGTACATTTTTATCCAAGAGGGGGCGTAAGAATGAAATCTCTACTACACGTCGATCCCTATTAATTTCAACTTATTGACTTAGCTTTAATAAAATATAAGTCTAATCAATCAATTTTTACTGCTCAGAACCTTGTTCCATTGCGAATGTACCTAGCTGCTTTTCAGTCAGAAGGCCACGAAGCTTAACAATTTTCCGTAAAAATTATTTAACGTTTATGGTCCTAATCTTGTAATGGATTCACATGCAGGTTATTGCAACCTTGACTCACTTCAAGATGCTATATTGATAACGCTACGTATCTATCACACTAATCTTCAGGCTATGTAACCTTAAAGTCTTTCTGACTCTCACGGTTCATCTTGCACTACAGTCTGCATATTGCACACTCTTATTAAGCTTATTGGAGGTTTTGAATTTCTCGATCATCTAAACGTTCTCTCACTGCTGAGTAAAGTTCTGGTAAGCTTCCCCTCTGTAGTAGATTAGTGCACCAACCGTATTAGCTATTTGACACCTTTCATATGTGAGACGGAATGATCAACAGGAAAATTTCTGTAATCTTATTTATGAAATTCAACATTACCTCATTTCGCTGATGAGAATAGAACTTGCGTGTCGTGTCTATCGACTCAAAAGTATCTTCTCAAAAGGAGAAAACTACTCCACCGAATGTACGCGACTAATCGCCAGCAGTTGAGGCTTACCAAGTGTACTAACACTAACACCTAACAAGACTGTCATTTTTCGTGAGCATATCGATGTCATTGACCAGAGCCCTCGTAGAACACCAAGTAAATTCCTTTACAAAGATAGAAGCAGCAAATCGTATATAGAATTCTCCTTAGATGATCGTTGCATATAGCGGAATATCATGGCAAACTGCCTAGAGTACATTCCTTGCGCAGTCCAGCTAGAGCAGTTAACATTGGCAAGAAGAAAGTCGAAACACAGATATGTTCTTAGATCAATATTTCAGACATTTTTAAGAGAACATTGTATTACCTATTTCAGAAACATTCAGATATTGTACTAAGAGTAGATATCTAGATACTTGTTATTCTCTTGTCAAAACGAAAGGAAGCAGTTAGCATGCACTACAACCAACCAGACATGGTAATATTTTATAAGAATCGTAGTGAGATTACGATTTTTCAGTTGGAACTTACATGCTGTAATACTCAAAAATCTGTTGAAAAATTACTTTCAGTTGGCAAAAGATTTAAGGTTTATCTACAAGGCTGCCGACTGTGGTATTCTGCAGAAATAATGCTATTTCTAATTGTAGACATCAGGTTGCATTCATCAGGATCCGGTATATCATATAATAATATTTTCCCGTTTATATCCTATAAAACTTGCTATGGAACCAATTGTATTCTAACCTCCAAAGCAGGCTAGGTTTGGACCTCAGACCGACGATCTGATCGATGAGACACATAAAGTTCTTTTGAGTTTTTTGATTTTAAGTTCTTTTGAGATATTTTCCTACACGGTTAGAAGGAAAATAGATACATTATAGGCAATCCTCAGTGCTCAGTCATAACAAAGGAACACAACTGTGGGTTAATAAAATAAACTCACTGTATGCTTTGATTAATAACTTAGTGCCACACATTTCATATAGCAACAAGTTAATTTTTTCAGAATTCTCTCAATGAAAATTCTCCATATCCAAGTTTTTGAATGATATTAAAGTAGCATTGTCTTGATAAGAATATCGTATCACATTTATTCATTCTGACATCCTCTTTCCCTATAATAATATACACTCATGTTCTTGGTGTGTGAATGCTATCATACTCCGAAGATATAATCAAGTCTTCGCTCTAGCGTCTCGCGTCTCGATTTCCTTTTCTCAAATAACCTTGGATAGCTATTCATCTTTTGAAAGCTTAGCCACAACGATTGTGTAATGGTGAGTTACACACCTATCCTTTTGATATAAGCAGTGTAGTCCCTCTGTATTTCTTTAATATTTTAATATCAAATACTGATACTCTACTCTTCTGTATACAGTAAATTAGTGCAAGAAAAGTGAACAAAGCACATGCGTTATGACATTAGATCAGCCATTATATTTCAACGGTGTTCAAATCGTACCTGGAGCTGAAGAAATTTGTGAACGGACCAAAGTACTACCGAATTTAGGAAGTTTCCAGTTAAGTATTTTCTAGGCACGATTTGATACATCATGTCGGGAAATTGTATAGATCAGCCATTATACTGGAAAGGTGTTCAAATCGTATCTCAGCTGAAGACATTTCTGAAGGCTCCACAGTTGTACCGCCTTAATGAGGTTCCAATAAATTAATTTCTAGGCACGATTGGATACATTAAGTCAGGAAATGGTATAGATGAACTTTGGTGTATCCTGTACACAATTTAAACTTTAGAGAAAATGCTGAATGGCCATGCTTTCTCAAGATCATTGAGAACTCACTTCTAGACATTGGCCGGGGACCTGAACATGTGGTTATGAAGACAATTACAACTGTCGGATGAAATCACAAAATCTAGGTTCTGCGATCTTATTCAACGACGTCTGGATGAGGAAATCAATACGCAACATTTAAAAGAAAATGAAATTGCATGACAGAATCCATATTACAAAACCCCGAAATTAAGTACGTTAAATACGATTATAAATATGTTAAGCGCTATTTTTACCTTATATTTTATGGATATAAAATACATTTAGACACGAAAAGTGCCGAAAGACAATAAAGAGCTTTCGGGAAATATATGCAACGATCGAATTTAAATCTGCCATTGAGGCCATGACAATTCAGTCACACTTCTTGAGATAATTGGAGATCAATACAAGACGGCTTCATGTGATGCAATCCGTTTTCGAAGGAGTAAAGGTAATGGAAGAAACTACAAACGGGAAATCTGTAGCTGTTGATGGATCTTATTAGGATCTCTTAAGAATATTAGTAGAAGACTTCATGAGAAGTTGTTGATCTGAAAGGAATGCTACGTATTTATTAAATTTAGAAAAACTTTAGCGTCATTAAATGATTGCTTTCACTTTTTAATGATGCAACAGGCTGTGACACGTTCTCAGCTATATTCAGCAGTGAATAGTGGTGTGGTCACAAAAAGAATAGTGAAGGTTAGTCAGAGCGTTCAACCAATCAAAACTCAATCCTACAAAATGGTCAAGATTACAAATTTCTTATTCGCCTGTATGGAGAAGGAAACATGTCCTCCCTGGTATAAGAAATATCAGGTATAACAAGGGAGTAGTTACAAAGCTTCAATATGGCCACTTTTTCCCCTGCTTACACGGCAGCTCTTCAGCATTCAAATCGGAAGTCCCTCCAACTTCAGGAGCTAAATGGTCTAAGCATGAATCCTATGGAATGAGGTTGGTGTGTGAAGAGGATATGCGAATTCCAGGAATCATACAGCTACCATCAGCTCCAGGCGGCTAATGTTACTAACCTTTAAATAACCAGTGTCTGCAAGATAAGGATGTGAACGAGCCACATGTTAGTATAAAAGAGCAGACATCAAATATTGAAGGTTTTCTCCATGTTGCTAAGTTAATTCATGTACAAATGGCAGATCGGAAAACAATCGTTCGTCGAATATATAATGACGAACAAAGCTGTTGAAAACCAATATGAGATTGACATTGCTTAATTGTTGATCCAATCAGTTATGATTATCATTTTTAAATAACATACTCGCCCCGTAGACCTAACAAAATGGACATGAACACGATCTTGACGTAACTTTAAAAGAAGGTATAAAAAAAAAGGTATAAAATATGAAGGTGGTTTATTGTTTGGTTTACATATTTTGGAATTCTTTAACTTGAGCGGCTTTGTACCGGAAGAGAAAATGGAACCGTAGCAGGACAACCACAAGACAACGAGCAAAAACCAATTCACTAGCAAATCACATTCGCGTAGTACAGTACAGTACAATTGTACGTTTATAAAAATTGTTTATTGTTTGATTGTTTACATGTTAAATTGTTTTACAGCAGATGATTGACTCCAAGGATTCTGCCATTGGCAAGGGTAGTAACAATTATGTTACTACCACTTTGTTTTCGAATCTCCTAAAAAAAACAATGTTTAACTCATTAAAAAGAGAACTACCTATCGATATGCTGTACATGCAAAGACTCCATGTACATTTTTATCCAAGAGGGGGCGTAAAAATGAAAGCTCTATTACACGTCAATCCCTGTTGGTTTCATCTTATTGCTATAGGTTTTGTACAACATAAGCGCAATCAATGCTAACTACTCAGCACCTTGATCCTTTGCGATTGTACGAAGCTGCTTTTGAGACAGAAGGTCACGAAGCTTAACAATATTCCGTAACAGTTATATAACACCTGTCGTCGAAAGCTTGTAAAGGATTAACAAGCAGGTTATTGGCCTGAGACTCTAATAGGAGTTCTTTAGGTGATTACGAACGTAATTACCTTGTAGACCCAGGCCAGCTTCTCTTGGCCTGTGAAAGAAATCCGGCCATTAAATTTATAAAGCTAGCGGTATAAAGCACTGATTCGCGATAAAAGGTAATTATACAGACCTGGTAGAACACAGACATCAAGAAAATTATCAATACAGAGATTTTTTTTTCTATTTATGTTACATTCGGTTATTTTAAATTAAGAACACCTGAAAGATATAAAACTTCTTAGGCTCACTTTCCACATCTTGGAGGAGAGGCTTTGAATTTTCTTCTTTAGTAATAGTGTTCGAGGACTTGCTCGTCTCGGTGCCCAAAGAAAGGAATAGATACAGCTAATAACTCTCGCATAGCCTGACAGTTAAAATTGCGTCCATAAAAATTTTCGAGGCTTCTTTTGCAACCTTTACTCACTTCTTCAAGATGCTATATTGATAACGCTACGTATCTATCACACTAATCTTCAGGCTATATAGAACCTTAAAGTCTTTGTGACTGCCACGGTTCATCTTGCACTACAGACTGCCATATCACAAACTCTTATTTAGCTTATTGGAGGATTTGATTTACTCGATTTTCTAGACGTTTTCTCACCGTTGATTAAAGTTCTGGTAAGCTTCCCCTCTGTAGCAGATAGTGTACCATCTGTATTAGCTTTTTGACACCTTTCATATCTGAAACGGAATGATCAACAAGAGGAATTTCTGTAATTTTATTTATAAAATTCAACACTACCTTATTTCGCTGACGTGAATAGACCTTGCATGAAAGGTATCTTCTCAAGAGCAGAAAGCTACTCCACAAAATGTACCCGATTAATCACAGGGCCGTGGCGGCTCGGTGGTAGAGCGTTCACCTCTGGTGCTTGGGGTCCCGGGTTCGAACCCAGCCCCCGCCAAGTGAACTTTGTGGTGGACAAACATCTTGTGCATGGGTTTTCTCGGGGTTCTTCCGTTTCCTCCCACTTTCTTCATTCCACTATTTCATTCATTACTCATCATCACCGTCTCCTTTAGCCTAACCGGCAAATCCGTGGGACGTAAAACTCAAAGATTTCATCTCCGATTAATCGCCAGCAGTTGAGTATTACGAAGTGTACTAACCCTAACACCTAAACAGACTCTCATTTTTCCTGGTATGTATGCGAGCACATCCATGGCCGTTGACCAGAGCCATCATTGATAAGCAAGTGAATTCCTTTACAAAAATAGAAGCAGCAAATCGTATGTAGAATTCTCCTTAGATGATCGTTGCATATAGCGGAATATCATGACAACTGCCTAGAGTTCATTCCTTGCGCAGTCCAGCTAACAACCGTTAACATTGGCAAGAAGAAAGTCGAAACACAGATATGTGCTTAGACCTATACTTCAGACTGTTTTAAGATAAAATTTGTATTACCTACTTACAGAAACATTCAGATATTGTACTATGAGTAGATATCAAGCTACGTGTTGTTTCCTTTCAAATGAATGCAAGCAGATAGCATGCACTACAACCAACCAGACATGGTAATATTTGATAAGAAGCGTAGTGAGATTACGATTTTTCAATTGGAACTTACACGCTGTAATACTCAAAAATCTGTTTAAAGTTTTTTTCACTTGGCAAGAGATTTAAGATTTAACTACAAGGTTGCCGACTGAGGTGTTCTGCAGAAATAATGGTATTTCTAATTGTAGATATCAGGATGCATTTAGATAAAAAGATGTCGAGATCCGCCATGATTCTTGCGTTAGAACGAGTGGAATCAGTTTGCATGCTGTACAACCGGCGAGAGCGTGCCGTTTGAAATGGGAAAAGAACGGCAGATTATATTGTTCTTAACTTGCAAAATCGAAATATTCGAGTTTAAACCCAGTGACGTGTGGAACAAGATGTCCTTAGCTGAGAAAGAATGAAGATCACGGTGAGCTCATAAGGTATAGTCAAGATAAAGCGCGTGAAAATGATGGACAAGTTGATGGGTCACTTGCGATAGAACAGGCATCCCCGAGCTTGTGAAGCTTTTTGTAATATGCATCCACAACGACAGAAATCGCCTTAAAATTAGAACATTAGTGTAAATGTAATTTGACTTCATTCAATTCGGAAGTACCCCCAACTCCAGGAGCGAAATGGTCTAAGCATGAACCCAATCGAATGAACTCTATGTGTCAAAGAGGATATACGAATTCCAGGAAGCACACAGCTACCTTCAGCTCCACTCGGCGAGGGTTCTAACCTTTACATAACAAGTATCTGCAAAATAGGATTGTGAACGAGCCACATGTTAGTATAAAAGAGGAGATATTAAATATTGAAGGTTTTCTCCATTTTGCCAAGGGATTACATTTACTAATGGCATATCAAAAGACAATCTGATATAGATGATGACGAACATCAAAATTATCAATTGACAGAATTTGTTTTTGTACTTAGGTTACATTCGGAGATTTTTAGTCAAACCTGAAAGATATATATCTTCCTAGGCTTACTTTCCACATCTTGGAGCCGAAGCCCTTAATTTTCTCACTTAAAATAATAGTGTTCGATTTTAGTGTTAGTATAGTAATGGTGTTCGAGTAATTGTTCCTCTCGGTGCCCAAAAAAGTATTAGATACTGCTATTAACTTTCGTTTAGCCTGAAAATTAAAATCGTTTCTATAAAAAAATTCGTGGCGTCTTTTGCAATCTTGACTCACTTCATCACGATGCTATATTGATAACGCTACGTATCTCTCACACTAATCTTCAGGCTTCAGAACCTTAAAGTTTTTATCTCGCACGGTTCATCTTGCACTACAGACTGCCATATCGCACACTCTTAAAAAGCTTATGGAGGATTTGAATTTCTCGATCTTCTAAACGTTTTCTCAGTACTGAGTACAGTTCTGGTAAGCTTCCCCTCTGTAGCAGATTAGTGCACCAAGTGTATTAGGTTTTTGACATCCTTCATGTCTGACACGGAGTAATCAACAAGAAGAATTTCTGTAATCTTATATATTAAATTCAACACTACCTCATCTCGCTGACGTGAATAGAGCTTGCGTGTACTGTCCATCGACTCAAAGGTATCTTCTCAAGAGGAGAAAACTACTCCCCAAAATGTACCCGATTATTCGCCAGCAGTTGAGGCTTAGGAAGTGTAATCAATACTAACACTGAACCCGAGTGTCATTTGGCCTGGTACGGATGCGAGCATGTCCATGGCCGTTGACCAGAGCCATCCTAGATCACCAAGTAAATTCCTATATAAAAATAGAAGCACCAAATCGTCTGTAGAATTCTGCATAGATGTACGCTTCACATAGCGGAATATCATGGCAAACTGCCTAGAGTACATTTTTTAAACAGTCCGATTAAGAGCCGTTAAGATTGGCAAGAAGAAAGATGAAACACACAGATATGTTCTTGGATCTATACTTCAGACTTTTTCAGAGATCTTGGATCTGTACCGTATTTGCCTCCAGGGCTTCCATCTGCTGAGTATAGTGATGTGCAAATATTTCATAGAAGAGATTACCAGCTGAGTGAGAAAACGGAAGCATTAATTTAATTGCCTTCAAATAAAATTTCTAGGCCCCTGTTCAATCTAGTCCCTATTGAGGAATTGCAATACGATTATGACCCTCTCTATATACTGCACCTAAAGTTAAGGGTTCGGAAAATGTAACCGTCTTAATTTTGAGTGTTCTTAATATGGTTTTGGTCATGCAGATTTATTTTCTTGTAAATGTTGCATAGTGATTTCCTCATCCAGATGTTGTTGAAATAACGCACATCGTAGATTTTTCTTCTCCCTCGAAGGTTGTAAATGTCTTTATAACCACATGTAGAGGTCCCCGAGGAAAGTCTAGAAGTGAGTTCACAATGATCTTGAGTAGCCATGGTTTTTCAGCATTTTCACTAAAGTTGTCATAGTGTACAGGATGCACCAAAGTTCTTCTATACCATTTCCTGACAGAATGTATCCATTCGTGCCTAGAAATTACTTAACTGCAAGCTTCCTAAAGGCGATACAACTTTAGACCGTTCAGAAATTTCTTCAGCTGAGTTACAATTTGAACATATTTCCTGTATAATGGCTGATCTAATGTCATAATGCATATGCATTGGTCACTTTTCTTGCAGTTACTTACAGTATGCAGATGAGTAGAAAATTTTGTATTTGTACTTGATGTTAAAATATTGAAGAAATACATATGGATTACACTGCTTATATCAAAGGAGGTATATTACACTGCTTACTCACCATTACACAATTGTTGTGGCGAAGCTTTCACAAGATGTATAGCTATCCAGATTTTTTGAGAATAGGAAATCGAGACGCGAGACGCGAGTGAAGACTTGATTAAAACTTCCGTGTAGACAGCATTGACACACCAAGAACATTAGTGTATAGCATTAGAGGGTAAGTGGATGTCAGTGTGAAGATAAATAATACGATATTCTTATCAAGACAATGCTACCGTGATATAAGTTTACTTTTTCATTCAAAAACTTGGATATGGAAAATTTTCAACAAGGGACATCTTAAATAAATGACTTTTCTGCTCTATGAAAGGTGTGGTACTTAGTTACTACTCAAAGCATACAGTGAGCTTATAATAAAAAATAATTTGATTAGCCCACACTTTGGTTGCTTTGTGATGATGACCAGTGTTACTAAGTTGGTGGCGAACAGAGGACCGACTATATCGTAAATATTTTCCACCTAACCGTGTAAGAGAAGATCTCAGAAGAATTAAAATCGATTGTTTATTTGTCTCACTGATCAGATGACCGGTGTCAGGCCCGAAGCAAGGCTTCTCAAGCAGCTGTCTAATATAACTGTTACGGAATATTTTTAACCTTCGTGACCTTCTGTTTCAAAAGCAGCTTGGTACAGTCGCAAAGGATCAAGGTGCTGAGAAGTAAGCATTGATTGTCCTTATAGCCTATAAAACCTAGGGTAATAAGAAGAAACCAACTGCGATAGACGTGTAGTAGAGATTTCATTCTTACCACCCGGTCTGGATAAAAATGTACAATGAGTCTTTGCATATACGGAATATCCAAACACCGTTCTTTATTGAGAGAAAGGCTTAAGAAGAATGTCCAGAGAAGCTACCCGCCGTTCGATAGTGGCCCGGTTTAAGACAATTTTTGTCACTCATACACGATACGAAGATGAAATTATAAATGAAAAATCCCACATCTTGAGTACATTGTATAAACAAAACAGCACACAGAAGGTAAATTTAAAAAATGAGACTGGGGCCCACTTCAGTAAAAAATACCTATTATTAGATTCTCTAGAAATGATTTATATTAGTATGGCTTTGTGATTTGTCAATATTGTTCCCTTAATTAATTTGTCATATACGAGACAGCCTCAATGACGTGACAAATGAAACCTTACCGTGCGGCAGCGCGCACTCTCTCTGGAGGTCTATATAGAGTAAGTGTAGGAATTAAGGAGGGAGCCCGAGAACAACAAAAACCTTTCTATAGACCCAAATACACGTCTTAATGCTTGCTACCTTCCCAACGAGAAAATCTAATCTAAATCGCTGGTTGCAGCTAGAAACAGTTTGTTTTTATCTTGATGAATCTGAACCATTTTAAATAGGTTTTCACGACGAACTAAAACGTTTTTACTAAAATATCTTAATTACTATCAATACTATCACATTTACTAGATATATCTCAAAAGAATGTCAGCAGCTTTATGAAACATCGGCATCATCCTACACCGAACAATATCTCATGAGTATTTTCCGAGGGGGTATAACTTGTTTACAACCGATGGGAGCGGGCGGTTTCAAATGGGAAATGTACGGCAGCTCCTATTGTCCTTAGGACTTGCAAATTCGAAATATTCAAGTGACATGCTGAACGTGAAGTCTTTAGCTGATAAAGAATTTATATCGCGCTGTGTTGATAAGGTATAGAATAAAGAGAAAGCGCGTTAAAATGATGGACAAGTTGATTGGTCATTTGCAATAGAATAGGCATCCCCGAGCTTCTGAACCTTTTTGTAATATGCATCCACAACGAGAAAACCCGTCTTACAATGAGAACATTAGCGGCGATTTCACTTGACTTTTTTGAAATAGTATTCTACAATGTCTGAAAAGAGATATTAATAAGAGACTAAATCGATCTCCAAGTGATGCGGAGATTAAAGAAATAATTTTGACGATGGACGGAGATGTTTGATTTTTAATTAGTAGTTTAGCTTGCAAAAAGCGTGGCAATAATTCGAGGGTTCTATTTCGAGGTGTCCGACCGGCTTATGTCGTTCTTAAATGCTGTGAAAATTAGAAATCAGCAGTTGTCATCGTAATCTATTTCTTAATTCCTTTTGGCTCTGAGCTAGTAAAGGAATTCAACATTGAATACGGGGACGTAAGTTCTTGTGTTATGTACCTAGGTCTCAAAAACGAAGCAGTAGTGCCTTTAGAGCACACATTATGCAATGGCGTTCCATTTAAAAAATCGTGGATTTACTTCTCACTTTAATAAGACGAGGGTATCACAGACGTATAGCTTTGGGAATTAACCGCGGTTGTTTTTAGGTGGACCCTTGGGATTGAAAATTTTGTGAATCAAAATGTAAAAAATTTTAGTATTAATTTATCAAAGATAATCAAGCAATTGCAATTCTTCCCGTTTATATACAACTACATTACTATTTGAGAGTGCTTCCTGCTTAAGAAATCTACTTATCCGCCATAACGCTCTCACCTTTTTCATAATTATTAGCCTTATACAAACCTTTTAATCCAAAGAGTTGTGTTCTTAAGAATATATATAATTTAAAGAAATACTCCTGTGTGTTAACACTCGAGCCTATCAAATATGCGTTTAATTAGCGTCCTTGCTGCTCACTAAAACTTACATATAGAGTTGTGTAGGATTCACATTTTCTTTCACAATAATATTTTCCTGTTTGTATCCTATAAAACTTGCTATGGAACCAATTGTATTCTAAAATCCAAAGCAGCCTAACTTTGGACCTGAGACCGGCGATCTGATCGATGAGACTAATAAAGAACCGATTTTAAGTTCTTTTATGATCTTTTCCTACAAGGTTAGGTGGAAAATATATACATTGTAGGGAATCCTCAGTCCTCAGTCATCACAAAGCAACGCAACTGTGGGTTATTCAAATAAGCTCACTGTATGGTTTGATTAATAACTTAGTGCCACACATTTCATATAGCAAAAAAATCATTTATTTTAGAATTCTCATGATGAAAATTGTCCATATCCAAGTTTTTGAATGATATTACTGTAGCATCATCTTGATAAGAATATCGTATCACATTTATTCCTTCTGACATCCTCTTTTCCTATAATACTATACACCCATGTTCTTGGTGTGTCACTGCTGTCTTGCTCCGAAGATATAATCGTCTTAGCTCTATCGTCTCGCGTCTCAATTTCTTTCTCTCAAATAATCTTGGATAGCTATTCATCTTTTGAAAGCTTCGCCACAACGATTGTGTAATGGTGAGTTACACACCTATCCTTTTGATATAAGCAGTGTAGTCCCTCTGTATTTCTTCAATATTGTAATATCAAATACTGATATACTCTACTGTTCTGCATATAGTAAATTAGTGCAAGAAAAGTGAACAAAGCACATGCGTTATGACATTAGATTAGCCATTATACTGCAACAGTGTTAAAATCGTACCTGGAGCTGAAGAAACTTCTCAACGAACCCAAGTTGTACCGCTATTAGGAGGTTTCCAGTTAATTTACATCTCCTCTTAGTAAAATATTTGATTTTTTTGTAACTTTATAATACAAAGTTCCGTGAAAACAGTCTGAAGTATAGATCTAAGCACATATCTGTGTTTCATCTTTCTTCTTGCCATTGTTAACGGCCCTTAGATGGACTGTGCAAGGAATGTACTCTAGCCAGTTTGCTATGTTATTCCGCTATATGCTCCGATCATCTATGCAGAGTTCTACAGACGATTTTGTGCCTCTATTTTTGTAAAGGAATTTTCTTGGTGATCTAGTATGGCTCTGGTCAACGGCCATGGTTGTGCTCGCATACATACCAGGCCAAAAAACACTCGGTTGAGTGTTAGAGATCAGTACACTTCGTAAGCCTCAACTGCTGGCGATTAGTCGGCTACATTTGGTGGAGTAGCTTTCTCCTCTTGAGAAGATATTTTTGAGTCGATAGACAGGACAGGCAAGCTCTATTCCCGTCAGCGAAGTGAGGTAGTGTTGAATTTAATAAATAAGATTACAGAAATTTTTCCTGTTGATCATTCCGTCTCATATATGAAAGGTGTCGAAAATCTAATACAGTTGGTGCTCAAACTGCTACAAAGGGGAAGCTTACCGAAACTTTACTCACCAGTGAGAAAACGTTTAGAAGATCGAGAAATTGAAATCCTCCAATAAGCTTAATAAAAGTGTGCGATATGGCAGTATGTAGTGCATGATGAACCGTGAGATTAAGAAAGACTTTAAGGTTGTATGGCCTGAAGATTAGTGTGATAGATACGTAGCGTTATCAATATAGCATCTTGATGAAGTGAGTCAAGATTGCAACAACCTGCATGTGAATCCATTAGAAGAATGTTACGCTTCCTGGCCTTCTGACTGAAAAGCAGCTGGGTTCTCAGTGCAATGGAACAAGGTTCTGAGCAGTAAACATTGATTGGACTTATGTTGTATAAAACCTAAGGTATTACTTTGAAACCAATAGGGATCGACGTGTTGTATAGATTTCATTCTTACGCCCCTCTTGGATAAAAATGTACATGGAGTCTTTGAATGTACCGCATATCGAAACGTCGTTCTTTTTTAAGAGGGTTAAACTTTGCTTCTTTTTAGGATTTTCTAAAACTAAACGGTAGTTACGCAATTGTTACTATCCTTGCAGATGGCAGAACCCTTGGAGTCAATCATTAGCTTTAGAACATCTTAACATATAAACAATCAATCAATAAACAATTGTTATAAACGTACAATTGAATTGTACTGTAGTACGCGAATGTGTTGTCTTAATGAATTGGTTTTTGCTTGTTAACTTGTGTGTGTCCAGCTACAGTTTCGTTTTCTCTTTAAGTACCAAAGCAGCTCCTGTTAAAGAATTCCAAAATAAGAAAACCAAACAATAAACCATCTACATGTTTTATATCTTGTTTTTATACCTTCTTTTAAAGTTAGAACAAGATCGTCTTCATGTCCATTTTCTTAGGTCTATGAGGCGGGGACTTTACTTCAAAATAATAATTATAACTGATTGGATCAACAATTAGGAATTGTCAATGCTTTTCCACAGCTTTGTTCGTCATCGTCTATATAAGATTGTTTTCCGATATGCCGTTTGCCATATGGCAAAATGGTACCAAGCTGCTTTTGAAACTGAAGGTCACGAAGCTTAATAATATTCCGTAACAGTTATATTAGACAGCAGCTTGAGAAGCCTTGCTTCGGGCCTGAAACTGGTCATCTGATCGGTGAGACAAATAAAGAATCGATTTTAATTCTTCTGAGATCTTCTCTTACACGGTTAGGTGGAAAATATTTACGGTATAGTCAGTCCTCTGTTCGCCACCAACTTAGTAACACTGGTCATCATCACAAAGCAATAAAAGTGTGGGCTAATCAAATAATTTTTTCATATAACCTCACTGTATGCGTTGATTAGTAACTAAGTACCACACCATTCATAGAGCAGAAAAAGTCATTTATTTAAGATGTCCCTTGTTGAAAATACTGCATATCCAAGTTTTTGAATGAAAAAGTAATCTTATATCACGGTAGCATTGTCTTGATAAGGATATCGTATTATTTATCTTCACACTGACATCCACTTACCCTCTAATGCTATACACTAATGTTCTTGGTGTGTCAATGCTGTCTTGCTCGGAAGTTTTAATCAAGTCTTCACTCGCATCTCGCGTCTCATTTTCCTATTCTCAAAAAATCTGGATAGCTATTCATCTTGTGAAAGCTTCGCCACAACGATTGTGTAATGGTGAGTAAGCAGTGTAATGTATCTCCTTTGATATAAGCGGTGTAATCCATATGAATTTTTTCAATATTTTAACATCAAGTACTAATACAAAATTTTCTACTCATCTGCATACTGTAAGTAACTGCAAGAAAAGTGACCAAAGCACATGCGTTATGACATTAGATCAGTCATTATACATGAAATATGTTCAAATCGTTACCTCAGCTGAAGAAATTTCTAAACGGTCTAAAGTGGTACCGCCATTAGGAAGTTTGCAGTTAAGTAATTTCTAGGATCGAATGGATACATTCTGTCAGGAAATGGTATAGAAGAACTTTGGTGCATCCAGTACATTATAACAACTTTAGTGAAAATTCTGAGAAGCCATGCCTACTCAAGATCATTGTGAACTCACTTCTAGACTTTCCTTGGGGACCTCTACATGTGGTTATAAAGACATTTACAACCTTCGGAGGAGAAGAAAAATCTACGAAATGCTTTATTTCAACAACATCTGGATGAGGAAATCACTATGCAACATTTACAAGAAAATGAAACTGCATGACAAAAACCATTTTAAGAAAACTCAAAATTAAGACGGTTACATTTTCCGAACCCTTAATTTTGGCTGCAGTATATAGAGGTCATAATAGTATTGCAATTCCTCAATAGGGACTAGATTGAACAGGGTCCTAGAAATTGAAGGCTGCCACTATTTACTGCTGACTATAGCTGAGGACGTGTCACAGCCTGTTGAATCATGAAAAAAGTGAAAGCAATTTTTTAATGACGCTAAATTTTCTTTAAATTTAATAATTTCGAAGCATTTACTCTCAGTTCTGCTTGTATGTGGCTTTAAAAGGATCAGCAACTGCTAATGAATTCTTCTCCTAAGATCCTTAGATGATCCGATTAAGAATCATCAACAGCTACAGATTTCCCGTTTGTAGTTTTTTCCATTATTCTTGTCAATTTACAGCTACCTTTCCTCATTCGAAAACTGCTTGCATCACTTAAGGCAAATTTGACTTGCAATTTTTAGTCCAAGCCATGCGTGCAGAAGGATTCTTCCTTCTACGTGTGGGTTTTAAAAAACTACACAACAGAGATCTGCAATTTTTTACCGCATTCGAATTCATATTCTTGCGCATTAAATTATTTTCATACAAGGAACGTGGCATTAACTCAGCGTGTCGCTCAGATGATTAACTGTTTCCTTCATATGTACTGTAGAACTTCTTTTATCGTAACGGTATTACGGTATCTTGCTAACGTTGTGTCTGACCTTCAGCTAATCCCCCGGAAAATTTCGTGGCCTTCTTTAAGCACTGTTGTATAATCATATGAGTTGGACTTTTGTTTAAGGAGGCCTCTTTTTTTACGAATTGTGTATGTTCTTTGAGCTGTTAATTTCTTGTAATCCTCTGATGCCGTATTGTTCTCCTGGTATAAGCCATATCAGATATAAAAAGGAAGTAGTTACAAAAAGTGTATATGACCACTTTCCCCATTTCTAACATACCAGTTGTGTAGCATTCAATTCGGAAGTACCTCGAACTTCAGGAGTCAAATGGTCTAAGCATGAGCCCAATCGAGCGAGGTTAGTGTGTGAAAGAGGATATCCGAATTCCAGGACCCACACACCTCCATCAGCTCCAGCAGGATAAGCTTACTTACCTGAAAAAAAAAAAGTGACTGGAAGATAGGATTGTGAACGAGCCACATGTTAGTGTAAAAGAGCCGATATGAAGTATTCAGGGTTTTGTGTATCTGCCAAGAGAGTTCATGTACAAATGGCAATATAGAAGACAATGTGATACAGATGATAATGAACAACAGCTGTAGAAAATCAACAACTCATTGACAACAGCTTAATTCTTGATCCAATCAGTTATGATAATTATTTGGTGTATACGTCACCGCTCTATAGACCTAACAAAATGGAAATAAAGATGACCTTGACGTAACTTTAAATGAAGGTATAAAGAAAAGGTAGAGAACATGATGGTTTATCGTTTTCGGAACTCTTTAACACTAGTAGATCATATTCCGGGTTATGTCCTATCTCACTTTCCACATCTTGGAGCAGAAGCCCTGATTTTTTTTCCTTTGTAATAGTGTTCGAGCACTTGGTCGTCTTGGTGCCAAAAAGAAAGTATTAGATACTGCTATTAATTTCGATTCGCCTGAAAGTTAAACTTACGTCTATAAAAAATTTCGAGGCGTCTTATGAACCTTCACTCACTTCATCAAGATTCTATACTGATAACGTTACGTATCTATCCCCATAATCTTCAGGCTAAAGAACCTTAAAGTCTTTCTCAGTCGCAGGGTTCATCTTGCTCATCTCATTAAGCTTATTGGAGGATTTGAATTTCTCGATCTTCTAAACGTTTTCTCACCGGTGAGTAAAGTTCTGGTAAGCTTTGCCTCTGTAGCAAATTAGTGCACAAACTGTATTAGCTTTTCGACACCTTTCATATCTGATACGGAATGATCAATAAGAAGAATTTCTGTAATCTTATTTATTAAATTCAACACTAGCTCGTCTCTCGGACGTGAATAGAGCTTGCGTGTCCTCCTACTGACTGAAAGTTTTCTCAAGAGCCGAAAGTTATTCCCCAAAATGTACATGATTATTCGCCAGCATTTGAGGCTTACGAAGTGTACTCATCTCTAACACTCAACCGAGTGTTTTTTGGCCTGGTATGTATGCGAGCACAACCATGGCTGTTGACCAGAGCCATACTAGATCACCAAGAAAATTCCTTTACAAAAATAGGGGCACAAAATCATCTGTAGAACTCTGCGTAGATGGTCGGTGCATATAGCGGAATAACATAGCAAACTGGCTAGAGTACACTCTACTCATGTGTTCGCTGCACATAGCGGAATCCCATGGCAAGCTGCCTAGAGTACATTCCTTAGTAGAGCCGTTAACATTAGCAAGAAGAAAGTCGTAATACACAGATATGTGCTTAGATCTATACTTCAGGCTGTTTACAGGAAACATAGTAATTCTAAATACCGAAACGTTCAGAAAACACTTTACTAAGAGGAGTTATCGAGATATGTTTTGATTGTTCTCTTCTCAAAACGAATGCAAGCAGTTAGCATGCACTACAACCAATCAGACATAGTATTATTTTAAAAGAATTGTAGTCAGATTAGGATTTTCAATTGCAAGTCACACGCTGTAATAGACTAATATCTGTTGAATTATAACATTCATATGGCAGAAGAAATAAGATTTATCTACAAGGCTGCCGAATGTGGCTTTCTGCACTAATAATGATAATACTAATTGTAGATATAAGGGTGCAATTAGATAAAAAGATAATATCAGTAGATAACGAGATGCGGCATGATACTTGCATTAGAACGAGTGGAATCAGTTTGCATGAAGTACAACCGACGAGATACGGTGGGTTCAAAAAAGTGCTTTAGCACATATTGTCCTTAGGACTCGCAAATTCGAAATATTCTGAATATAATTTTGAGCTCATATGGTATGAAAGAGAAAGCGCTTTATATGATAGACAAGTTGATGGGTCACTTGCGATAGGGCAGGCATTTCCGATCTAGTCAAGCTGTTTGTAATATGCATCTGCAACATCAGAAATCAACTTAAAAAGAGAACATTAGCAGATATGTCACGTGACTTCATTGTAATAATGTTCTACAATGTATGAAAAATAATAATAATAAAATATTAAATCGCTCTCGAAGTGAAGCGCTGAATAAGGATATAGTTTAGAAGATGGACGGAAATTTTCGATTTTAAGTTAGTGGTTTGAGGTGCAAAGGCGTGCCTATAAATTCCAGGATTTTATTTCAAGGTGTCCAGTATGGCTAAAGGGCTTATTGCGGCTTATGTCTTTCTAAAAGTGCTGTGAAATTCAGAAATCAGCAGTGGACGTCGCCATGTATTCCTTAATTTCTATTGGGTTAGAGCTAGTAAAGAAATTGAACAATGAATCGGAGGCCGCAGAATCTTGTGTTGTGTACTTAGGTCTTAAAAAGGAAGCAGTAGTGCTTTTGTAGCAACTTAACTCACATTATACATGGCGTACCATTTAAAAACGGTGGATTTACTTCTCCCTTTAATAAGACGAGGGTATCACAGTCATATAGCTTTGGGAACGTACAGCGTTTTCTTTTATGTGGGCCCTTGGGATTGAAAATTTTTGTGATACTAAATTTAAAAGTCATAATGATTATCAATGATAATCAAGCAATTGCTATACTTCCCGTTTAAAAGGAACTACAATACTATTTTAGAGTGGTTCTTGTTGAAGAAATCTACTTTATATCCATAACGCTATCTCCTTTTCTTGATCGTTAACTTGATAGAAACTGTTTAATCCAAAGAGCTGTGTTCTTACGGATATATTATTTAAAGAAAGTCTCTTGTCTCTTAACACTCGGGAATGTAAAAATGCATTTAATTAGCGTCCTAGCTGCTCACTAGGGCTTAGATACAGAGATGTGTCTGATTCACTAGGTTCTGGTCTATCATTAATAATATTTTTCCGATTGAATAATGAAAAAACTTGCTATGGAACCCATTATATTCTAAACTCCGAAGCAGCCTTAATTTGGGTCTGAGACCGGTGATCTGATCGATGAGACAAATAAAGAAATATTTTAGGAACTTTTAATATCTTCCCTTGGTTAATTGGTATTTATTAACGGTATAGTCAGTTATGTGTTCGCTACCAACTTAGTAAAACGTGTCATCACAAAGGAACAAAACTGAGGGCTAATCATAAAAACTTTCCATGTAAGCTCACTGTATGCTTTGATTAGTAACTAAGTGCCACAAATATCATAGAGCAGAAAAAGTCATTTTTTCAGATGTCTCTTGATGAAAATTCTCCATATCCATGTTTTTAAATCAAAAAGTAATGTTATCAAGTTAGAATTGTCTTCATAAAAATATCGTATCACATTTCTTCAATCTGACATTCTCTTTCTTTCTAATGCTATACTCTTATGTTCTTGGTGTGTCAATGCTGTCTTACTCGGAAGTTTTAATCAAGTCTTCACTCGCGTCTATCGTCTAAGACTGAGGGCAATAAGTTGAAACCAACTGTGATCGCTGTGTAGTAGAGCTTTCATTCTTACTCTCTTACTTTTGCATAAAAATGTATATGGAGTCCTTGCATCTACCGCATATCGAAACATCTTTATTAAGAGAGTTAAACTTTGTTCTTTGTAGGAGTTTCTGAAGCTAAACAGTATTAAAACAATTTTTAGTGTCCTTGCAGATGGCAGAGTCCTTGAAGTCAATTATCTAATTTAGAACATCTTGACATATAAACAATCAAACAATAAACATTTGTTATAAACGTACAATTGAATAGTACTGTAATACGCGAATGTGATTTATAAATGAATTGTTTAGCTCGTTAAATTAGTTTTGTCCTGCTACGGTTTGGTTTTCTTTTCGGGTACCAAAGCCGCTCGTGTTAAAGGATTCCAAAATATGTAAACTAAACAATAACCCATCTTCATGTTTGATACATTGTTTTTTACTTTCCTTTGAAGTTAAATCAAAATCGTTTTCATGTCCATTTTGTTAGGTCTATGAGGCGGGGATGTTATTACAAAATAAAAATTATAACTGATTGGATCAACAATTAAGCCGTTGTCAATGACATATTGGTTTTCAACATCTGTTGTTCGTCATCCTCTATATCAGATTGTATTCCGATCTACCATTTGTACATGATGTCCCTACAACGATAACGTTGTATATAGTATTTGCAATTATGCCAGCTTCTAAAAAGAGGATCAGAGTCGAATTAATTGAGCAGTATTATGTATACAGACAAGAAAGACACACAGAGATATAGAGAGATTATTTTGTAATCGTTTACTAGAAAAAGAGTTGTTGCTATTGAAACGTTGTAAATAAGTGTGTGTATATGCGTAGACATCTTGTTAAATATGAAAAAGTGGATTATGTACTCTTTTCATTGTTTAATATTAAAAATCAGTTAAAGTAATAAACGTGTAAATTATTTTGAAGATTACTTAAACAGAATTTACGAACCACCTTCTAAAATTGTGCCTCAACACCGGGAAATATAAAAGTATCGTTTTGAAGAATAGTAAAAACGGCAAGCTTTCAGCGTGGTGACTCTAGCGCTACCATATTGAGAAGTGGTAAGGTGATACACCGAAGTATGGCAATGAATATAACAGTTCGTGACATATCTCGTGATCAAAGTGGTAACCAGAGATGAATCATAATGAAATTTAAATTGACATTTTAAGACACTTTGCTCAACAAATTAAGGATCAAGTACGTAAAGAGAGACGAAACCTTTCAATCCAAAATTTCACAGAAGTCGTTATTTGTCAGATATTCGGAGTGTTTGCAAGCTGAAGCTGACTCGCAGTAATCCTTGCTTAGGACATATTTAAGAATAATATCACAAAACGGAATTGTCGTAAATTGTCTCATATTTAAAAGTGAAAGATGAGATCATTCGTTATTCCGAGAACAAAGTGTGGAAAATGATGCAAACCGTTGCTGAGCGATACCAGCCTTCATATTTAACAATAAAATATAAGAACGCAAATGCACTAAATCGTCATATATTTACACTTGAAATTTGGGTGTATTGAGAATGCCGAAAGGTGTGTGTCGTTAGTTGGCAACATACATCTTGTGTTGCAAAATAAGAGTTACAGCTCCTGGTAGTTGATTCCTACCACTGAGAAGAGAAAAAATGTTCTTATGATCTTTCGCCTGTCGGATATAGTTTGCCTTCTGCAAGGTGCCGAAAGCGTGGGAAAATGACTTTCGGACGCCAATAGTTCGGAAAATATCCAAGGTAAAGACGGCGGGTAAAAAATTCATTCAAGTATTGAATTTTCCATGTTTCGCAACCCTAGCATGCACGCGAATGGGGTTTTCCAAAGGAACGTAGAGAGTCCCGGATAATCTCTCAAATAAAAATTTGTCTGAATGCACGTGAATTGATAGGGTGTCTACCAGGTAAGAATAATCCGTTTGCATTAAGTTGTTGTTTGGAACAAATAGAAAATGGACATCTGTGACGTTCTGAGTATCAAGCGCAGCGAATTTGTACTCAAATGCTTCAGGACTTTTTGAGTGTCGGTAAAGCACTGAATCAGGGTGATTCACATTTGTAGAAAAGCACTAACAACGCCTGGAAATGCAATCAATCACAGTAATCTTAACTTCAAAGCGTCGGATTAGCATTAATAACATGAAAGCCATTGCCAATTCGCTAATAATATCCCCAAAATCCGATGCAATATGGTGTGCACGCGAGTAATAACGATGCAAGAACTGATTCTAAGTTGAAATCGTGCAAGGGGATTCACTAAGAAACTAGGTAAACTAAATGATGTCACTAGTGGGATCCCATGATAGATATTGAAATGTGGTGTTGATATCGACATGCGGCTAATGGACAAATGTCACCATGTCCCTCTTCTGCTGGGACACCGTTTTTTGTGAGAAAAATAGGGTAATAACTACCCAGGTCTTCATCTGAGTCCGTGGGCTCCCAGTAAGGTTGGAAACTGCGAAGACGCGATCGAAAGTGGGCGCTGTTACCCTGAAGCTTTTATGCAGCAAGATTTTCTCTGTAGTCATTTCCTTCAATACTATACACTTTGTCTGGCAAGGGCTCTTGTGCAGACCCCCAACTTGCTTATATGTTTCTTTTAGTTACTGCTACTGAACAATTGTAAACCATCACAGGTTTCTAACGTTTCTTTTTAGTTCGTATGACGTTTTATTTTCCATATATATGGTGTTACAACACTACTGTTACATTTGCCAAATTTGTACAATTTGGTCTTTATCTTGGCATGTGTTGTGTCTGTAAGATACGAATTTTTGTATCTATTTTTTTATATTATGATTACGTCACATTTGCCAGAAGACGAGGGACATAATACTAGTTTATATTCACACTCTACCTGAATGTGAAGCATAGATTAAGATTTTTCTGTTCATGTGTCTGGCAACGGGGTCAATTACTCAAAGAAAGAGGGACAAACGTGTACTAATTACATTCTACCAAAAAGGGCACCAGATGTAATAGAATGTACAAAGTTATTTTCTCAGTTTTCGCATGTGGGACAGTGCCTCAGCATTGGTAGGAAATAATGACCTTTGTCCATTTGTTACATGTTGATATCAAGACACATATTGAGCACATTTCAATATCATGCGTACAATTTTATCACTGATATTCCTTGTGTTTATTTATCTTCTCAGTGATATCTTCTCTCCCTTGCCCATTTTCAACTTGCCTTCAGTTGTAGCATCCTTATTGATATGCAAATGAGGAATTCATATTACACCGAATTGATGAATTATATTATTGGTGAATTGCCAGTGGCTTTCATGTTGTCGACAGTACTGCTTACATTTCCAACACTGAACATAACTTCACTTAGTATGTGTGCAATTCTGGGAATTTTTCAGTTTTTTTTTCCATACATGTGAATCACCCTGCTACATCTGTTGTGCTCTACCGACAATTCTGATGTGTTTCTTACCCACAAACGCTCCTTGTGCCACCAACGATCCACTTTATTTTTTAGTACGTTACATGGGCTATATCATTCACTTAGCCAAACCCCCGTTGTTCCACTTCAGACACACTAACCGTTCTCTTCTTGTACGAATTTCGTTCAGTTTACTTCTTAGCTTTTCGATGTAACACTGTATTGTTCAAGGCAGATGCTAACGAGTAGAACTAGTCTTGGGCGTTTGTGGGCTAAAGCACCTGGGTACTAAGTCGCTAAACTTAATACTCAGAAAGTCACTGTTGGCCAGCGGCAGAAGCAGACTCGTGCTGATAGTTTGTTTAAGAATAAAGTGGATGAACGAAATATTTGTACACTGTTAGATACTTGTACCTTAAAAGTAACTCTATTTAGGGAGTTCAAAAAACTTGGTAGTAGGAGCAGACTTTTGGTCATGCTTAGTTGAAGACAATTGTCAATTATCACATATTTACATTTCGAATCTGAAGGCCATTCAGTATGAAATAGTAGGTGTTTGAATTAAGAAGCAGACTGTGCTAATCATTAGTTACTGACATATTTTAAAATAAAATGAAAAAATGTTTGGTCTTGACATATCTGTTTTAAATGAATATACTAAATTGAGATATTTATATTTTAGAAGTGTGATATAATAGGGCGAAACGAATTTTTAGTGGATAAATCAGAATTATGATGATTGTTAATTTCCGGAATGTTTAAGAGTAAAATAAAAAAATACAATTGTATATGGTCCGATAATTACAAATGAATAGTGAGTCTATTCAGTGAGTTTTGGTATATAAAAGAGACTCTTGATGATCGTTAGTTACTGATTTATGCTTAATTCACAGATATATTACAATTCAAAAATAGTAACTTAGCAGAGCGAAGGGAGTGTTTTATTTGAATAAGTCTTTCTTGTCATTATTAAATGACATATTTAAAAAAATGAAATAATGGAATTGTCGTAATTTGTCATATAAATTCAGTTTAAAGTGTTACAAGCAGTAAGACGAAGAGACTGTAGAAATGATAAAGTAGACTTTTGCTATTCGCTAGTAACTGATATTTAATAATAATATGGCAAATTGTGTGATATTTCAAATAGAAGAGTTAATACAATATATAAAGCATAAGGATAATTGAAAAGCTGAAGTAATTAGACTTTTATTGATTATTGCTTCCGACATGTCCAAGAATAAAATGAAAGAAGGCAATGTAATTATCAGATATTTACAATTTAAAAGAGTGTCTATTTACTGTGACGAACTGGGTGTGTGGAAAATGCAGAGGACAGTTGCTAATCCATATTTATAGACATATCTAAGAATGAAATGAAAAAACGTAACTGACGTAACTAGTCACATATAATATAATAGGTACATTGTAGTGCGAAAAGTGTGTTTTTGCTATACATACACAGCAGACTCCTGATGTTCCTTAGTTAGTGAACTATTTTGCACTATCGTAGAATGAAATATTGTCATTCTTGTAAATTGTAAGATATTTAGGATTGAATACGAGTCTATTTAGTAGCGCGATACTTTTGAAGCTAATTCAGACATTTGGTGTTTCCTAGTTGAATTCATACTTAAGAAAAAATGCAAGAACGAAATTCGCTAAAATTGTCAGATATTTACAATTCTAAATTGAAAAACTCAGCACAACGAAAGAGTGCGAAATATAAATCAGAGTAATGGTGGTCGTTAGTAAATGATTTTTATATGAATAAAAAAATTCGGAATTATCGTAATTTCTCAGATATTACCAATTGGTAACTGATAGAATTCTGTAAGGGGGAAAGATTTTACGGAATATGAAGCAGGTACTTGTTCGTCATTAGTTATAAAATTATTAGTTTGAAAATGTAGTAACGTATTTCTCGCTACTTCTCATATTTATAATTTAAGTCTCAGACTACGCAATAGGCGAAATATGTTTGCAAGCTGAAGTAGATTTTTGTTGTTCGCTACTGCTCAAATATTGAAGAATGAAATGAAATAAAGCAATTGTTAACTGTGATATATAACTGAGGCCATTTGGTATGTCGAAGCGAGTATTTCAAGCATAGGGTCCAATAAATTAATTGTCATAGGGTCCAATGGACCCGTTAGGTACTTCCATGGTTAAATATGAACATAACTAAAAATAACTAACGATCAGAAAGAGTACGCAACATCTTCCAAACACTCCTTTTGTTCTACTGAATAGACTCATTTTTCTATTCTAAATATCTAAGTATTTGCGACTACGTTCTTTCATATTATCCTTAAATATGTCACAACATAACGATTAGAAACGGTATTATTGCTAGAGCTTCTTATAATTTATTCCACCCTATATACTGGAATCATCACTTTGAAGTATTTGACAATTTACGAAAATTCTGTTTCATTTTATTCTTAAATATGTCAACCCCTAACTATTAGCAAAACTCTGCTTCTTTAAATCACTCTCTTCACTAAACTGAATGACCTCACTTTGTAATTGTAGGTGTAACAGTTTACGAGTAATCCGTTCTTTAATTTCATTCTTAAATGAATCGAGCACTGCCGATAACAAACGTCTACTAAACCTTCCAAACACTCATTTCGCTCTACTGATTATAATCAGATTTCAATTGTAAGTTTCAGGCAAATTTCGACATTTCCGATATTTGATTTTATTCTTTAAATGGTAACTAACGATCTATAATAGCCTGCTTCATCTTTCAAACACTCCTTTCGCTTTGCTGCGTGCAATCATTCAAACGCTCTTTTCGCATGCTGAGTGGAACCACTTTTCAATTGTTACCCGAAAATTTTCGAGAAAGTCTTCCTTCGTTTCATTCTTAAAAATATCTTAAACAAAGGAGCAGTAAACAGTCTACAGCAGATCTAAGCCCTCTTTTCGTCCTCCTGAATGGACACGCTTTTAGAAAATTTAGAAAATTTCGTATTACCATTCCATTCTTAAATACACTCTGTAAAGAAAAAATAGCGAGACTTCCTCGGATATGGTTTTCACAACATACATTAAACAATATTACGTTTTACGTAAATTCCTGATAATATTACAATTCATATTTACAATGAACAGTTGCCATTGTTTGTGTCATTGGTTTTGTACATAATATAGTGAATTTATATGCACATATAAGTAGCTATGAGTGTTTTCAGCAAAGTTCTTTATTCAAAGAGATCTTATAATAGTGAAAAAAGATCAATAAAGTACAAAACAAAAAATGGAATTTCTTAAGTGTAATACATACTGTGTACGAACATTCGAAAGTACAATACAGCAAACTAGTATTTTCTATGTGCACGACGAGTTTTTTGCAGTAAAGCGAATAAACGAAACCCTTTAGTTACAAGGCTATTTCAAAATGTAACCCCTATTTAAAGGAATCAATAGAATGGACTTTGTTGCTTCAGTCTTGTTCGTCTTCCAAAGACTACTCTCGCCCTGCTAAATAGACATTTTCTAATCACAAATTTGTTATATTTTACGAACACTCCGTTTTTTTCAAATTTATTCCTAAATAGGTCAGTAACTAACGATCAGCAAGAGTCTGATATGTAATCTTTACACTCCTTTCGTACTACTGAATGGAAATTTTTCATCTGTAATATATGACTATTTTCAACAATTCAATTATTTCTTTTTATTCTTATATATGTTGCCAACATACGATCAGCAAGAATCTACTTCAGGTTGCAAACACTACCCTTGCAATACACAATACACTAAATTTCTAATTGTAAGTATGTGACGATTTAGTCCTCTTACGTACTTATTAGTCACTTTTAAACACGTCGGCAATTAACGATCAGTTAGATTCTGCTACAACTTCTATACATTACAATAACGACAATTCCATTTTTCATTTTATTCTTAAATAATTCATTAACTAAGGTTTAGTAGCGTGTGATTCTTAATTCAAACACTTACCTTGTCTTACTGAATGGCCTCACTTTACAAAATGTAATTATCTGGCAATTGACGACAATTCCATCTCTTCACTCCATTCTTAGATATGTAGACGACTATCGATCACCAAGAGTCTTATTCAGCTTCCAAACACTCCATTCACCCTTCCGTTTAGACTCGCTTTTCCATTGTAAATATCTAGTAAGTTAAGAATATTCCAATGATTAATTTTATTCTTAAATGTATCTTGAACCAACGAGAAGCAAGTCTGCTTCTCCTTCCGTCTTTTGCCCCCGCTAAATAAATTCACTTTTAAATTATAATTATCTAAAAAAGTACAAATATTCCCCTCATCCACTGTATTTTAAAATGTCAGTAACAAACTATCAGCAAGTGTCTGCTTCTACCGCCGGCCAACAGTGACTTTCTGAGTATTAAATGCAGCATTTTAGTATCCAAGTGGTCTAGAAATACATCTGGAGTGTCGGTAGAACACAACAGATGAAGCAGGGTGATTCACATGTGTTGAAACAGATAACGAAAAATGCCCAGAAATGCACACATACTCAGTGAAGGTAATGATGGAAATGTAAGCACTAGGGTCCACACTATTAAAGCCACTGCCAAATCACCAATAATTCATCAATCCTTATGAGATATTTGTTGTATACAACAACTAAATGCATTCGAATAATTTTTACCCGGTAGAAACGCCATAAATTCATGTCCGTTTAGACCAATTTTCATTAGGGAGATTACCCGGGACTTCCACGTTGCTGTAGAGAGTGCATGATAGGATTGCGAAACTTGATTTAGTGCAACTGGGTTCTTATATTTTATTGTTAAATATGAAGGCAGATATCGCTCAGTAAGAGTTTGCTTCATCTTCCAAACAGAAATTTCGCCCTACCGAATGGACTAATCTTTCAGTTGTAAACATGAGACAATTCACGACAATTTCGCTATTTGATTTTATTCTTACGTATGTGTCAACCAAGGATTACTACGAGTCCGCTTCGGCTTCCAAACACTCCTTTCGCCGTGCAGAATCTACTCACTTTTTAGTTTTCAACATCTAATTTCGACATTTCGGTTCTTTAATTTTCTACTAAATATGATCAGTAAGGGTCTTATTACTTCAGCCTCCAAAAACTCCTTTTCCTCATATATTGCAATCGAGATTCTAAAGTAAATATCTAAGAAATAACTTACAATTCTGCAATTTTTTCCTTAAATATGTCAGTAACTAACTTTCAATAAGAATGTGCTATTTTCTGCAAACATTTTCTTCGTTTTACTGAATGGTCACACTTTCCATTTGTAAGTATTTGATAATTTAACACAATTCCGTTTTCTCATTTTATTCTTAAAAATGTAGTTAACTTACGATCAACGAGTGTCCTCTTCTGCGAAAAACTTATTTCGCATTTCTAAATAGATACACTTAACAAATATCAATATCTGATAATGTTCGACAATTCCGTACTTTAATTTTAACTCAACTATGTATATAATTAACGATCAGCAAGAGTTGTCTAGCCTGTTAAAACTCATTTCTAACTATTGTAGTATGGAATTACTATTCAATCGGAAATGTCTGACAATATTCGACAATTCTGTTCTTTTATTTTATCTTCAATATATCAGCAACTTACGTTCAGAAAGAGTAGCCTTCAACATTGAAAACTCCTTCGCACTACTGAATAGCTTCATTTATCAGTTGTAAAAAGTTCAAAAGTTATGACAAATATTTTACTTTTAATTATTTTTATAGTGATCTCCAGGAACCTACTTCATCTTCCGAGCACTCCTTTCAGCCTAATGATTATACATACTTTTCAACTGTAAATATCTTACAATTTACGATAATTCCGTTAATTTTATTCTTAACCATGTGGAAAAACAAACAATGTTCAATTAACCCTATCGCCCTACTGAATGAGCTCGCTTTGAATCGTAAATACCTGACAATTTACGACAATTCCGTTTATTTCATTTCATTCTTATATATGTTCATGAAGAATGGACTTCAGTTTACAGTCCTCTGGCTCTTTTAAATAGAGTTGGTTTCCGTTTCTAAATTCCGTTGTTTCCATTGTTTGATTCTATTGTTCAATTCCATTGTTTGATTTTATTGTAAAATAGATCAGTAACTAATTATCATCAAGTCTGCTTTATAAACCAAAAGACACCTTTCTCCGTAGCCAAGGGATACATGTTCCGATTGTAAATATATGATAATTTGGGATTGGTCAGTCCTTTCATTCTTATAGCTGTGTGTAACATACAATCAACAATAGTATCGTTCCTTCAGCTTGCAAAAACTGCTTTCGACCCATATATTGAAATCACTCATCAATTTAGATATCTGACAAATAACGACAATTCTTTTATTTGATTCATTTCTTAAATATGTCAGTAACTAACAATCAACAAGAACGTGTTCATGCAGCAAACACTCCTTTCACTTTACTGAATGCACACACTAGCGAATTGTAGATATCAGAAAATTTACCACAATTCTGCTCTTTCATTTTAATCTAAATATGTAATTAACGAACGATTAGCGAGAATCTCCTTCATCTCCGAAGCACTCCTTTCACCCTGCTACTTACACTGACGTTCAAAAGTAGATATGTGATAGTTTACGATAAATCTGTTCTCTTATTTTAAACTTAAACATGTCAGTAGCGAAGGATCAAGAAAATCAGCTCCGAACACTCCTTTCGTTGTAATGAATGGATTTACTTTAATTGTAAGTATCGGACTACGACAATTCTAGTTTCTCATTTTATTTTTAAATAAGTCCTGAACCAACGATCAGCAAGAGTCTGCTAGAATTTTATCACACATTTCGTCCTACTGCATACACGCGATTTCAATCTTAATAACTGACAATTGACGTCAATTCCGTTCTTTCTTTTCATTCCTAAATATATCGGCAACTACCGATCAGCAAGAGCTTGCTACGCCTTCTAAACATTCCTTTTGACCTGCTGAATAATCTTGCTGTTCAATTGTAAATATCTGCCAATTTAGGATAATTCTGTTATACATTTTATTAGAGTTCAGAAACTTACGATCATCAATAGTATGCTTTATATCGCTTTTCGATTTCAATATTCGCTAAAGAAGAAAGTGAGGGGGAGTTATTAAGAGATTAGTTCTCTTGCTGCTGAACTGGCGCTGGATTTGCAATCGAAAAGCTTGGCTAATAGGCCGAAATGTAGCGTGCAAGTTTAAGAACACTCTTGCTAATCGCAGTCGACAACATATTTTAGAATACTGAAACACTATAATTGTCCAAAATTATCAGATATCTACAATTTAAAAGCAAGTGTAAGGCAATTTAAAAGGAGTGTAAGGAAGCTGATGCAGACTTTGTCTGATCAATACCTGCCGACATACTTAACAATGGAAAAACTGAATAGTCTAAATTCATCAAATTTTTAAAATTGAAAAGGGAGTTCATTCAGTAGGACGAAAAGAGTGCTTGCAAGTGATGTAGACCGCCGCTCCCTTGTTTAGATATTTTCATCAATGAGACGAAAGAAGGATTTCTCGATAATTTTCTGATAAGAATTGATTAGTGATTCCACTCAGCAAAACGAAAGGAGAGCTTAATAGATGAATCAGGTTCTTATAGATCGTTACTTACATATTTAATATTAAATTAAATAACGGAAATGTCGTAATTAATCCGAAATATATAAATGATAAGTTAGTCTATTCAGTAGGACGAAATTATTGTTTGAAAGGTGAAGTAGACTCTTGTCATCGGCAGTACTCGACACATTTGAGAATGAAATTAAAGAACGAATTGGTCGTAAATTGTCAGACACATACAATTGAAAAAAGAGGGTATTTAGTATGCCGAATAGAGTGATTTAAAGAAGAAGCAGTCTTGCTAATAGTTAGTGACCGACATATTAAAGAATAAAAAGAAATAACAGAATTTATGTAAATTGTCAAATATTTAAAATTGATGATTCCGTTATATAAGGTGGAATGAATTATAAAAAGCTCAATTAATTATCCGTTTCGAATCGCTAGATACTGACATATTTAAGGGTAATATGAAAGAGCATTTAAGAGTAATATGAAAGAGCGGTCGCAAATACTGTTATATACAATAGAAAAATGAGTATTAGGTAGAACAAAAGGAGCGTTAGGAAGACTTAGCGCACTTTTGCTGTTCACTAGTTATCGTTAGTTATTGACAAATTTAAGAATGAAATGAAGTTACTAATTGTCGTAAATTGTTTGTTTTTTTACAAGTGAAAGCCGAGTCTAACCATTACGGTATAAAAAGTGATTGCAACCATATGTAGACACTTACTCAACTATAGTTAAAGACATATATCATGATAAAATGTCATAATGGTATTGTCGTAAATTGCCAGAGTCGATTCAGTAGGCCGAAAGGAGTATTACGAAGCTCAAGCAGAATTGTTCTATTAGATTGTAGAAGACATTGAAAACCTTCATAATGTAATACTAAGGAACGTACTGATATTCACAAGTGAAAAGGTAAAATATTCAATACAGCAAAAAAAGTGTTTGGAAGATGAATCTTTCTCTTCCTGATCATTTGCCATGTATAAGAAAGAAATGAAATATCGAAGTTGAAGTAAATTGTTAGATAATCACAATGAATATTTATTTTACGCAGTGCTAAAAAAACGATACGTAGTTTCATTATCGTTAGTTACTGACATACTTATCTAAAAAGGGAAAGAACGGAATTGTCCTAAATTTTCTGTAATTTACAGTCAAAAAAATTATTCCATTCACAAGAGGTAAATGAGAGTTGGAAGATGTAGGAGACTCTTGCTGATAGTTAGTTGTCGGCATATTTAAGAAGATTAAGAACGTAATTATATTAAAGTGTTTAGAATTTATCGTTGAAAATTAGTCTAATCATTAGAGCCAAAGGAATGTTACAAGCTAAAGTAGAATCTTGCTGTTCGTTGCATCAAGACTTATTTGAGAAGAAAATGATATAACGGAACAATCTTGAATTGTCGGATTTAAAAATGAGCCCGTTGAGTTGGGCGAACAGTGGTTTTTCGTTTAAAAGCATTCTCTTGTAAATATTTAGAATAAAATGAAATTATTATTAGATTTTATCGATTCTCCAGATTTTACCAGATTTTACAAAGTCTATTCAATAGGACGAAAGGAGTTTTTTGAGGATCGAGTAGACGTTTCTGATCGTCAGTTCCTGGCATTCTTAACTACAAAAAATAATAAATGAATTGTAAAATATAAGATATATAGAATTTAAAAGATATTCTATTTATTTTGGTTTGAGTTCGGATGATGAAATTTACTGCTATTATCGTTAGTTGCTGAAATATATCTGTATAAAGAGAGGGAACGGAATTGATGCATATTTTCAAATATTTACAATAGGTAAGCTAAAAAGTACTTTAGGCCGAAAGGAGCTATCGATGGCTAATGTAGATTGCTAATCGGTAGTTTTAAACAGATATGAATGTAATGATATAATGGAAATGTAAATACCCAGGAATTTCCAATTAAAAGGTGGTTCTGTAGTTCAAGAGTTCAGATGATAAAACGCAGTTTCATTATGTTAGTTACTGTCACATTTAACTTAAATTATAAAGAACGGTTTTGTCATATATTCAATGTCAATTATAATTTAAAAGTGATTCCATTTACAAGGGCAAAAAAAGAATTGGAAAAATGTGTGGTTACTTGCTGACATGTTCAAGGATAAAATGGAAGAATGCAATTGTAGTAAATTGTCAGTAACTTACAATAAAAGGGAGTCTATTCTGCCGAACGAAAGGGGTGTTAGGAACATGAAATAGGATCTTGATAATCGTTGCTTGGCGATATATATAGAACAAAAGGAAAAAATGGATTTGAAATTGTCAGATATTTACTTTTGAAATCGCGTGTATGCAGTAGACGGAAAAGGGTATTTGGAAGCTGGACCCAGCTCTGTTGATTGTTAGCTAAGGAATTATTTAAGGATAAAATTTAATAACGGAATTATAATTTGTCAGATCTCATAATTGAAAAGTGATTGATATATAGGGCAAGAGGTATGTTCGGAAGCAAAAGCAATTAGTATATCAGCTACTCAGATATTGAACAAATAAACGAAAGAAAGGAACACTCGTAAATTGTCAGATATATACAATTGAAAAGGAAGTATATAAAATAACACGAATAGTGCGTTTTAGTATGTCAGGTGAACTCTTGATAATAGTTAGTAACTAAGATACTTTAGATTTTAATGAAATAATGGAAATGTAATATATCATTTATTTTATTGAACACGAGTGTAGTCACTAGGGCGAAAGGAGTATTTCGAAGCAGCAGCAAGTGTTTGGAAGATGAAAGAAAGTTTTGGATATCGTTATTTGTTGCCATATAGAAGAAGAAAAAGATATAACAGAATTGTTAGATATTTAAAAATGAAAAGTTGTTTTATTCACCAGGGAGAAAGATTTCGCATGATAAAACGGACTATATTATTTTTAAGTACTGACATATTGAAGTTTAAAGTGAACAAACTGAATTTCTATAATTGTCTCAAATTTACCTTTTAAAATGTTTGCATTCAGAAGGACGAAGGGAGATTTGGAAGATGTTGCTGATAGTTTGTTTGTATATTAGAACGAAAAACAATGACCACAATTGTAGGAAACTGTTTTCAAATTTGGAATTAGTAAGGGAGTTTATTCCGTGATGCGACAGAAGGGATTGGAAAATCGACAGACTCATGCTAATCGTTTCTTTCCAACGTGTTTAAGAATAAAATGAAAAGACGTAATGTCGTTAATTTTCACATAAACAGAACTAAAAGCGAGTCTATACATCATTAGAAAACAGTCTTATGAAGCTAAAAACAGTAGTGGGGGTTGTTGCTTGAAGAGATATGTAAGAATACTTCTTTACCTTACGGGCATACTGTGGGACGTAAAACTTATCATTTAAGAAAAATATGATGATTGGAATTGTCGTAATTTGTAATATATTTACCATTGGTAAATTAATGCATTCAGGAGGGCGAAAAAGGTCAAAGATTAACCACTCACTTGTTGATCATTAAGCAGTGACATATGTGTGAATAAATGTAATGCAAAGGGGTGAAAGGAACGTTTCAAAGATAAAGCAGACACTTCCTGCTAGTTACTTAATGGCGTATTTAAGTACTAGATGAAAGAAAGAAGTTGAGAAAAGTCTGATATTTTGATAGTAAAACTGATACAATTCAATAAGGCGAAACGAGTGTCTGCAAGATGAAGTAGACCCTTATTGATCACTAGTTGCTGATTTATTTAAGAATAAAAAGAAGGATAGGAATTTTCGTAATTATCAGATATTTATAATAGAAAAGAGAGTCTTTTCACTACGACGAAAAGTCTTTGAAAGGTGAAGTAGCCTTTTTCGGACCGATAGTTGCCAAATTATTGAGAATATAGTGAGAGGACAGAATTGTGGAAAATTATCAAATATATGCAATTAAAGGTGTGATCAATCAGTACACCTAAAGAAGTATTAGAAACATTAAGCAGACTCTGCTGATGAATACTTATTGACATATTTAAGAATAAATTGAGAGAAATGAAGAGACGTAAACTATCTGATATTTAAAATAAAGTTGTTACATTAATAGGCCAAAAGAAAGGTTCGGAAGTTGAAATAGACTCATTGTCGTACGAAGTATTATAAAGGAATTGTCAATATTTTCTGTTTTACAATTGTAAATTGAGTCTATTCAGTTGATGGAAAGGAGTGTTCGGATGTTAAGGCGACACTTGCTTATCGTTAGTTACTGATATATTTACGTATAAAAGAGAGAATGGAAAAGACAGAATTGTGAGATATTTACAATTGAAAAGAAAGTCCGTTGAATTAAACTGAAGTTTTGTTTTAGCATATAGAGGTGACTTTTGGTGGTCGTTAGATACTGAACTATTTTAGAATTAATTGAGCAATGCAATTGCCGTTAATTGCTAGATAATTAAAATTTAATAGCGGGTCTATACAACAGGACAGGAAGAGCGGTAGGAAGTTGAAGTAAACTCTTCTTGACCGTAGTCTCAGACATATTTAAGTGTCAAATGAAAGTAAGGCAAATTCGTAAATAATCAAATATTTAGAATTGAAAAGTGTGGCTATATTTCTACTGTGAAAGCAGTGCATAGAGGCTGATGCAGACTTGTTTTCGATCAACAGTTCAATGCATACTCGGACTGAATTCTTGATTGTAATTCATGATAATTGTCAGTTAATTAGAATTGAAAAGTGAGTAAACTCAGCAAGTCGAGGGGAGTGTTTGAAAGTTTATATTTATCAAATTGTTCATTTAGATATCACATTCGCGTACTAAAAAATCATTCAATTGTACGTTTATAACAATTGCATTTCTTTGATTTTTTATATGTTAAGATGTTAACACCAGGTGATTGACTCCGATGACTCTGTCATCTGCAAGGACACATAAAATTGTGTAACTGCCGTTTAGTCTTCGACTCTCCTAAAAAGAAGTCAAGTTTAACACTCTTAATAACAAACGATGTTTGGGTATTTCGTATATCCAAAGACTCCATGTACATTTTTATCCAGACCGGGTCGCAAGAATTAAACCACTACAACATGTTGATCAAAGTTGAATTCAACTTATTTTCCTAGTTTTTTTCGGCTATAAGGACAATCAAAGCTTACTTCTCAGCACCTTGATCCTTTGCGACTGTACCAAGCTGCTTTTGAGACAGAAGGTCACGAAGCTTAACAATATACCGTAACAGTTATATTACACGTGTCGTCGTAAGCTTTTAAAGTATATTGGCCAGAAAACTCAAATAGAAGCTCTTTAGGTAATTACGAACGTAGACCCAGGCCCGCTTCTTTTGGCGTGTGTGACAAGTCCGGCCGATGAATTTATAAAGCTGATGAACTGATGAACTGATAAGCACAAAGGTCCTGTAGAACTTCTGTTATCGTAACAGTATTTGGGAATGAAGGATTAATTTTGCAAACGTTGTGTCAGACGTTTAGTTAATCCCGAGAAAATTTCGTGCCCTTAACTAAGCACAGTTCGATAATCATATCTCTTGGAACTTCGCTCACGAAAGCCTTTTTTCCTGCATATTGTGAATGTTCCTTAAGTTGTTAATTTCTTGTATACTCTAATACCGTATTTGCCTCCAGGGCTTCCCTCTGTTGAATAGAGTGATGTGCAAATTTTTCATAGAAAAAATGACCAGCTGGGTGATAAAACGTAAGCGTTACTTAATTGCCTTCAAATAAAATTTCTAGCCCCCTGTATAATCTGGTCGCTTTGGATGAAATGCAGTACGATTATGACTTTCTCTTCCGTCTCCTTAAGCCTAATTTGCATAATTGTGGGACGTAAAACTTAAAGATTTCATTTCATTTTATGACTTTCTCTATATACTGCAGCCAAAGTTAACGGTTCGGAAAATGCCATTGTCTTAGTTTTGAGATTTCCTAATATGGTTTTTGTCATGCAGTTTCTTTTTCTTGTATGTTTCATTTTGATTTCGTCATGCAGACGTTGTTAATAAGATCGCAGATCCTAGATTTTGTCATCTCCTTCGACGGTAGTGAATATCTACATAATCACATGCAGAGGTCTTCGACAAAGTCTAGAAGTGAGTTCTCAATGATCCTGAGTAGGCATGGTCATTCAGCATTTTCCCTAAAGTTCTCATAGTGTACACTTTACACCAAAGTTCTTCTATACCATTTCCTGATATAATGTATCCAGTCGTGCCTTGAAATTACTTAACTGCAAACTTCCTAAAGGCGTTTAGAGATTTCGCCGTTTAGAAATTTCTTCAGCTGAGTTAAAATTTGAAAACCATTCCAGTATAATGGGTGATCTAATGTCATATCGCATGTGCTTTGGGCACTTTTCTTGCAGTTATTACTGTATGCAGATGTGTAGAATATATAATATTAGTTCTTGATGTTAAAATATTGAAGAAATACACTGCTTATATCAAAAGGAAAGGTGTGCATCTCACCAATACACAATCGTGGCGGAGAAGCTTTCACAAGATGTATAGCTATCCAAAGGTTGTTTGAGAATAGGAAATCGAGACGCGAGACGCGAGTGAAGACTTGATTAAAACTTCCGAACAAGACAGCATTGACACACCAAGAACATTAGTATATAGCATTAGAGGGTAAGTGGATGTCAGTGTGAAGATAAATAATACGATATTCTTATCAAGACAATGCTACCGTGATATAAGATTACTTTTTCATTCAAATACTTGGATATGGAGAATTTTCAACAAGGGACATCTTAAATAAATGACTTTTTCTGCTCTATGATAGGTGTGGTACTTAGTTACTAAACAAAGCATACAGTGGGCTTATATGAAAAAATTATTTGATTAGGCCACACTTTGGTTGCTTGGAAAAATTAAAATCGATTCTTTATTTGTCTCAACCATCACATAACCGGTGTCAGGCCCGAAGCAAGGCTTCTCAAGCAGCTGTCTAATATAACTGTTAAGGAATATTGTTAAGCTTCGTGACCTTCTGTTTGAAAAGCAGCTTGGTACAGTCGCAGAGGATCAAGGTGCTGAGAAGTAAGCTTTGATTGTCCTTATAGCCTATAAAACCTAGGGTAATAAGAAGAAACCAACTGCGATTGACGTGTAGTAGAGATTTCATTCTTACGATCCGGTCTGGATAAAAATGTACATGGAGTCTTTGCATATACGGAATATCCAAACATCGTTCTTTATTAAGAGCAAGGCTAAACAAGAATGTCGAGAGAAGCTACCCGTCGTTCGATAGTGGCCCGGTTTTAGACAATTTTTGTCACATATACGATACGAAGATGAAATTATAAATGGACCATCACACATCTCGAGTACATTGTATCAAGAAAACAGCACACAGAAGGTAAATTTAAAAAATGAGACTGGGGCCCACTTCAGTAAAAAATATCTACTATTCGATGCTCTAGAAATGATTTATATAAGTATGGCTTTGTGATTTGTCAATATTGTTCCCTTAGTTAATTTGTCATATACGAGACAGCCTCAATGGCGTGACAAATGGAACCTTACTGTGGGGCAGCGCGCACTCTCTCTGGAGGTCTATATAGAGTAAGTGTAGGAATTAAGGAGGGATCCCGTGAACAAGAAAAACTTTTCTATGGATCTAAATACACGTCTTAATACTTGCTACCTTCCCAACGAGAAAATCTAATGTAATTCGGTGGTTGCAGATACAATCAGTTTGTTTTTATATTGATGAATCTGAATCATTTTAAATAGGGTTTCACGATGAACTCTAAAACTAAGACATTTTTACTAAAATGTCTTAATTGCTATCAATAGTATCACATTTGCTAGATCTATCTCAAAAGAATGTCAGCAGCTTTATGGAACATCGGCATCATCTTACAACGAAGAATCGCTCTCGAGTATTTTCCTAGGGGGTATAAGTTGTTTTCTCTACGGCTATAATATCGGTATTTTTTTGGACCAAGTAGTAGTTCTGTCAACATCTACAGCAGCTCTGCTCGCGGCCCAGTCACCACCGAGCCGAACTGATAAGTTAGTCGAGCTATCACCTCATCGAACCGTACCGGCTCCAGCCGATGGTTCATTCCAACTGTGCCGACTCGAGCCAATGGCTTACCTGAGCTGAACCGAATCGTGCTGATGGCTCACCCCAGCGGATCAGGCACGACCCGATGCAACACGTCTACCTAGCTTAGCCGAACCGAACCGAGCAGGTAGCTCATCTCAACCGACCCTGTTTTAGGGAATGGTTCACCTGAGCCTAGCCGAACGGAGCCAATAACTCATTCCAATCATCACGACTCGAGCTGTGGTTCACTTGAACCGAGCCGGAGTTTAAGTTGTAGGGGTGGCTCAGAGCTCGAGCCGAGCCGGTTGATACCAATGTTTAAAACGCGATAATGTATTTGCATATCTTTTTTCACCAATAGACGATTTAAGCAGTGTTTAGTAGTGTTCATTTTTTCAGGTGAGTACGACCATGGTACTCATGCCCCATCCTTTGGTTATGACCCGAGTATTCTAAATCATATCCTTTAACTGTAACAGTTTTTTGAGCAAACAGAAAACCAACTGAGCCAGTTGATCAAGTTCCTCCTATTGCTTGTTGAGATCAAGGAACACAAGATCGCCTAGAGTTGACTCGAGAGGCACACGTAGAAGACAAGTATATAATATACACCATTTGCAAACATTAATTCACTAAATCCAGTGATCGTGAAGTTATTTTTCAAAGGTAGCAGGTCTATATTGGCATGTAAGGCTATTATAAAAGTCATTACTATCCTTTTGACCGACCATCAGTACGCAATTTCTTTTAGAAAATTTTTCTTGGAATATTCTTATAAACTAAATGGACATATAAATCAAACTAATATAATCATTTTATCTTCCTATCATGATATAAAAATTTACTAAAAATTATGAGGAAATGGTGTTACAAATAGTTTTTGTCCTGGAAAACGTTTATTTGTAGACAAGACATTTTACGTTTCTCTCAAATTATGTTTATATATTGTTTTCTTTTATTTTCCTATATTAGGCCTATTTTAATTTACCCTTTATTTATTGAAAAGTTTGGACTACCTAATAGTAATCCATTTTCCGATAATTGATTAGTCCTCACGCTTACGCTGTGAAGCGTGATAGACCATCAGCTTCTTTGTTATCCAAGTTGATACTCATTAAACACTTTTAATGATATTTCCAATAGAACAACTAGTTGCATAAACAAGAAAGAGGATATGAGCTAATTGTCACTTGAATATCTTTTCTCCGAAGAAAATCCTACGGTGTTGTGTGGATGCGAAAAGTGATGTAAACAAAACCTCTGACATTTTATTTTTAATAATGAAACAACGTTGTTTTTAGTATTTGTTTTTCAAATGGCTAATAAAAGCCAAGTTCCTACTAACCTGAATTGATAAAAGCAACTACACACTGCGTAAATCCATTAATTCATCTATATAGCTATACAAGAAATTTATCGAGTTGGAAATTTTCACCTGCCTTTACAAGAACTTTGTTTTGCAACAATCCTCTTTCCAGCCGGAATAAGGATGTGCTTAAATACAAACTACATTCTGGAAAACTCTATAATCCGGACATACATACTCTCCCATTAGAGAAGCAATTGATCTAACTTCTAGCAACGAAATTCGGTCTATCTAATTGCGCTGAATAAAACGTACTGACTAATTGTGCAATTGGTTTAAATTGGTTGGCTCGCGTTTTATTCACTACAGACCCGAGCTCAGAAAGACCGCTCACATATCATGTCTACCAAGATGTGGCGGGCCTGAGCCCAGAAAAATCGAGAGGATGGATCATCTGAGACGAGTCGAACAGAGCGGATAAGTTCATTGCAACCTCTATGGAGCACCGGCTCATCGGAGGCTCCAGAGCTTTGATTTTGTACATCTACTAGAAGGATATTACTGCAAAAAGCCACCAAGTTTTGTGTCAATTTTTGAGAAAACGTGCAACTTTTAAACCACTGTGAGAATTAGTGTTTCACATTTCTATAAGGTGAAAGATATTTTTATATTAACTTCGCTGCACTGCACCTTCGATAACACAGGTCCAGAAAACATTGATGTTATCCATGACAGTATTATAAAATCAATACTTTTGGTATACTATAGATAATATAGGCACTTTGTATCAGAACTTTGAACATCCTCTGATAAGTATTGAAGACACAAATGTGGCAGAGAATGAGGGAAAATATTTATGAGGCTTGTCCCCTGATCTGAATGCTGGACACAGTCGGCAGCGAATTCTGTTCGTATACGTTTCACCTCGAAGTTGATACATCGCACTAGGCACGAACTAAGATATACTAAGTAGTGGGATGTATCACTTTCATTTCTCATATCAGTTTCATTTCTCTTCAGACAATCTCTTATATAGGAAAATATAAAGGAGATCTGAGTTTTGAGAACATCATTTAATTTTAAAATAGTAATACAACCAGGTTTTAAAAATATATCGTAATTCAATGTATTTTGAACCTGAGACAAAACAGATTAGAAAACAATAGACAACACACCTCATCTCCTCACGTAAAATACGAAGTGAGAATGCTTGCAGTAAGGTGATGGCCAAGGTATTATGTAAAAAAAGTACATTCTTATGCGATGCAATTCATTCAAGCAAATGGTCATGATATTGAGAGCTATTAGGACTTTTAATTAAAAAAAGTGAGATCTTCGTGAAAGCCTATCTAAAATGGTTCTGACACCAAGACAACAATATAGTTCATACTACGAAGAAATAAAACATCTCAACAAATTTACTGCTCTAAAACTTTTTTTCTCTTTTCTACTTATTATAATAATACTAATAATAGATTTTGGGTTTAGCGCCCTTTCACCAGTGAGGCTATATTAGAATTAAACCTTAAATTAACGTAACACCCGAGAAATGAACTCCCGCTGGTCTTCAACAACAAAGAAGGAACAATTATAATTATATGCTGACATATTTAAGTATTAAGACAAAGAAAGGAACAGTCCTAAAATGTCTGATTTATAATTTTAAATTAATTCAATAATGTAGCAGACTCTTCGTGATCCTTGGTTACAAAAAAATATTTGAGAATACAGTGAAATAATGGACTTGTATAATAAGTGAGTACATACAGTTGGACGAAAGCAGTAATGGCAGATAAAGAGGACTGTTGGTTATCATTTGTTTTTGAAATGTTCAAGGACAGAATGAGAGAACGGAACAGATTCAAAGTGTTAGATATTTACATTCGAGTCCATTAACTCGGGCGAAAGGTATGTCTTGCAAATATAGCAGACTCTTGACCATCATTAGTTACTGAACAGTCTGAAATTGTCGTTAATTCTTAGATATTTACATTTAGTTAGTGAGCCCAGCCCATTCAGTAACATGAAAGGAGTGCTTAGAAGATCAAGCATTTACTTGTTGTTCGATAGTTGCCGACGGATATAAGAATGAAATGAAAAAAAAAAAAAAGAATTGCAATAATTTTCAGACATTTATATTTGAAAAGTAATGAGTTACTTTAGGGTGCACAGTGGTTCAGGACGAGCAAAAACCTGGTCAAAAACTTTACAAAATGCTTCTCAAGTCCCAAATATGCTAGAATTGTATATTTATAGTATTAAGGATTTACGAACACGTTTATCGTTTGGTTGCACTACCCTTATCTGAATTAGAGAGTTAGTAGAAAATGTTTGTAAACACTGATAAAGTACTGCGTATTGATATGCATTACGTCAGTATATTCACACAAACAAATCTGCGCCACAGTCACACTAAAAATTTTTATTACACACACACAGAAATGAAAAAGAGAATTAATTATGTAAACCGTATCTGTAAGTCAATCATCACTGTCACTGTCAATATTGCTAAATGCAGATAGGATGTCTTATTTCGGCTGCTGGACGCCGTGTTGGTTTCTTCGAATCCACGCTGCGATGTCTTCAACAACAGTCGTTCTTCGGGCGACAAGCATCGTTTTTTCTTAACGGTAGCCACGTGCGTAATACTCGAAATAAAAGAATGAGAAGTAATAAGAAGCATACGCAGCATATTCTGATTTGTAATAGTTTAAGAATCTTCGCGAGTTTTCTTCCCTAAATATTCGTAACTCTTTATTCCGTGTTTCTTTAGAAAGCTTAAATTTGCATTCTGTTTTACAGCCGATTCATGAACAAGAATTTTATGGCTAGCATACATGTAGAAACGAATTTTAAAGATCAACGAAGAGTTTGTATGTCTCCAGTGCATAACTGTGAAAAGCGTTCCTTGCGTTTCTTTCGAACTTGCCATGTGTTGAAATAAAGTCTATATGTAATATGGAGGAGAGACTCAAAACATATTATGTTCGCATGTAACACTGACCATCCAAAGCGAAATGTTGATGCGTCTAAGTCTTTCATAGAAACTGTCACTAAATCGTTCATTTCTTTTGGAGATGATTTCTAAATATAACACTTTGGCGAACATTTGCTGTTCATGAGTGCATTGCACACTTTTCCATCGACTATAGTGAGGTTGAGCTCGTGATGCACAGTAAATTGAGTTCCATTGACGTTCACAGTTAATGGGTGAAGATCTTGAATCTGCTGTTCGATGTACCGCATTTCATGTGTTGCCATGTTTTCCCTTGCAAAACCGAAATCTTATAGGGCAGTAGTATCTCATTGATGACGTTCGAGGATTCTGCTACATAACAATTTTCTTGCCTACAACTGGCCGAATTGGCACGAAAGACGCAAACAGCAGATCTTCCTCAAACATAATGTCACGTCCTGCTGAAAGTTCTGCTTGTATACGCTGTGACCTGTACTTCAATCACAGCATCTCTTCACTGCTGTACGGTATGGGTGTATGCTTTGCGCTCATAAACGCTTGTCTCACAAAATCTAGTCGGAGTTATTTGTGTCATGTCTCCAAGTTCTTTTCTAGCATCTTTTCCTGGTTCCCGAAACCTCAATTTTGCCAGCAAAAGCCAGTGTAGGTCTTCTATTTTCCACGTTTGGTTCTGTCAGTAGATTCTACGGAATCCTTCGATGGACGACCACCAGGATTATATCGACGTATTTTAAACGTCTCTGGATTTTAAACGTCAGTTCTCCATTAAGCAATTCTGTATGTCTTCGAAAGACGTCATGATTATGGACACTCTTATACAGTTTTTGGTACACTTGAATGCAAACCTGGAAACAGTAATCGAAAGTTTTGACTAACTTATACTGGGTGATCACCAGGTCCGATAGCGTCAAAACCCATGTCTGGACAAGCTATGTTTTCTCCCTCTGATAATGTCCTTTTTCTCCTCTCATTTTCTCATGTGTCTCAGCTTCATTATGACTATAGACGTCCTGTACGTAAAGTGTAAGAATTATAAACTTCGGTGTCCTGTCACCACACACAATCACAAAGAAACATGTTTTTCACGAATTCGCACATATTCGCACCTAAACTTATTAAAAACAATTTATCAGGGACTTTTCTTTTAGGCCATTTCAATAACTCTGCTGGGAAACGCTGGGCACTATACTTATTTTCTGCAGTCTTGTAGACCAGATGCTAACACAATTCAGATTTTGTCGCATTAACATATTTTCTCCGAGGAAACGTAGATATGGAACATACTGCATAGTCACTTTGGACAGTTGCAGTGGTTGAGAGGTATGTTGGTGCCATATGCAACATATTGAGTTTGGGAAGATTAAGAAAACTTATGTTAATTTTTGGTACCGATATATTTTAGTTTAATATGAGTTAACGAATTTCTCATACTTTGTGGGATATTTACATTCGAAAATTTAATGTAGTTAGCAGTGGGAAAGGAGTGTTTTCAAAATATAGCATACTCTCGGTGATCGTACCCTAATTACATATTTAAGAATAGATTGAAATATTGCAATTGTCGTAAGTTGATTGCCCATTCAGTAGAGCAGAGGGGTATATGGAGCTTGAAGCATTCTCTTGTGAACTTTACTTACTGACATATTGCACAATAAAACAAAGTACCATAATTGTAATAATATGTTACATATTTACAATTGAAGAGCGATAACAAATATAAAAAGCCAGATTTGATTTTGGAAACTGAGAAATTGTACTCTTGCTGATCTTCAGTTACTGACATTTTTAACTATAAATGAAAGAAGAGAATTCTGTTTAATTTTCATTAATGTACTCTTTAAAATAAGGTGTTAGCAGGGCGAAAAAAAACTGTTGGAAGACTAAGCAAACTCTTGCTGATTGTTTTATCCTACATAACACGCAAAAAACACTTTTGTCGTTGGAATTGGGAGATTTTGAAATATTTAACAACGATAAGAGAGTCCGTTTATATGTGCAAAAGGAGCGTTTTTAATATAAAGCAAACTATTAGTGGTTCTTTTGCCGATATATTGAGGAACAATGAGAAATAACGAAATAGGTGTAAACTGTTGGATATCTACAATTGAGAAGTTGTTCCATCCAGCATAGCTAAGAAAGGTTCGATGGATGACTTTCCTATAATCGCTACTTACTGACATATTTAAGTGTAACGTCATAGAACGGAATTGTCGTATTTTGAAAAATATTTATATTTGGAATTGGAGTGTATTGAGTGGGGTGAATGGTCTTTCGAAATAGTAATGCAGAGTGTTGATGATCGTTAGTTACTGAACTATTTTAAAGTAAAATACATAATCGGTTGCCCTAAATTGTCTATTAAAATTGGATAGTGAGTTAATTCAGGGAATGAAAAGCTATGTTCGGTTCGGACTCTTTCTGATCGGTAGCTGCCGATATATTTAAGAACTAAATGAAAATACGGAAATGTCTAAAATCATCTAATAATTACAATTGAAAAGTGAGTAGGGCGAAAGGCGAGATTGGATTCGTTGCAGACTGTTTGCCATGTTAAATATGTATTAACAATCAATAAAAGAACTAATTCTCGAAAATTGTCAGTTATTAACAATTGAAAACTGATTCCACTGAGGAAAGCGAAAGGAGTGTTTGGTACATCTAGCAGTCTCTTATAGATCGTTAGTTACGTACTTATTTAAGAATAAAATTAAGTAACGTAAATATCCTAATTTGTCTGATATTTACAATTGAAATCCAAGTTTATTCAGTAGTGCAAAGGAAGTGTTTGGTGGCTGAAGTACATTCTTCTTATTGCCAGTGCTTGACAATTTAAGAATGAAAGGAAGGAACCAATTTGAAGTAAATTTTCACACACACAATTGAAAAAAAGGCTAATCAGTATGGCGAATTTAGTGTCTCAATGAAGGAGCAGAGACTTGCTACTCGCTAGTCATTGACATATTTAAGAATGTTATAAATTAACGGAATTATCGTAAATTACCATTAATTTGGCAAATTGAAGAGCGATTCCGATATATAAGGCGGAAAGTATAATAAGCGCACTGTTGCTGATCGTTAGTTATTGACATATTTAAGAGGGAAATGACGGATTCGAATTTTTATAAATTGTCTATCATTACTAATTGGGGCGATTCTACTAATTGGGGCGAGAGGACTGTTTGGGAGTTTTAGTTGAAACTTACTGATCGCTACTTGACGTCTTTTATAAGGATAAAATGAAATAATGGAATTGTCTAAAATTGCGAGATATTTACAATTAAAATCGTTTTTTTATCTCGCAGGGCGAAAAAGGAGTTTTGTTTCTAAAGAAGTCTCTCTTATCGTTGGATCAAAACTTATTTAAGAATACAATGAAAGAATGGAATTATCTTAGTCACGTATTTACAATAGAAATTCAATCTATCCATTAGAACGAAAGGAGTGTTTTTTAGGTCGATTATACGTTCCGACGTTAGTTTCGACATCTTGATTATAAAATCAAAGAACAAAACAAATGTAAGTTGTAACATTTTTATTGCAAAACACATTTTTCACTTAGTGAAATAAATCAACTTTTAAATGTAAATATTTTTCAATTTACGGCTTTCCCATTATTTCATCTGAATTAAGGTCATCAAATTACGATCCCCAAGGGTATCCTTTTTGTCCAAATCCTCCTTTAGTCTTAATAAACAGAATCGCTTTCCATTTGCAAATATCTGACCATTTACAATTATGTTCGTCATTTTATTTTTAGACAATCCGGAAACTAACGATCATCATGATTCTGCTTAATCCACTAAACATTCCTTTCGCCCTATTATATGGACTTTCATCTTAAATGTAAATATTTCAATTTACTATATTCATTCTAAACTTAGATATGTCATTAAAAAACGATTAGTTGTTGTTGTTGAATTATTGAAACACTCCCTTCGATATTTTTGGACGTAGATAGATTCCAATAACGACAATTCGATTTTTTCATTTTATTCTTAAATATTTCATTAACTAAAGATTAGTAGCGTGTGCTTCTTAATTCAAACTCTTACTTTGTCAATCTGAATGGCCTCACTTTTCAAAATCTAATTATCTGACAATTGACGACAATTCCCTCTTCACTCCATTCTTAGATATGTAGACAACTATCGATCAGAAAGAATCTTATTCAGCTTCCAAACACTCCATTCACCCTTCCGTATAGACTCGCTTTTCCATTGTAAATATCTAGCAAGTTACGAATATTCCAATGATTAATTTTATTCTTAAATGTGTCTTGAACCTACGAGAAGCAAGTCTGCTTCTCCTTCCGTCTTTTGCCCCCGCTAAATAAATTCACTTTTAAGTTACAAATATCTAAAAATGTACAAATATTTCCCTCATCCACTGTATTGTTAAATATGTCAGTAACAAACTATCAGCAGGTGTCTTCTTCTACCGCTCGCCAACAGTGACGTTCTGAGTATTAAATGCAGAAATTTAGTACCCAAGTGCTTTGGAAATACATCTGGAGAGTCGGTAGAACACAACAGATGAAGCAGGGTGATTCACATGTGTGGAAACAGATAACGAAAAATGCCCAGAAATGCACACACACTCAGTAAAGGTAAATTCAAAGTGATGAAAATGTAATCACTAGCCTCCACACTATCAAAGCCACTGCCAATTCACCAATAATTCATCATTCCGTTGCAATATGATCTAAACGTTTGCTTACCAACAGGGTGCAATAATTCAGGCCAAGTTGAAACTGTGCAAGGGGACTCACTAAGAAAGTAAATAATCTCAAGGAATGTCAGTGATAAAAACGCATGATAGATATTGAAATGTGGACAATATATGTGTTGATATCGTCGTATAGCCATTGGGCAAATGTCAACATGTCCCACTACTGCTGGGACACCGTCCTTCGTGCGAAAAATAGGAAAATAACTACCCAGGTCCGGAATCTGATGTCGTGGGCTCTCAGTAAGATTGGAAAATGCGACCACGCGAGCGAAAGCGAGCGCTCTAGCCCTGAAGCATTAAAGGAGTCTCACTTTCTCTGTATTCATTTCCTTGAGGAGTACACACTTTGCTTGGCAAGAGCTCTTGTGCAGACTCCCGACGTGTTTAGGTGTTTCATTTTCTAATTGCTACTACCTAGTTCTAAATTACAAGTGATCTAAAACTTTTTTCCTTTTGCTCATGTTGTTTTAGTTTTCATATGAATGGTGTTCCATGTGTCACTACTTTTACATGTGTCAATTTCCTTCAATTTTGTATTTTTCATGGCATGTGTTGTGTACTAAGGTACGAATTTCTGGATTTATTTTTTTTATAATTCGTTTAGTCATGTTTTTTTTTACTAAGTTTTTTTATCTTTTTTTTTACTTAGTTTCTCAGTGAATCCCCTTGCAAAATTCCAACTTGGCCTTACTTGTTGCATCCTTATTGGGATGCTACATTGCACATCATATAAATTGGTTGAGGGAATATTATTGGTGAATTGCCAATGACTTTCATATCGTTGACTCTAATCCTTACATATCCAACGCTTTAAACTTACGTTTACTGGGAATCAGTCTGTTTCCAAGCATTGTTAGTTTAGTGTTTCCACAGGTGTGAATCACCCTGCTTCATCTGTTGTGGTTTACGAACACTCCAAAGTCCTTCTGGAGCATTTGAGTGCAAATTGGCTACACTTGATACTCAGAACATCACAGTGGGGTAGCATCAGAACCGGGCGATTATGCAACCACACACAACGGGTTTGATAGTGTCCGCCATTTTATATTTGTTGTATACATCAACTTAATGCATTCGATTTTTTTTACCCGGTAGAAACCCTATCAATTCATGTCCATTTAGACCAATTTTTGATTTGGGAGATTACCCGGGACTTCCACGTTCCTTTAGAGAGTGCATGCTAGGATTGCGAAACTCGATTTAGTGCAATTGGGTTCTTATATTTTATTGTTAAATATGAAGGCAGATATCGCTCAGTAAGAGTTTGCTTCATCTTCCAAACGGAATTTTCACCCTACCGAATGGGCTAATCTTTTAGTTGTAAACATGAGACAATTTAAGACAATTTCGCTCTTTGATTTTATTCTTAAGTATGAGTCAACCAAGGATTACTACGAGTTAGCTTCAGCTTGCAAACACTCCTAATATCTGACAAATTTCGACAATTCTGTAATTTTTTCTTCCTAAGTATGTCAGTAACTAACGTTCAATTAAACTGTGCTTTATTCTCCAAACACCATTCATATACTGATGGACACTTACCAATACTAAATATCTGTAAATTTAGATATTATTTTATTCTTATATATGTAGTAACTCAGGTGCAGCGAGAGTCCGCTTCAACTTCAAAACACTTATTTCGCACTTCTAAAAAGATAGACTTTACAAATATAATTATATCACGAACGACAATTCGATACTTTGATTTTAAACTTTAATATGTCAATAATCAACGATCAGCAAGAGTTAACTTTGGCCTGTAAATTTTCTTTCTAACTATTATAGAATCAAATCGCTTTTCAATTGGAAATGTCTGATAATTTTCGGAATTTATGTCCTTTCATTTCATTCTTCAAAGTATCGGCAACTTACGTTCAGCAAGAGTCTGCATCATCATTGAATCAATCCCTTCGCACTACTGAATAGAATCACTTTTCAGTTGTAAAGAGTTGACGTACATAGGTACTTACATTTAAAAAGTTAATCTATTTAGCACGGCGAAAGTGGTGCTTGTAAAATGAAGCAAATCTAACTGTTGTTAATTAATTACTTAATTAAGAATAGAACAAAAGAGACGAATTGTCTTAACTTGCCAGAAATTTATATTTGGTTGGTGTTTCATTCGGTGATTTAAACGAATTTAAGCGGATGAAGCGAGCTGTTGTTGAATACTAGTTACTGGTATAATAAAAATAAATAAAATAATAGAATCGTCGTACTTTCTCAGGTAGTTACAATTGAAGAGCGGTTCCTGAGTATAGGTCCAAAGGAATGCTTGGAAGCTGAGGAAATTAGAATATTGCTGAGCGTGAGTTAGCAACATATCTACAAATACAATAAAAGAACAGAATGTTGTACAATGTCAGATATTTCCAATTTAAAAGTGACTCCATTCAGTATGGAGAAAAGAGTTGTAGATGACGAAGAAGATTCTTGCTGATCTTTAGTTCCCGACACATTGGTGAATAAAACAAGAATGTCTTAAATTGTCAGATATTAAGAACCGAAAATTGAGTCGCTTCAGAATGTGAAAAAGAGTGTTGGAAGCAGAAGGAGACTCGTTGTGAACTTAGGTTGAAGATATATTTCAAAATAAAAGCAAAGAAAAGAATTTTCGTAAATTGTCAGATGTTTACAATCAAAATCACAACATTCAATAGAACGAACCGTGTGCTTTGTTATATATAATCTAGTAATTTACTATTTAACAATAAAAGAAAAAACGGTACTTTCGAAATTACATAACTGATTTTCGTAAATTGAAAGTTATTCTCTATTGAAATATTCAATAGGCGAAAGGAGTTTTTGGAAGGTGAAGTAACTCTTGCTAATCGGTAGTTCCCAGGATATTTAAAAATGTAATAAAATAACGAAATTGTCGTTAATTCTTAGAAATTTACATTTGGTTAGCGAGTCCTTTCCTTAACGCGAAAGGAGTGCTAAGAAGATCAAGCAATTTTTTGCTGATCAATACTTGCCAACGCATATAAGAATGAAGTAAAAAAACAGTATTGCAGTAAATTTTGAGACATTTACATTTGAAAAGTAAGGTGTTACTCTAGGGTGATTGGAATGTTTAGAAGATTAACCACACGCATGTTGTTCGTGTGATTAAACATGTTAAAGAATAAATTCGATGATCGCAATTGTTTTAAATTCACAGATATTTACAATTAAAATCGAGTATATTCAGCATGGCAAAGGAGACTTTGGAAGCTAAAGCAGATTCAAATCTTTGATTCAAAACATATTTAGGAATAGAATGAAGGAATAGAATCGTCGAAAATTCTCAAATATTTAACAATGCAAACTATCCATTCATAGGGCGATGAGGGTGTTGCAAGATGAAGAGAACTCTTGCTAATCGTTATTTGCCGACTTATTAAGAAATATGCAGAAATAACCGAGTTGCAAGTTGTAGGACTTTCACTATTTTAAAATATTTTTTAAAAAAGTATTGCAAAGTGTTGTTCGAAAATATAATAGTTTCTCATTAAAACTACTTACTGCATATTAAAGTGTTAAGTGAAAGAACGGAATTATAATCGTCTGTTATTTACAATTGGAAAGCGAGTCCATTCAGTAGGGCGAAAAGCATTTTTCGGGATAGTTGAGCATATTTTGATGAGCGTAGGTGTTTGACTATTTTACAATTAAATGAAATTAGCGATATATATACATTACCAGATTTTACGATTGAATAGCGAGGGTATTTAGTAGATCAAAATCTAAGTTTGAAATGAGACCTGATCTCTAGTTGAATGCATATTTAAGAATGATACGACAGAAAGGAATTGTAGTAAATTGTCAGATATTTACATTTTAAAAATGATTGACTTCAGCAGGGAAAGGGAGTGTTTGGAAGTTGAAGCAGTGTTTGGAATTGAATGGTACTGTAATACGCGAATGTGATATCTAAATGAATTGTTTAACTGTTAAATTAGTTTTGTCCTGCTACGGCTTAATTTCTCTTCGGGTACCAAACCCGCTCGTGTTAAAGGATTCCAAAATATGTAAACTAAACAATAATTCACCTTCATGTTTTATACCTTGTTTTTTACCTTCGTTTAAAGTTAAATCAAGATCGTTTTCATGTCAATTTTTAGGTCTATAAGGCGGAGACGTTATTACAAAATAAAAATCATAACTGATTCGATCAACAATTAAGCCGTTGTCAATGACATATTGGTTTTCAACATCTGTTGTTCGTCATCATCTATATCAGATTGTCTTCCGATCTGCCATTTGTACATGAAGTCCCTACAAGGATAACGTAAAATATAATATTTGCAATCATACCAGCTTCTAAAAAGGGGATCAGAGTCGAATTAATTGTGCAGTATTATGTATAAAGACAAGAAAGACACACAGATATATAGAGAGATTATTTTGTAATCGTTAACTAGGAAAAGAGTTGTTGCTATTGAAACATTGTAAATAAGTGTCCGTAGACATCTTGTTAAATATGAAAAAGTGGATTATGTACACCTTTCATGGTTGAATATAAAAATATCAGTTAAAGTAATGAACGTGTAAATTATTTTGAAGATTACTTAAACTGAATTTACGAACCACCTTCTAAAATTGTGCCTCAACACCGGGAAATATAAAAGTGCCGTTTTGAAGGATAGTAGAAACGACAAGCTGTCAGCGTGACATTAGCGTTACCATATTGAGAAGCGGTAAGGTGATACACCGAAAAATGGCAATGAGTGTAACAGTTCGTGACATATCTCGTGATCAAAGTGTGTAACCAGAGATGAATCCTAACGAAAATTAGACTATTTTAAGAGACTTAGCTCAACAAATTAAGGATCAAGTACGAAAAAGTGATGATATAGCTCAACAGATTGGGAACCAATCCGAGCAAATTAGGAACCAGTGTGAGCAAATTAATGATCAGGTTCGAAAAAATGACGAAATAGCTCAACAAATTAGGAACCAATCCGAGGAAATTAGAAACCAGTCTGAACAAATTAATGATAAGGTTCGAAAAAGTGATGAAATAGCTCATCAAATTGGGTACCAATCCGAGCAAATTAGGAACCGGTCTGACCAAATTAATGATATAGTACGAAAAAGTGATGTGATAGTTCAACAAGTTAGGGAACAAGGTCAACACTTTGATGAAAAATTGGATCAGAAGATAAACCAGCTAACTAAGGATTTTCAGGAAAAGATAGCCAGATCAGAACAATGTAATGAAAGTAGATGGGATCTTATTTTACGTAAACTGAATCAGACCAACCAACGCATAGTAGAAATTTTTTAACAGTACGACGAAAAAATGGAAGAAGTAACAAAAATTTACAGAAGTTCAAGAGTCAGTAGATTGGCTAGTGTCAACGGTAAATGCTCACGCATATCGCATTAAAATATTGCAAGATGAGGTCAACTTTATCAAGGAGAAATTTATTCCCGCAAGTCTATCTCAGGAAATGGATAAATGAATGTGGAGCATCCTACATCTACAGGTTGTGAACCTACTCGTCATCCCAGACCAATTTTGGAACTTAAGGAATCTTCGAGCTGTGAAGAGAGACGAAACATTTCAATCCAAAATTACACAGGGGTATTACAGAATTTATAGTATCTACATATAATGAGTTAAGATCACTAAAACCTAATCATTCGGAATCCCGAATTATAGCTTCCATTAGAATCTTATTACCATTTCGACTACAACAGTTCTTAATTTCGGCGCAGTGCATTAGCTTTAATCATCTAATTATGCTTATTCAGAATTATGAAAGTCAGTCGGCAATACAGAATAAGAATATAGTGCAAGATAGAGGTCAGGGTAATTCAGGACGTAATCAGACACATTATACTTCTGTTCGTAAATATACAACCTTAAAATAATGCTAATGTCCATAGTTTAAATAATAGTATGAATAGTTATAATAGTACCGGTAATCAAACGCAACCTAATCATAAAAATGGAGCTAGGAATTTTAGAAATAGCAACAGGAATTTCAGTAGAAGTAATGATTTTCGTTGATTTTCACAAAATCAATTTGCAGATGACAGGAATTCTGTAAATAGGAATCAAAATATGGTGCACTCTGTAAAGAAAAAATAGCGACACTTCCTCGGATATGGTTTTCACAACATACATTAACCAATATAAGTTTTTACATGAATTGCTGATAATATTACAATGCATATTCTTAATAAAGTTCATTCTTAATACTTGCGCCGCAGTTTCAGTTTTTTTATATGCATATAATGAATTTATATGCATATATTAGTAGCTATGTGTGTTTTCAGCAAAAACGGCTGTGGGAAGAATTATACATAAAAGTATGAAAATCAACAATAATAGCACAAAACCAAAAATGTAATTTCTTAAGAGTAAGACATATTGTGTACGAACATTGAGAGGCACAATACATCAAACTAGATTTCGTATGTGGACCCTGGGCTTTAGGAAATGCAGGGGAGTCGTCGGTGACAACGCTATTGCAAAATGTAACCTTGATTTCATGGAATCACTCCCGGATTACCTGTTCCGTGAGTTCCATTCTATCCGAAATAGTTGTCTATTGAGTGTTCTTCTCATATCGACCCAAACTTTACAATTGGATGCATGTCAGGTGAGTTTGGATGTCAGATGAGTCTTTGAATAGTCATATTCTTGCACCACGTATTAACGATTTTCGTTCATTGACATGAAGCATTTAGTCCTGGAAAATGAAGTAGTCCATATCTTCTTCAGGAAAGTTATCTTTAGCTGTTTGAAGAATATTACGTACCAGAATTTGGAGACATTTTTGTACATCAAATGACTATTCACATATATCCATTGACAGTGAAGCAAGCCCATACCATCACTCAGTAACTGAATATTTGCATCTCTTAAACAAAATCCGTATCAAGTTTCTCGCTCATTCGTATCCACAACTTCACACCACTATCGTTTCCCACAATTTTAAACTTTTTTCAAAGGAGAAAACAACATGCTTCCAGTTGTCATAAGTGCAAGTAGCATATCGCCTCACAAACGTACGTGTTTAAGTCTTCTGTGTTTTTGTTAGTTTCGACTTTCCAGTCGTTTTTTTCTTCGTAATATCCTCCTCATACAGTTAAGACAATACAGTAGCAGGAGTGACTGCAGTTTCAAAATCAAAACGATTTTTGGCGAAGTCATTCCTCAATTCTGCAGTGCTATTGATTTTATTTGGCGATCTGCTCTGGGTGATGCTTTCTTTTTTCTATTACACTGTTGACGAAGGGATGATTTGTTATACTATTTTGCTTGTGAATTACTCTTTCTGCCGTCGAATGGTGAATTTTGAGTATTCCAGCCATCTGCCTTAGAGATGTAACTTAGCTGTGCAAAGCAAGAAGTATGTCTTGTTCACGTGACGACAAGACACATTTCTTACCAATCATACATCTTTGCAGTTCACATGTAGGAACAATTTCATACAAAAACAACACTGCACTACAACAATATTAGCACTTGACACTGTTCAAACAATGACAAAGCATAGAACAATCACAAAATGCTAATTACCTGGGCCTACACATCACAAATGCAATGCAGAATTCTCACCCCAATAATTTACGAGACGCTCTCAGGTGCCATCTAGAGAGAATATTACTGATACGTAAATAATTAGTAAGCGCATTGTACACCATAGGTGTCACAGATAATGCAAATGAATGATCACACTCATAATTTCCTTCTATTCCTCTTCTAGCCGGCTGGAACTATGGTTTTCTGTGTAAGTTACCTTGAGAATTGAGGTGTCGCTATTTTTTCTTTACAGAGTGTAACATTGCCTAATCGAAAGAATGTACACAAGATTGTGCTATATAATGTTGCTTCAACGTATAACTTGATCTATCAAAAAGGCGTCCTGTGGATTTGTATTAAATTGACCATTGCTTACGTCTATGATTAATATGTTCTTCATTCGATTTATTTTTAAAATGTATGTTAAAAATATAAGTAATTGTTAAATAGTTCGCAAAAGTGATGAAATTAAGTTATGGTAGTTAACTGAAAATATTATTGAATCTGTTCCTTATAGTTTGGTTACAATTTCCTTATATAGTATTAACTGAGGAAATGTTAATTTGTGTTTCATGCTAAGAAATTATCTAAAAGCTTTATTGTAAAACGCTACTCTTGTTTTCGTGTTTTTATCCAATGCGAATTTTATGCGGATATTATAAATATTCAAGAATAAAAGATCGTAATTTTTAAATTTAAACGTTTGAAGGTTATGACAGATATATAAAATAGATGCAACTTAGTATATAGAAAGAACAAGAATAATGAACATCGAATATCTTAATTTTTAAGAGTTTATTAATGTATTAAATGATAATGCTCAAATTGTTTATATGTTCTAATTATGTTGCCTTCTGATCCTACCAATATCTTTGTTTGTAATTAATATTGTTTTTGCATGAAGGAATAGTTCATTTGTACCCTTGAAGAAAATATCGGTTAGGCTTAATTTTTGAATAGCTTCATCGACGAAAATTGTAACACGACGTTCGTAGTATATTGATATATTGATAAATATAAAATTGTCTAATGTTATAATATGTTATATATATAGAAAAGTAAAATATTTGTATTAAGAGTGATATTGAGTATATACGAGGGCTATTCAAAAGGTAGGTTTTTTATAAACTTCAACCCAGGGTTCTTTCCTTCATAGCAAAATTATTACGGAAGTCCCGTCCAGACGACATTCTACAACGATAACGTTGTATATAGTATTTGCAATCTGTGCCAGCTTCTAAAAAGGGGATCAGAGACGAATTATTTGAGCAGTTTTATGTATAAAGAAAAGAAAGACACAGAGATATAGAGAGATCATTTTGTAATCGTTAACTAGAAAAAGAGTTGTTGCTATGGAAACGTAGTAAAGAAGTGTGTGTAAATGCGTAGACATCATGTTAAATATGAAAAAGTGGATTATGTATGCTTCTCATGGTTAAATATCAAAAATCAGTTAAGAAAGTGATAAACGAGTAAATTATTATAAAGATTACTAAAACTGAATTTACGGACCACCTTCTATCCCTTGGCACAATGGAGAAAAGCTTCAATATTTCATATCTGCTCTTTTCCACTAACATGTGGCTCGTTCACAATCCTATCTTGCAGTCACTAGTTATGTACAGGTTAGTACCCTTAGCCGGCTGGAACTGATGGTAGCTGTGTGTTTCCTGGAATTAGCATATCATCTTTGACATATAAACCTCATTCGATTGGGTTCATGCCTAGACCAATTCGCTCCTGGAGTTGGGGGTAGTTCCGAATTGAATGCTGCACAGCTGCCGTGTTAGTAGGGAAAAGTGTCCATAATAAAGATTTGTAACTACTCCCTTGTAATACCTGATATGGCTTCTACTAGGGAGGTCATGTTTCCTTCTCCATACAGGCGAATAAGAAATGTGTAATCTTTACCATTTTGTCAGGATTGTGTTTTGGTTGGTTGAAGACTCTGACTAACGCACAATTCTTTTTCTTTTTGAAGAATCTTGAAGGCTGCCAACTATTCAATGCTGAGTATAGCTGAGGACGTGTCACAGCCTGTTGCATCCTGACAAATGTGAAAGCAGTCTTTTAACCACGCTAAAGTTTCTTTAAATTTAACAAGTTCTTAGCATTTCCTTTCAGTTCAGCTTGTGTGTGGCCTTAATAGCCAACAACTTGTGGATCAACAAATAAGCCGTTGTTAATGACATATTGGTTTTTTACAGCATTTTTTCGTTATGATCTATATCATATTGTTTTCTGATCTGCCATTTTATATGAACTCCATTAACAGATTGCACAAAACCTTGAAAACTTCATATCGGTTTTTTTTACGCTAACATTTGGCTCGTTCACAATCCTATCTTGTAATCCTATTATCACAATCCTATTATCCGGCTGGAGCTGATGGTAGCTGTGTGGATCCACACACCAACCTCTTTGGATTGTTTTCATCCTTAGACCATTTCGCTCATGCAGTTGGAGGTACTTCCGAATTGAATGCTGCACAGCTGCTGTGCTAGTAACAGAAAAAGTGGCCATATTGAAGCATAGTAACTACTTCGTAGTATATCTGATATGGCTTATACCACTGAGGACATTTTTACTTCTCCATACAGGTGAATAAGAAATGTCTAACCTTACCACTTTTTTCAGGATTCACAATTGGTTGATTGAAGACTCTGACTAACACAATTCCTTTTCTTTTTGAAGGAAATTGAAGGCTGCCAAGTATTCACTCCTGAGTATAGCTGAGGTCGTGTCACAGCACACTGCATCATGAAAAAAGTGAAGCAATCATTTAATGAAGCTAAAGTTTCTTTAAATCTAATAATTTCGTAGTATTTCTTTTCAGTTCTGCTTGTATGTGGCTATAAGAGAATGAACTACTGCTCATGAAGTCTTCTACTAAAATTCTAAAATGATCTGATCACAACCATCAACCGCTACAAATTTCCCCTTTGTAGTTACTTCTATTACTGTTGTCCATATACAGCTAACTATGCTCCTTCGAAACCTGTTTGCTTCATTGAAGCCGACTTGTATTGATCTCAGAGTTTCTCAAGAACTCTGATTGAATTTTCGTGGCTTCAATGGCAGAATTAAATTAGATTCTTGCAGATATTTCTCGAAAGCTCTTTTTTGTCTGTCGGCACTTCCATGTCTAATTGTAAATTATATCCATAAAATATAAGGCGAAAATAGGGCTTAACATAATTTATTTACGTACTTAACCCAGATTTTTAATTTGTAATTTTAAATCCACACCATTGCGACTGGAAGGACTCATCTTTCTACGTGTGGGTTTTAAAACACAACACAATAGAGACTCTGCAATAATCACGGCAGTCGAATAGACATTCTTGCGCGTTGAGATGAGGAAGGTGGCATTAGCACAACGTGTCGCTCTGATGATAAACTAATGCCCTCAAAAGTCCTTATTCTGTTATCGTAAGATTTGGGAATCAAGGATATTTCGTGCTAACGTTGTGTCTGACGTCGAATTAATCCCCGAGAAAATTTCGTGGCCTTCATTAAGCACTGTTCGATAATCATATCACTTGGAACTTCGCTCAAGATGGCCTCTTTTTCTGCGAAGTGTGAATGTTCCTTGAGTTGTTAGTTTCTTGTAATCCTCTGATACCGTATTTGTCTCTAAAGCTTCCACCTGTTGAGTATAGTGATATTCAAATTTTTCATAGAAAAGATGATCAGCTGCGTGAGAAAACGGAAGCATTATTTTAATTGCCTTCAAATGAAGGTTCTAATAACCTGTTCATTCTAGTCCCTTTGCATGAATTGCAATATGATATGCCCATTGCGGTTATTAAAATGTTACCGTCTTAATTTTGAGATTTCCTAATATGGTTTTTGTCATGCATTATCATTTTCTTTTAAATGTTGCATAGTGATTTCCGCATCCAGACGTTGTTGATAAGATCGCAGATCCTAGATTTTGTCATCTTCTCCGACGGTTGTAAATGTCTTCATAACCACATGTAGAGTTCCCCGAGGAAAGTCTAGAAGTGAGTTCTCAATGATCTTGAGTTGGCATGGCCATTCAGCATTTTCACTAATGTTGTAAAAGTGTACAGGATAACAAAAAGTTCTTCTATACCATTTCCTGACGCAATGTATCAAATGGTGCTTAGAAATTACTTAACACGATACCCTTCTAAAGGTGGTACAACGTTGGAGCGTTCATTAATTCCTTCAGCTGAGGTAAGATTTGAACACCTTTTCTTGCAGTTATTTACTGTATGCAGAAGTGTAGAATATATAGAATTAGTACTTGGTGTTGAAATATTGAAAAAATGCAGAGGTACTATACTGCTTATATCAAAAGGAGAAGTGTGTATCTCACCATTAAACATTTGATATGGCGAAGCTTTTAGAAGATGAATAGCTATATAAAGGATGTTCGAGAAAAGGAAATCGAGACGCGAGACGCGAGTGAAGACTTGATTAAATGTCCTAGAGGAAAAGATGTTGTAAGAATGACGAAATGTGATACGATATTCTTATCAAGACAATGCTACCGTGATATCATTCAAGAACTTGGATATGGAGTATTTTCATCAAAAGACTTCTGAAATTAATGACTCTATCTGGTTTATGAAATGTGTTGCTCTTAGTGAGCTTATATTAAAAGCTTATTTGATTAGCCCACAGTTTGGTTGCTTTGTGATGACCACTGTTGGTAACGAACACAGGACTGACTATACCGTAAATATTTTCCACCTAACCGTGTAAAAGAATATATCAAGAGGTTTTAAAATCGATTCTTTATTTGGCTCATGGATCTGATCACCGGTCTGAGTCCCAAAGTAAGGCTCCTTTGGAGGTTAGAATATAATGCGTTCCATAGCAAGTTTTTCTGGATACAATCGGGAAAATATTATTAATGATGTACGGGAACCTAGTGAATCCAACACAACTCTGCATGTAAGCCTTAGTGAGCAGCAAGGTCGCTAATTAAGTGTATATTTAATAGCCTCGAGTGTTAACACACGGGAGACTTTCTTTAAATAATATATCCGTAAGAACTCAATTCTTTGTATTCAACAGTTTCTATCAGGCTAACGATCAAGAACATGATGAGAGCGTTATAGGTGCTAAGTAGATTTCTTCAGCAGGAAGCACTTTCAAATAGTATTGTAGTTGCATATAAACGGGAAGTATAGCAATTGCTTGATTATCATTGATTAATTAATACTTATATTTTTACATTTGGTATCACAACACTTTTCAATCCCATGGGCCCACCTAAAACAAACCGCTGTTCGATCCCAAAGCTGAACGTCTGTGATACCCTCGTCATATTAAAGGAAAAGTTAATCCACGGTCTTTTAAATGGTACGCCATTGTATAACGTGAGTTAAGCAGCTCTGAAAGCACTAATGTTTAGTTTTTAAGACTTAAGTACACAACACAAGATCCTTCGGCTCGGATTCACTGTTGAATCTTTATACTAGCTGTAAGCCAATAGGAATTAAAGAATAGATGTCGATGACCACTGTTGACTTCTAAATTTCACAGCATAAGCCGTTTAGCCTTAACGGACATTTAGAAATGAAACCCTCGAATTATTGGCGTTCCTGTTGCACTCTAAACCACTAATAAAAAATCGAACATCCCCCTCCATCCTCAAAACTATTTCTTTGCATCACTTATAGATTCACCGCATCACTTAGAGATCGATTTAATCTCTTATTAATATCTCTTCTCAGACATTGTAGAATGAAGTCAAGCGACATGTATGTTAATGTTCTCATATTAAATCGATTTCTGACGTAGTGGAAGCATATTACAAAAAGCTTCACAAGCCTGGAGATGCAGGCGCCCTATCGCAACTAACCCATCACCTTGACCATCATTTTAACGCGCTTACAAAAATTCTTTTCTTTGATTTTACTTTGAAATATATCTTCAACCTAAGTTCACAACGAGTCTCCTAGTGCTTCCAACACTCTTTTTCACATTCTGAAGCGACTCAATTTTCGGTTCTTAATATCTGACAATTTAAGATATTTTTTTTATTCACCAATGTGTCGGGAACTAAAGATCAGCAAGAATCTTCTTCGTCTTCTACAACTCTTTTCTCCATACTGAATGGAGTCACTTTTAAATTGGAAATATCTGACATTGTACAACATTCTGTTATTTTATTGTATTTGTAAATATGTTGCTAACTCACGCTCAGCAATATTCTAATTTCCTCAGCTTCCAAGCATTCCTTTGGACCTATACTCAGGAACCGCTCTTCAATTGTAACTACCTGAGAAAGTACGACGATTCTATTATTTTATTTATTTTTATTATACCAGTAACTAGTATTCAACAACAGCTCGCTTCATCCGCTTAAATTCGTTTTAATCACCGAATGAAACACCAACCAAATGTAAATTTCTGGCAAGTTAAGACAATTCGTCTCTTTTGTTCTATTCTTAATTAAGTAATTAATTAACAACAGTTTGATTTGCTTCATTTTACAAGCACCACTTTCGCCGTGCTAAATAGATTAACTTTTTAAATGTAAGTACCTATGTACGTCAACTCTTTACAACTGAAAAGTGATTCTATTCAGTAGTGCGAAGTGATTGATTCAATGATGATGCAGACTCTTGTTGCCGATACTTTGAAGAATGAAATGAAAGGACATAAATGCCGAAAATTATCAGACATTTCCAATGAAAAGCGATTCGATTCTTTAATAGTTAGAAAGAAAATTTACAGGCCAAAGTTAACTCATGCTGATCGTTGATTATTGACATATTAAAGTTTAAAATCAAAGTATCGAATTGTCGTTCGTGATATAATTATATTTGTAAAGTCTATCTTTTTAGAAATGCGAAATAAGTGTTTTGAAGTTTAAGCGGACTCTCGCTGCACGTGAGTTACTACATATATAAGAATAAAATAATATCTAAATTTACAGATATTTAGTATTGGTAAGTGTCCATCAGTATATGAATGGTGTTTGGAGAATAAAGCACAGTTTAATTGAACGTTAGTTACTGACATACTTAGGAAGAAAAAATTACAGAATTGTCGAAATTTGTCAGATATTAGGAGTGTTTGCAAGCTGAAGCTAACTCGTAGTAATCCTTGGTTGACTCATACTTAAGAATAAAATCAAAGAGCGAAATTGTCTTAAATTGTCTCATGTTTACAACTGAAAGATTAGTCCATTCGGTAGGGCGAAAATTCCGTTTGGAAGATGAAGCAAACTCTTACTGAGCAATATCTGTCTTCATATTTAACAATAAAATATAAGAACCCAATTGCACTAAATCGAGTTTCGCAATCCTAGCATGCACTCTCTAAAGGAACGTGGAAGTCCCGGGTAATCTCCCAAATCAAAAATTGGTCTAAATGGACATGAATTGATAGGGTTTCTACTGGGTAAAAAAATTCGAATGCATTAAGTTGATGTATACAACAAATATAAAATGGCGGACACTATCAAACCCGTTGTGTGTGGTTGCATAATCGCCCGGTTCTGATGCTACCCCACTGTGAGGTTCTGAGTATCAAGTGTAGCCAATTTGCACTCAAATGCTCCAGAAGGACTTTGGAGTGTTGGTAAACCACAACAGATGAAGCAGGGTGATTCACGCCTGTGGAAACACTAAACTAACAATGCTTGGAAACAGACTGATTTCCAGTAAACGTAAGTTTAAAGCGTTGGATATGTAAGGATTAGAGTCAACGATATGAAAGTCATTGGCAATTCACCAATAATATTCCCTCAACCAATTTATATGATGTGCAATGTAGCATCCCAATAAGGATGCAACAAGTAAGGCCAAGTTGGAATTTTGCAAGGGGATTCACTGAGAAACGAAATAAAAAAAGATGAAAAAACTAAGTAAAAAAACATGACTAAACGAATTATAAAAAAATAAATCCAGAAATTCGTACCTTAGTACACAACACATGCCAAGAAAAATACAAAATTGAAGGAAAATGACACATGTAAAAGTTGTGTTGGAACACCATTCATATGGAAACTAAAACAAATGAGCAAAAGGAAAAAACGTTTTAGATCTCTGATAATTTACAACTAGGTAGTAGCAATTAGAAAATGAAACAGCTAAACACGTCGGGAGTCTGCACAAGAGCTCTTGCCAAGCAAAGTGTGTACTCCTCAAGGAAATGAATACAGAGAAAGTGAGACTCCTTTAATGCTTCAGGGCTAGAGCGCTCGCTTTCGCTCGCGTGGTCGCAGTTTCCAATCTTACTGAGAGCCCACGACATCAGATTCCGGACCTAGGTAGTTATTTTCCTATTTTTCGCACGAAGGACGGTGTCCCAGCAGTAGTGGGACATGTTGACATTTGCCCAATTTCTACATGACGATATCAACACATATATTGTCCTCATTTCAATATCTATCATGCGATCTTATCACTGACATTCCTTGAGATTATTTACTTTCTTAGTGAGTCCTTTTGCACAGTTTCAACTTGGCCTGAATTATTGCACCTTATTGGTAAGCAAACGTTTAGATCATATTGCAACGGAATGATGAATTATTGGTGAAATGGCAGTGGCTTTGATAGTGTGGAGGCTAGTGATTACATTTCCGTATCTTTACTGAGTATGTGTGCATTTCTGGGCATTTTTCGTTATCTGTTTCCACACATGTGAATCACCCTGCTTCATCTGTTGTGTTCTACCGACTCTCCAGATGTATTTCCAAAGCACTTGGGTACTAAATTTCTGCATTTAATACTCAGAACGTCACTGTTGGCGAGCGGTAGAAGAAGACACCTGCTGATAGTTTGTTACTGACATATTTCACAATACAGTGGATGAGGGAAATATTTGTACATTTTTAGATATTTGTAACTTAAAAGTGAATTTATTTAGCGGGGGCAAAAGACGGAAGGAGAAGCAGACTAGCTTCTCGTAGGTTCAAGACACATTTAAGAATATAATTAATCATTGGAATATTCGTAACTTGCTAGATATTTACAATGGAAAACGAGGCTAAACGGAAGGGTGAATGGAGTGTTTGGAAGCTGAATACGACTCTTGCTGATCGATTGTTGTCTACATATCTAAGAATGGAGTGAAGAGTTGGAATTGTCGTCAATTGTCAGATAATTACATTTTCAAAAGTGAGGCCATTCACTATGACAAAGTAAGTGTTTGAATTAAGAAGCACACGCTACTAATGTTTAGTTAATGAAATATTTAAGAATAAAATGAAAAAGACGAATTGTCGTTATTGGAATCTATTTACGTCCAAAAATATCAAAGGGAGTGTTTCAATAATTCAACAACAACAACTAATCGTTTTTTAATGACATATCTAAGTTTAGAATGAATATAGTAAATTGAAATATTTGCATTTAAGATGAAAGTCCATATAATAGGGCGAAAGGAATGTTTAGTGGATTAAGCAGAATCATGATGATCGTTAGTTTCCGGATTGTCTAAAGATAAAATGACGAACATAATTGTAAATGGTCAGATATTTGCAAATGGAAAGCGATTCTGTTCATTAAGACTAAAGGAGGGTTTGGACAAAAAGGATACCCTTGGGGATCGTAATTTGATGCCCTTAATTCAGATGAAATAATGGGAAAGCCGTAAATTGAAAAAATATTTACATTTAAAAGTTGATTTATTTCACTAAGTGAAAAATGTGTTTTGCAATAAAAAAATCTTGATCGTTATTTACTAACATAACGACTAATATTGAGAAATATTGATAAACACAACGATTAAAATTGAAAACAGAATAGACGTAAATTAATAGTTATTTACACTTGAAATGTTTGTTCATTGAGTGGGGCGAAACGTGTGTTTTGGTAAATAAAGCAAACACTTATGGTCGTTTTTTGTTGACATATTTTAGAAACAAATGAAATAACGGAATTGTTTCAAATTGTTAGATAATTAAAAGTAAATAGTTGTTTTACTCAGGAGATAAGAAAATGCTGGGTAGATGAAATGGCCTTTCATTATCTTTAGTTACTGACATATTTAAATATAAGGTGAAAGAACAGAAATGTCGTCAATTGTCTGTGTTTTACAATCTAATAGTACACCCATTCACAAGAGGTAAAGGAGAGTTTAGAAGTTGTAGCAGAATCTTACTGATCGTTAATTGCCGACATACTTAAAAAAGAATTAAAGAACTTAATAGGACTAAATCGTCACATACTTACAATTAGAAACTGAGTGTATTCTGTATTGCAAGGGTAGTTTTTGCAACCTGAAGTAGACTCTTGCTGATCGTATGTTGGCGACATATATAAGGTAAAAAGAAATAACTGAATTGTAGAAAATTGTCATATATTACAGATGAAAAATTTCCATTCAGTAGAACGAAAGGGGTGTAAAGATTACGTATCAGACTCTTGCTGATCGTTAGTTACTGACATATTTAGGAATAAATTTGAAAAACGAAATGTTCGTAAAATATAAGAAATTTGTGATTGGTAAATAAGTCTATTTAGCAGGGCGAGAGTAGTGTTTGGAAGATGAAGAAGACTGTCGCTGATTGCGAATTATTTACGTATTTAAAAATAAAATTATACATCGGAAATATCGCAAATTGTCAGATATTTTCAATTGGAAACAAAGTCCATTCTATTGATTCCTTTAAATCGTGGTTGCATTTTGAAATAGCCTTGTAACTAAAGGGTTTCGTTGATTCGCTTTACTGCAAAAACCTCGTGGTGCATATACAAAATACTAGTTTGTTGTATTGTACTTTCCAATGTTCGTACACAGTATGTATTACCCTTAAGAAATTCCATTTTTGTTTTGTACTTTGTTGTTCATCCTTTTTCACTCTTTGAAAAAATAATTTTCCTCAAAACACTCATAGCTACTTATATGTGCATATAAATTCACTATATTAAGGTCAAAAACAATGGCACAAGTATTAACAATGAACTGCTCATTGAAATATGAATTGCAATATTATCAGGGATTCACGTAACACTTCATATTGTTTAATGGATGTTGTGATAACCATGTCCGATCAAGTCTCGCTATTTTTTTTACAGGGTGTGTTTAAGAATGGAATGGTAAAACGAAATTTTCTAAATTCATCAAATTTTTACAATTGAAAAGCGTGTCCATTTAGGATGACGAAGAGAGTGCTTGGATCTGATGTAGACTGTTTATTGCTCCCTTGTTTAAGATATTTTTAACAATGAAACGAAGGAAGACTTTCTCGAAAATTTTCGGGTATTAACAATTGAAAAGTGGTTCCACTCAGCATGCAAAACGACTGTTTGAATGATTCCACGCAGCAAAGCGAGAGGAGTGTTTGAAAGATGAAACAGGCCCTTATAGATCGTTAGTTACCAATTTAAGAATGAAGTCAAATATCGGAAATGTCGAAATTTGCCTGAAACTTACAATTGAAATCTGATTATAATCAGTAGGGCGAAATGAGTGTTGGAAAAGTTTAGTAGACTTTTCTCATCGGCAGTGCTCGACTCATTTAAGAATGAAATTAAAGAACGGCTTGTTCTTACAATTGAAAAGTGAGGTCATTCAGTTTAGCGAAGAGAGTGATTTAAAGAAGTAGAGTCTTGCAAATAGTTAGGGACTGACATATTTAAAATAAAATGAAACAACTGAATTTTCGTAAATTGTCAAATACTTCAAAGTGATGATTCCAGTATATAGGGTGGAATAAATTATAAGAAGCTCTAGCATTAATACCGTTTCTAATCGTTATTTTCTTACATATTTAAGGATAATATGAAAGAACATAGTCGCAAATACTTAGATATTTACAATAGAAAAATTTGTCTATTCAGTAGAACAATAGGAGTGTTTGGAAGATATTGCGTACGGTTTCTGATCGTTAGTTATTTTTAGTTATTTTCATATTTAACCATGGAAATACCAAACGGGTCCATTGGACCCTACGACATTTAATTTATTGGACTCTAGGCTTGAAATACACTAGGCTATATCACAGTTTACAATTGTTTTATTTCATTTCATTCTTCAATATTTGAGCAGTAGCGAACAACAAGAATCTACTTCAGCTTGCAAACATATTTCGCCTATTGCGTAGTCTCAGACATCAATTATAAATATATGAGAAGTAGCGAAAAATACGTTACTACAGTTTGACTCTAATAATTATAGTAACTAATGACGAACAAGTGCCTTTTTCATATTCCATAAACTGTTTGCTCCTTACAGAATTCTATCATTTACCAATCGGTAATATCTGAGAAATTACGATAATTCCGAATTTTTTTATTCATATAAAAATCATTTACTAACGACAACCATTACTTTGATTTTTATTTCGCACTCTTTCGTCGTGCTGAGTTTTTCAATATAGAATTGTAAATATTTGACATTTAGCGAATTTCGTTCTTGCATTTTTTCTTAAGTATGAATTCAAGTAGGGATCACCAAATGTCTGCATCAGCTTCAAAAGTATCGCACTACTAAATAGACTCGTATTCAATCATCAGGAGTCTGCTGTGTATATATAGCAAAAACACACCTTTCGCACTACAATGTACCTATTATATTATATGTGACAAGTTACGTCAGTTACGTTTTTTCATTTCATTCTTAGATATGTCAATAAATAAGGATTAGCAATTGTCTTCTTCATTTTCCACATACCCATCTTTTCACAGTAAATAGACACTCTTTTAAATAGTAAATATCTGACAATTACGTTGCCTTCCTTAATTTTATTCTTGGACATGTCGGAAGCAAATCATCAATAAGAGTCTAATTACTTCAGCTTCTCAATTATTTTTTTGCTTTATATATTGGATTAACTCTTCTATTTGAAATATCACACAATTACCATATTATTATTAAATATCAATAACTAACGAATAGCGAGAGTCTACTTTATCATTTATACAGTCTCTTTGTCAAACTGAATGTATCACTTGAAACTGAATTTATATGACAAATTACGACAATTCCATTATTTCATTTTTCTTAAATATATGATTCACTACCGAAAAGAAACACTCATTCAAATAACACATTCCCTTCGCTCTGCTAAGTTACTCATTTTTCAATTGTAATATATCTGTGAATTAAGCAAAAAAGAGTAACTAACGATCATCAAGAGTCTCTTTTAAATACCAAAACTCACTGAATAGACTAGATATTCATTTGTAAATATCGGACCATATACAATTGTATTTTTTTATTTTACTTTTAAACATTCCGGAAACTAACGATCATCATAATTCTGATTTATCCACTAAAAATTTTTTCGCCCTATTCTAAAATGTACATACTTCTAAAATGTAAATATTTAAATTTAGTATATTCATTTTAAACAGATATGTCAATAACAAACGTTTTTTCATTTTATTCTTAAATATGTCAGTAACTAAAGATTAGCAGAGTCTGCTTCCTAATTCAAACACCTACTATTTCATACTGAATGGCCTTCAGATTCCAAATGTAAATATGTGATAATTGGCAATTGTCTTGAACTAACCATGACCAAAAGTCTGCTCCTACTACAAAGTCTTTTGAACTCCCTAAATAGAGTTACTTTTAAGGTACAAATAACTAACAGTGTAGAAATATATCGTTCATCCACTTTATTCTTAAACGAACTATCAGCAAGAGTCTGCTTCTGCCGCTGGCCAACAGTATTAAGTTTAGCGACTGTAGTTCTGAGTATTAAGTTTAGCGACTTAGTACCCAAGTGCTTTAGACCACAAACACCCAAGACTAGTTCTATTCTTTAGCAACTGCCTTGAACAATACCGTGTTACATCGAAAAGCTAAGAAGTAAATTGAACGAAATTCGTACAAGAAGAGAACGGTTAGTGTGTCTGAAGTGGAACAACGGGGGTTTGGCTAACTTAATGATATAGACTATGTAACGTAGTAAAAACTAAAGTGGGTCGTTGGTGGCACAAGGAGCGTTTGTGGGTTAGAAACACATCGGAAGTGTCGGTAGAGCACAACAGATATAGCAGCGTGATTCACACGTGTCAAAACACATACTGAAAAATTCCCAGAACTGCACACATACTAAGTAAAGTTATGTTCAGTGTTGGAAATGTAAGCAGTACTGTCGACAACATGAAAGCCACTGGCAATTCATCAATAATATAATTCATCAATTCGGTGCAATATGATTTGCACATTTGCATATCAATAAGGATGCTATAACTGAAGCTAAGTTGAAACTGGGTAAGGGGACTCACTGAGAAGATAAATAAACTCAAGGGATATCAATGATAAGATCGCATGATAGATATTGAAATGTTCTCAATATGTGTCTTGATATCAACATGTAACAAATGGAAAAATGTTATTGTTACCAACCACTGCTGAGGCACTGTCCCACATGCGAAAACTGAGAAAGTAGCTTTCTATATTCTGCTATTACATCTGGTGCCCTTTTTGGTAGAACGTAATTAGTACACGTTTGTCCCTCTTTGTTTAATTAATTGTCCCCGTTGCCACACACATCAATAGAAAAATCTTAATCTATGCTTCACATTCAGGTAGGGCGTGAAAATAAAGTAGTATTATGTCCCTCGTTTTCTGGCAAATTTGACGTAATCATAATATAAAAAAATCGATACAGAAATTCGTATCTTACAGACACAACACATGCCAAGATAAAGGAAAAATTGAACAAAATTGGCAAATGTAACAGTAGTGTTGTAACACCATATATATGGAAAATTAAACGACATAAGAACTAAAAAAAACGTTAGAAACCTGTGATGGTTTATAATTGTTCAGTAGCAGTAACAAGAGGAAACATATAAGCATGTCGGGAGTCTGCACAAGAGCGCTTGTGGGTTAGACCAGACAAAGTGTGTAGTCCTGAAGGAAATGAATACAGAGAAAATCAGGCTGCATCAAAGCTTCAGGGTTACAGCGCCCACTTTCGATCGCCTCTTAGCAGTTTCCAATTCTGCTGGGAGCCCACGTCCTCAGATGAAGACCTGGGTAGTTATTATTCTATTTTTCTCACAAAGGACGGTGTCCCAGTAGAAGTCCATTAGCCACATGTCAATATCAACACATATATTGGCCACATTTCAATATCTATGATGGGATCCCACTAGTGACAGCATTTAGTTTACCTAGTTTCTTAGTGAATTCCCTTGCACAATTTCAACTTGGAATCAGTTGTTGCATCCTTATTGCTAGCGTGCACACCATATTGCATCGGATTGTGGGAATATGATTAGCGAATTGGCAATGGCTTTCATGTTATTGATGCTAATCCTTACATTTCCGACGCTTTTAAGTTAAGTTTACTGTGATTGAGTGTATTTCCAGGCGTTGTTTGTGCTTTTCTACACATGTCAATCACCCTGATTCATCTGTTGTGCTTTACCGACATTCAAAAAGTCCTTCTAAAGCAACTGGGTAGAAATTCGATGCACTTGATACTCAGAACGTCACAGTTGTCCATTTTCTATTTGTTGCATACCACAACTTAATGCAAACGGATTATTCTTACCTGGTAGACACCCTATCAATTCACGTCCATTCAGACCATTTTTTATTTGCGAGATTATCCGGGATTCTCTACGTTCCTTTGGTAAACCCCTTTCGCGTGCATGCTAGGGTTGCGAAACATGAAAAATTCAATACTTCAATGAATATTTTACCCGCCGTCTTTACGTAGGATAGTTTCGGAACTATTGGCGCCCGAACGGAAACTATGTCCGACTGGCGAATTTTCATAAGAACATTTTTTTTTCTCTTCTCAGTGGTAGGACTCAACTACCAAGATCTGTTACTCTTATTTTGCAACACAAGATGTTTGTTGCCAACTAACGAGACACACCTTTCGACATACTCAATACACCCAAATTTCAATTGTGAATATATGACGATTTAGTGCATTTGCGTTCTTATATTTTATTGTTAAATACGAAGGCTGGTATCGCTCAGCAAGGGTTTGCTTCATTTTCCACACTTTATTTTCGGCATAACGAATGATCTCATCTTTCACTTTTAAATATGAGAAAATTTACGACTATTTCGCTTTTTGATATTATTCTAAAATATGTCCTAAGGAAGGAATACTACGAGTCAGCTTCAGCTTGCAAACATTCCGAATATCTGATAAATTACGACAATTCTGTAATTTTTTTTATCTTAAATATTTCAGTAACTAACGTTCAATAAGACTGTGCTTTATTCTTCAAACACTTCATTCATATACTGATTGACATATTTACCAATGGTAAATATCTGTAAATTTAGAACAATTCCGTTCTATTATTTTATTCTTGTATATGTAGTTAACTCAGGTGCAGCGAAAGTCCGCTTACTCTTCGAAACACTTATTTCGCACTTCTAAATAGATAAGGTTTACTAATTTAAATATATCACGTACGACAATTCTGTACTTTGATTTTAACTTAAATATGTCAATAATCAACGATCAGCAAGAGTTAATTTTGGCCTGTAAAAATTCCTTTCTAACCATTATTTTTTTTTATTTGCCAAAGTTCCAGATACAGCAAGGCAAACATTTTACACTGAAACTATATAACATAGAATATAAAATTAACAATAACAAGTATAAACAAAAAGTTATATAAAGGTCCATAAGTGTAGCAATAACAAATTGAAATAAAACTAAGGTTCCATAAGTGTAGCAATAATTTCCTGTCGGAAAACATTCTCAGGTATAAAAATTCCCACGTCAGAAGCAATGGAGTTAAATTCAGAAGCCAGTCTATAGAACAAAGAACGCTGAATAATTGATAATCGAGGTGTGTTGCAATGAAGTAGTTCACTATTTCTAGTTCTTCTTGCAGGTACCCGAATATTAAATTTAGAGATTAGTTCTTCAGTTCTAAGTTTCCCATTTAGAATTCTATGAAGAAACATCATATCAAATAGCATGCAACGAGATGAAGGTGTACGGATGCCAAGAACAGTCAACAATTCAGGTTTACTTAAACAGCGTACAGAAGGTATTCTTTTCCTGACAACGGCAAGAAAGAAATTTAGAACTGAGTCAATGCGAGAGAGAGTTGATAGGCTAGCCATACTCCAAATGGTGGAACAGTACTCTATTTTTGTTGAAATGAACGTTTTATAGAATATACTTAAGGCTGTAATATCCCTAATCTCTGTAAACCTGTACAGGAGACCTAATAATCGCATAGCACTCTTGGTCATGGCAGCAATGTGATCAGCAAACAGAAGTCTTTCGTCGAACACAACCCCGAGATCCTTCTGAGATGAGACAGCAATAGGATCATCTCCAATGTAGTAGGTAGAAGGGATTTTGTTTTTCTTTAATGAAAATTTAATGGTAGAAGATTTTAAGGGATTTACTTTTAGATTCCACATGCTACACCAGTCCAGAAGATCTGAGACGTTTTTTTGCAGTTCAATCACATCTTGAGCTGTCCTAATTTCCCGAAATAATTTGCAGTCGTCAGCAAAGAGAAGAATTCTGGTATCAGATAACTTAAGATAAGACGGGAGATCATCTATGAAGAGAAGGAAAAGAAGTGGGCCTAAAATACTACCTTGCGGAACACCAGAGAGAACAGAAACAAAATTCGAAGCAGATCCAGAGAGAACAACAAGTTGTTCACGTGCGGTAAGATAGTCTCGTAACAATGAGAAGAAGTTGCCGTGAATATTAAATCTATGTGCTAGTTCATGAAGAAGAAGCTTAGTGTCAATGCGATCAAAAGCTTTAGTTAGGTCTAGAAAAATTACATCAAGTTGTGTATTATTGGACAGAGAATTATAGAATGGAGTAACTATTCAATTGGAAATGTCTGACAATTTTCGGTAATTCTGTCATTTCATTTCATTGATCAAAGTATCGGCAACTTACGTTCAGCAAGAGTCTGCATCATCATTGAATCAATCCCTTCGCACTACTGAATAGAATCAATTTTCAGTTGTAAAGAGTTGAAAAGTAAAAAATATTTTAATTTAAGATTTTCTTATAAAGTCAATAAAAAATGATTTCCAAGAGCCTACTTCATCTTCCCAGCAAACCTTCCAGCCTACTGATTAGAAACACTTTTCAACTATAAATATCTGAAGTTTTACGACAAATCCGTTTATTTTAATTTTAACCATGTCGGAAAAAAGGATCAGCATCGGTTTACTTATTGTTCCAAACACTCCTTTTGCCCTACTTAATGGACTCGCTTTGAATCGTAAATATCTAATAATTTACCACAATTCCGTGTATTTCATATCATTCTTATTGTCAAGATTATACTGGCTCCACTAAATAGACTTGGTTTTCATTTGAAAAAATCATTGTTTTTATTGTTTGATTCCATTCTTCAACTCCATTGTTAGATTTTATTGTAATGTAGTTCAGTAACTAATTATCATCAAATGTGCTTTATATACAAAAAGACACCTATCGCCATTGCAAAGGAACACACGTTTCGATTGTAATTATCTGACAATTTGCTAGTGGTGAGTTCTTTCATTTTATTCTTAAAAGGGTGTGTAACACACGATCAAAACGAGTATAGTTACTTCAGCTTTCAAAAAACCCTTTCGCCCTATTAGAATCACTCATCATTGTAACTAACGATCAACAAAAACGTGCTTCATGCTGTAAACACTCCTTTCGCTTTACTGAATGGACACAGTAGCCAATTGTAAATGTAAGGCAATTATCACAAACTAGGCCCCTATTTCATTTTAAACTTAAATATGTAATAAACTACCGATAAGCGAGAGCATCCTTCATCTCCCAAACTATCCATTCACCCTGCTTAATACACTCACTTTGAAAGGTAAATATCTGATAAAGTACGATAAATCTCATTTTAAACTTAAATATATCAGTAATTAAAGACCAACAAATTCTGCTCCGTATACTCCGAATACTTCTTTCGTTGTAGCGCAATTGCAGTAAATCGTCAAATATTTACAACTGAAATTCGAGTGTATTGTGTATGGCGAAAGGAGTGTTTAAAATCTGAAGTATAACCTTCAGATTGTTGGTTGGCACCATACATCTGGTGTTGCAAAATAAGGGTTACAGTTCTTGGTAGTAGAGTCCTACCACGAAGAAAAGAAAAAATGTTCTTATGAATTTTCGCCTGTCGGACATAGTTTCCCTTTTGCAAGGTGCCGAAATCGTGGGAAAATGACTTTGGGGCGCCAATAGTTCGGAAACTATCTAACTTAAAGAGGGCGGGTAAAAAAATTCATTGAAGTCTTATCTACTGTATTGAATTTTGCATGTTTTTTCAATCCTAGCATGCACGCGCAATGGGTTCTCCAATAGAACGTAGAGAGTCCCGGATAAACTCGGAAATGAAAATTGGTCTAAACGGACATGTTCTGATAGGGTGTCTACCAGGTAAAAATAATTCGTTAGCATTCAGTTGTTGTATATGACAAATACAATATGACGGACACGTTCAAACTCGTTGTGTGTGGTTGCATAATGGCCAGGTACGGATGCTGGCCAACTGTGACGTTCTTAGTATAAAGTGTAGCGAATTTGTACTCAAATGCCTCAAAAGGACTTTTGGAGTGTCGGTGAAGTACAACAAATAAATCAGGGTGATTCACATGTGTGGAAACACTAAACTAACAACGCCTGGAAACGCACTCATTACCACTAAACGTAAACACAAAGCGTCGGAGATGTAAGGATTAGCTTCAACTACATCAAAGCCATTGCTAATTCGCTAATAATATGCCCACTAACTGATGCAATATGATGTGCACGCTAGCAATAACGATGTTACAACTGAGGCCAAGTTGAAATTGTGCAAGGGGATTCACTAAAAAACTAGGTAAACTTGATGATGTCACTAGTGGGATCCCATGATAAATATTGAAATGTGTCCAATATATATGTTGATATCGACATGTAGCTAATGGACAAATGTCAACATGTCCCACTTCATCTGGGACACCGTAATTTTTGCGAAAAATAGGATAATAACTACCCAGGTGTTAATCCGAGGCCGTGGGCTCCCAGTAACATTTAAAACTGCGACGACGCAAGTGAAAGAGGGCGCTGTAGCCCTGGCGTTTTCAGGCAGCCTCATTTTCTCTGTATTCATTTCCTTCAGGACTACACACTTTGACTGGCAAGCGCCCTTGTGCTGTTACTGTATTGAACAATTATAGCTATCAGAGCATTTTTTCCTATTTCTCACGTCGTTTCATTTTCCATATGTATGGTGTTCCAACACTACAGTTACATTTGCTAATTTAGTACACTTTGGTCCTTGTCTTGTCATGTGTTGTGTGTGTAATATACGAATTTCTGGATTTATTTATCTACATTACGAATACGTCCTATGTGCCAGAAGACGAGGGACGTAATGCAAGTTTATTTTCACGCTCTACCTGAATGTCATGCATGGATAGAGAGTTTTCTTTTCATATGTGTGGCAACGGGATTTATTAATAAAAACGGAGGCTCAAACGTGTATTAATTACGTTCCAACAAAAAGGGTACCAAATGTAATCGTGAAATAGTTCGTAAAAGTGATGAAATTAAGTTATGGTAGTTAACTGAAAATATTATTGAATATGTTCCTTTTAGTTTAGCTATAATTTCGTTTTATAGTATTAACTGAGGAAATGTTAATTTTTTTTTATTAAGAAATTATCTAAAAGCTTTATTGTAAAACGCTACTCTTGTTTTCGTGTTTTTATCCCATATGAATTTTATGCGGATATTATAAATATTCAAGAATAAAAGATCGTAATTTTAATTTAAACGTGTGAAGGTTATGACAGATATATAAAATAGATGCAACTTAGTATATGGAAAGAACAAGAATAATGAACATCGAATATCTTAATTTTTCAGAGTTTATTAATGTATTAAATAATAATCCTCAATGTTCTAATTTTGTTGCTTTTTGATCCTACCAATATTTAATACTATAAAGATCTTTGTAATTAATATTGTTTTTACATGAAGAACTGTTTTTACATGAAGAACTACCAAGAACTGCTTCCCTTATTTTGCAACACCAGATGCATGTTGCCAACCAACGATCGCAGGGGTATACGTTTTTGTTGATCGTTAGTTACAATGATGAGTTATTCTAATAGGGCGAAAGGGTTTTTTGAAAGCTGAAGTAACTATACTCGTGTTGATCGTGAGTTACACACTTTTTTAAGAATAAAATGAAAGAACTCACCACTAGCAAATTGTCAGATATTTACAATCGAAACGTGTGTTCCTTTGCTATGGCGATAGGTGTCTTTTGTATATAAAGCACATTCTTGATGATAATTAGTTACTGAACTACATTACAATAAAATCAAACAATGGAATTGAACAATCGAATCAAACAATGAAAATAATTGTTTTTTCAATGAAAACCACGTCTATTGAGTCGAACCAGAGGACTGCGGAAACTGAAGTACAATCTTGACAATAAGAATGATATGATATACACGGAATTGTGGTAAATTATTAGATATTTACGATTCAAAGCGAGTCCATTAAGTAGGGCAAAACGAGTGTTCGGAACAATAAGTAAACCGATGCTGATCCTTTTTCCCGACATGGCTAAAATTAAAATAAACGGTATTGTCGTAAATTGTCAGATATTTACTGTTGAAAAATGTTTCTAATCAGTAGGCTGGAAGGTTTGCACGGAAGATGAAGTAGGCTATTGGAAATCATTACTTATTGACTTTATAAGAATAAATTAAAGTAAAATATTTGTTACTTTTCAACTCTTTACAACTAAAAATTGATTCTATTCAGTAGTGCGAAAGGGTTGATTCAATGATGATGCAGACTCTTGACGTAAGTTGCCGATACTTTGATCAATGAAATGAAATGACAGAAACACCGAAAATTGTCAGACATTTCCAATTGAGTAGTTATTCGATTCTATAATGGTTAGAAAGGAATTTTTACAGGCCAAATTTAACTCTTGCTGATCGTTGATTAATGACATATCTAAGTTAAAATCAAAGTACGGAATTGTCGTGTCGTGATATATTTAAATTTGTAAAGTCTATCTATTCAGCAGTGCGAAATAAGTGTTTCGAAGATTAAGCGGACTTTTGCTGCTCCTAAGTTAAGTACATATATAATAGAACGGAATTGTTCTAAATTTACAGATATTTACCATTGGTAAGTATGTCCATCAGTATATGAATGAAGTGTTTGAAGAATAAAGCCCAGCCTTATTGAACGTTAGCTACTGAAATACTTAAGAAAAATATTACAGAATTGTCGTTATTTGTCTGATATTCGGAGTGTTTGCAAGCTGAAGCTGACTCGCAGTAATCCTTGCTTAGGACATATTTAAGAATAATATCACAAAGCGGATAGTCGTAAATTGTCTTATATTTAAAAGTGAAAGATGAGATCATTCGTTATGCCGAAAATAAAGTGTGGGAAATGATGCAAACCGTTGCTGAGCGATACCAGCCTTCATATTTAACAATAAAATATAAGAACGCAAATGCACAAAATCGTCATATATTTACAATTGAAATTAGGGTGTATTGAGTATGCCGAAAGGTGTGTGTCGTTAGTTGGCAACATACATCTTGTTTTGCAAAATAAGAGTTACAGCTCCTGGTAGTTGACTCCTACCACTGAGAAGACAAAAAATGTTGTTATGAACTTTCGCCTGTCGGACATAGTTTGCCTTCTGCAAGGTGCCGGAAGCGTGGGAAAATGACTTTCGGACGCCAATAGTTCGGAAAATATCCAAGGTAAAGACGGCGGGTAAAATATTCATTGAAGTATTGAATTTTCCATGTTCCGCAACCCTAGCATGCACGCGAAAGGGGTTTACCAAAGGAAAGTAGAGAATCCCGGATAATCTCGCAAATAAGAAATGGTCTGAATGGACGTGAATTGATAGGGTGTCTACCAGGTAAGAATAATCCGTTTGCATTAAGTTCTTGTATGCAACAAATAGAAAATGTACAACTGTGACGTTCTGAGTATCAAGTGCAGCGAATTTGTACTCAAATGATTCAGAAAGACTTTTTGAGTGTCGGTAAAGCACAGAATCAGGGTGATTCACATGTGTAGAAAAGCACTAACAACGCCTGGAAATACACTCAATCACAGTAAACTTAACTTAAAAGCGTCGGAAATGTAAGGATTAGCATCAATAACATGAAAGCCATTGCCAATTCGCTAATAATATTCCCACAATCCGATGCAATATGGTGTGCACGCGAGCAATAAGGTTGCAAGAACTGATTCCAAGTTGAAATCGTGCAAGGGGATTCACTAAGAAACTAGTTAAACTAAATGATGCCACTAGTGGGATCCCATGATGGATATTGAAATGTGGTGTTGATATCGACATGCGGCTAATGGACAAATGTCACCATGTCCCTCTTCTGCTGGGACACCGTTTTTTGTGAGAAAAATAGGGTAATAACTACCCAGGTCTTCATCTGAGTCCGTGGGCCCCAGTAAGGTTGGAAACTGCGAAGACGCGATCGAAAGTGGGCGCTGTTACCCTGAAGCTTTTATGCAGCAAGATTTTCTCTGTAGTCATTTCCTTCAATACTATACACTTTGTCTGGCAAGGGCTCTTGTGCAGACCCCCAACTTGCTTATATGTTTCTTTTAGTTACTGCTACTGAACAATTGTAAACCATCACAGGTTTCTAACGTTTCTTTTTAGTTCTTATGTCGTTTTATTTTCCATATATATGGTGTTACAACCCTAATGTTACATTTGCCAATTTCTTACAATTTGGTCTTTATCTTGGAATGTGTTGTGTCTGTAAGATACGAATTTCTGTATCTATTCTTTTATATTATGATTACGTCACATTTGCCAGAAGACGAGGGACATAATACTAGTTTATTTTCACGCTCTACCTGAATGTGAAGCATAGATTAAGATTTTTCTATTCATGTGTCTGGCAACGGGGCCAATTACTCAAAGAAAGAGGGACAAGCATGTACTAATTACATTCTACCAAAAAGGGCACCAGATGTAATAGCAGAATGTACAAAGTTATTTTCTCAGTTTTCGCATGTGGGACAGGGCCTCAGCATTGGTTGGATATAATGACATTTGTCCATTTGTTACATGTTGATATCAAGACACATATTGAGCACATTTCAATATCATGCATACAATCATATCACTGATATTCCTTGTGTTTATTTATCTTCTCAGTGATATCTTCTCTCCCTTCCCCAATTTCAACTTGGCTTCAGTTGTAGCATCCTTATTGATATGCAAATCAGGAAATCATATTACACCGAATTGATGAATTATATTATTGGTGAATTGCCAGTGGCTTTCATGTTGTCGACAGTACTGCTTACATTTCCAACACTGAACATAACTTTATTTAGTATGTGTGCACTTCTGGGAATTTTTCAGTATGTGTTTCCACACATGTGAATCACCCTGCTACATCTGTTGTGCTCTACCGACAATTCCGATGTGTTTCTTACCCACAAACGCTCCTTGTGCCACCAACGACCCACTTTATTTTCTACTACGTTACATGGGCTATATCATTCAGTTAGCCAAACCCCCGTTGTTCCACTTCAGGCACACTAACCGTTCTCTTCTTGTACGAATTTCGTTCAGTTTACTTGTTAGCTTTTCGATGTAACACGGTATTGTTCAAGACAGTTGCTAAAGTATAGAACTAGTCTTGGGCGTTTGTGGGCTAAAGCACTTGGGTACTAAGTCGCTAAACTTAATACTCAGAACGTCACTGTTGGCCAGCGGCAGAAGCAGACTCTTGCTGATAGTTTGTTTAAGAATAAAGTGGATGAACGAAATATTTGTACACTGTTAGATATTTGTACCTTAAAAGTAACTCTATTTAGGGAGTAGAAAAAACTTGGTAGTAGGAGCAGACTTTTGGTCATGGTTAGTTCAAGACAATTGTCAATTATCACATATTTACATTTGGAATCAGAAGGCCATTCAGTATGAAATAGTAGCTGTTTGAATTAAGAAGCAGACTGTGCTAATCATTAGTTACTGACATATGTTAGAATAAAATGAAAAAACGTTTGTTATTGACATATCTGTTTAAAATGAATATGCTAAATTGAAATATTTACATTTTAGAAGTGTGTTATAATAAGGCGAAACGAATTTTTAGTGGATATATCAGAATTATGATGATTGTTAGTTTCCGGAATGTTTAAGAGTAAAATAAAAAAATACAATTGTATATGGTCCGATAATTACAAATGAATATCTAGTCTATTCAGTGAGTTTTGGTATATGAAAGAGACTCTTGATGATCGTTAGTTACTGATTTATGCTTAATTCACAGATATATTACAATTGAAAAAGAGTAACTTAGCAGAGCGAAGGGAGTGTTTTGTTTGAATAAGTGTCTTTCCTGCCATTATTAAATGACATATTTAAAAAAATGAAATAATGTAATTGTCGTAATTTGTCATATAAATTCAGTTTAAAGTGTTACAAGCAGTAAGACGAAGAGACTGTATAAATGATAAAGTAGACTTTTGCTATTAGTTAGTTACTGATGTTTAATTGTGTGATATTTCAAATAGAAGAGTTAATCCAATATATAAAGCTTAAGGATAATTGAGAAGCTGAAGTAATTAGACTCTTATTGATCATTTGCTTACGACATGTCCAAGAATAAAATGAAAGAAAGCAATGTAATTGTCAGATATTTACAATTTAAAAGAGTGTCTATTTTCTGTGACGAACTGGGTGTGTGAAAAATGCAGAGGACAGTTGCTAATCCTTATTTATAGACATATCTAAGAATGAAATGAAAAAAACGTAACTGACGTAACTTGTCACATATAATATAATAGGTACATTGTAGTGCGAAAAGTGTGTTTTTGCTATACATACACAGCAGACTCCTGATGTTCCTTAGTTAGTGAACTATTTACCACTATCGTAAATGAAATATTGTCATTCTTGTAAATTGTAAGATATTTAGGATTGAATACGAGTCTATTTAGTAGCGAGATACTTTTGAAGCTGATTCAGACATTTGGTGATTCCTAGTTGAATTCATACTTAAGATTAAATGCAAGAACGAAATTCGCTAAAATTGTCAGATATTTACAATTGTAAATTGAAAAACTCAGCACGACGAAAGAGTGCGAAATATAAATCAGAGTAATGGTGGTCGTTAGTAAATGATTTTTATATGAATAAAAAATTCGGAATTATCGTAATTTCTCAGATATTACCAATTGATAACTGATAGAATTCTGTAAGGAGGAAAGAGTTTACGGAATATGAAGCAGGCACTTGTTCGTCAGTAGTTACTAAAATTATTAAGGTCAAACTGTAGTAACGTATTTTTCGCTACTTCTCATATATTTATTATTGATGTCTGAGACTACGCAATAGGCGAAACATGCTTGCAAGCTGAAGTAGATTCTTGTTGTTCGCTACTGCTCAAATATTGACGAATGAAATGAAATAAAACAATTGTAAACTGTGATATATATAAGTGAGGCCATTTGGTATGTCGAAGCGAGTATTTCAAGCCTAGGGTCCAATAAATTAAATGTCATAGGGTACAATGGACCCGTTTGGTACTTCCATGGTTAAATATGAAAATAACTAAAAGAAACTAACGATCAGAAACAGTACGCAATATCTTCCAAACACTCCTTTTGTTCTACTGAATAGACTCATTTTTCTATTGTAAATATCTAAGTATTTGCGACTATGTTCTTTCATATTATCCTTAAATATGTCACAAAACAACGATTAGAAACGGTATGATTGCTAGAGCTTCTTATAATTTATTCCACCCTATATACTGGAATCATCACTTTGAAGTATTTGACAATTAACGAATATTCTGTTTCATTTTGTTCTTAAATATGTCAGTCCCTAACTATTAGCAAGACTCTGCTTCCTTAAATCACTCTCTTCGCTAAACTGAAAGACCTCACTTTGTAATTGTAGGTCTAACAGTTTACGAGCAATCCGTTCTTTAATTTCATTCTTAAATGAGTCGAGCACTGCCGATAAGAAAAGTCTACTAAACCTTCCAAACACTCATTACGCTCTACTGATTATAATCAGATTTCAATTGTCAGGCAAATTTCGACATTTCCGGTATTTGATTTTATTCTTAAAATGGTAACTAACGATCTATAATAGCCTAACTCATCTTTCAAACACTCCTTTCGCTTTGCTGCGTGGAATCATTCCAACACTCCTTTCGCATGCTGAGTGGAACCACTTTTCAATTGTTAACACCCGAAAATTTTCGAGAAATCTTCCTTCGTTTCATTCTTAAAAATATCTTAAACGAAGGAGCAATAAACAGTCTACATCTGATCTAAGCCCTCTTTTCGTCCTCCTGAATGGACACGCTTTTAGAAAATTTAGAAAATATCGTATTACCATTCCATTCTTAAATTCACTCTGTAAAGAAAAAATAGCGAGACTTGATCGGACATGGTTTTCACAACATACATTAAACAATATTACGTTTTACGTGAATTCCTGATAATATTACAATTCATATTTACAATGAACAGTTCATTCTTAATACTTGTGCAATTTTTTTGATCATAATATAGTGAATTTATATGCACATATAAGTAGCTATGAGTGTTTTGAGCAAAATTCTTTATTCAAAGAGTTTTTATAATAGTGAAAAAAGATCAATAAGGTACAAATCAAAAAATGGAATTTGAAAAATGTAATACATACTGTGTACGAACATTGGAAAGTACAATAATGCAAACTAGTATTTTGTATGTGCACGACGAGGTTTTTGCAGTAAAGCGAATAAACGAAACCCTTTAGTTACAAGGCTATTTCAAAATGCAACCCCTATTTAAAGGAATCAATAGAATGGACTTTGTTGCTTCAGTCTTCTTCATCTTCCAAACGCTACTCTCGCCCTGCTAAATAGACTTATTTTCTAATCACAAATTTGTTATATTTTACGAACACTCAGTTTTTCAAATTAATTCCTAAATATGTCAGTAACTAACGATCAGCAAGAGTCTGATACGTAATCTTTACACTGCTTTCGTTCTACTGAATGGAAATTTTTCATCTGTAATATATGACAATTTTCTACAATTCAGTTATTTCTTTTATTCTTATATATGTCGCCAACATACGATCTGCAAGAATCTACTTCAGGTTGCAAACACTACCCTTACAATACACAATACACTCACTTTCTAATTGCAAGTATGTGATGATTTAGTCCTATTACGTACTTATTATTCATTCTTAAACATGTCGGCAATTAACGATCAGTAAGATTCTGCTACAACTTCTAAATTCTCCTTTTTCCCTTGTGAATGGGTGTACTATTAGATTGTAAAAGACAGTCAATTGACGAAATTTCTGTTCTTTAACCTTATATTTAAATATGACAGTAACTAAAGATAATGGAAGTCTGTTTCATCTACCCAACATTTTCTTATCTCCTGAGTAAAACAACTATTTACTTTTAATTATCTAACAATTTTAAACAATTCCGTTATTTCATTTGTTTCTAAAGTATGTCAACAAAAAACGACCATAAGTGTTTTCTTTATATACCAAAACACACCTTTCGCCCCACTTTTAAGAGTAAATAACTATTAATTTACGTATATTCCGTTTTCAATATTAATCGTTGTGTTTATAAATATTAATCAATATTAGTCGTTATTTTGGTATATAACGATCAAGTTTGTTTTTTTTATTGCAAAGCACATTTTTCACTTAATGAAATAAATCAACTTTTAATTGTAAATATTTTTCAATTTACGGCTTTCCCATTATTTCATCTGAATTAAAGTCAACAAATTACGATCCCGAAGGGTATCCTTTTTGCCCAAATCATCCTTTAGCCTTAATGAATAGAATCGCTTTCCTTTTGCAAATGTCTGACCATTTACAATTGTGTGCTTCATTTTATTGTTAGACAATCCGGAAACTAACGATCATCATGATTCTGCTGAATCCACTAAACACTTCTTTCGCCCTATTATATGGACTTTCATCTTAAATGTAAATATTTCAATTTACTATATTCATTATAAACTTAGATATGTCATTAAAAACGATTAGTGTTGTTGAATTATTGAAAAACTCCCTTCGATACTTTTCGACGTAAATAGATTACAATAAAGACAATTCCATTTTTCATTTTATTCTTAAATAATTCATTAACTAAGGATTAGTAGCGTGTGATTCTTAATTCAAACACTTACTTTGTCATAGTGAATGGCCTCACTTTTGAAAATGTAATTATCTGGCAATTGACGACAATTCCATCTCTTCACTCCATTCTTAGATATGTAGACAACTATCGATCAGCAAGAGTCTTATTCAGCTTCCAAACACTATATTCACCCTTCCGTTTAGACTCGCTTTTCCATTGTAAATATGTAGTAAGTTAAGAATATTCCAATGATTAATTTTATTCTTAAATGTGTCTTGAACCAACGAGAAGCAAGTCTGCTTCTCCTTCCGTCTTTTGCCCCCACTAAATAAATTCACTTTTAAGTTACAATTATCTAAAAATGTACAAATATTCCCCTCATCCACTGTATTGTTAAATATGTCAGTAACAAACTATCAGCAAGTGTCTGCTTCTACCGCTGGCCAACAGTGACGTTCTGAGTATTAAATGCCGCAATTTAATATCCAAGTGGTCTAGAAATACATTTGGAGTGTCGGCAGAACACAACAGATGAAGCAGGGTGATTCACATGTGTTGAAACAGATAAGGAAAAATGCCCAGAAATGCACACATACTCAGTAAAGGTAATGATGGAAATGTAAGCACTATCGTCCACGCTATCAAAGCCACTGCCAAATCACCAATAATTCATCAATCCGCTTCAATATGATCAAAGTGATGGAAATGTAAGCACTAGCGTCCACACTATCAAAGCCACTGCCAAATCACCAATAATTCATCAATCCGCTGCAATATGATCTAAACGTTTGCTTACCAATAAGGTGCAAAAACTCAGGCCAAGTTGAAAATGTGCAAGGGGACTCACTAAGAATGGTATGTTACAAATTGTACCATGAGATCCGCAAAGGGCTATTCAGTAGGTCAGAAGAGAAGTTGGAAGATCAAGTTGCTTACAGTTTGTGTTTTCCGTGTTTAGAGTGCATATTTTTTAATTTTATATTAATCCAAGAACTGTTACTAGACTATATACCAGGAACATTCTTTTCTCTAGATCACGACCCCTAGGAAACGTAGCCCTTCCCGTTGGGTTACAGATTTATTGTCGCTCCACACAGCATACTCTAAAACCTAGGAGTTATTTACGTAGAAAGTTTAATAATCAACTTGCGATTATGCAAAGTGGTGTTCCACTGTGTCTGGGTATACCGTAGGAGAAAAATATTTCTGCGTAAATTATTGACGTTTGTGTTAAACGAACCTGTCAAAAACTTGCAAGAATTCGACAGAGTCATTCTGTTATATACGTGGGAAAGAATCCCTAAATCCGTTGATATAACTACTGCTTGCTCCTAAAATATACCTATTTTAAAGCCGTAGAGAAAGCAACTTATATTCACTCGGAAAATACTCAAGAGAGATTGTTAGGTGTAAGATGATGCCGATGCTTCATGAAGCTGCTGGCATTCTTCTGACATAGAATCTAGCAAATGTGATGCTATTGATAGCAATTAAAACGTTTTACTAAATACGTTTTAGTTTTAGAGTTCGTCGTAAAAATCTATTTAAAATGGCTCTGATGCATTAAAATAACAAACTGTTTATAGCTGTAACCAGCGATTTACATTAGATTTTCTCGTTGGGAAGGGGGCAAGCATTAAGACGTGTATTAGGGTCCATAGAAAAGTTTTTCTTTTTGTTCTCGGTCCCCCTCCTTAGATCCTACTCTTTATAGACCTCCAGAGAGTGTGGGCGCTCCAGCACAGTAAGGTTCCATTTGTCACGCCTTGAGGCTGTCTCGTACATGACAAATTAATTAAGAGAACAATATTGACAAATCTCAAAGCCATAAAAATATAAATCATTCCTAGAGCACCTAATGGTAGAAATTTTTTACTGAAATGGGCCCTAGTCTCATTTTTTAAATTTACCTTTTGTGTGCTGTTTTTTTTATACAATGTATTTAAGATGTGTGATGGTTAATTTATAATTTCATCTTCGTATCGTATATGAGTGTCCAAAATTGTCTTAAAATGGGCCTCTATCGAACGGAGGTTGCTTCTCTGGAAGAGGGCAGTTGCCCGATGCACCTCACAAGTAACGACCATTGGTGTAAGAACAAACTTTGACGAAATGAAATGTCTCACGAAATTTAGTACCCTAAAACTATTTCCATTTCCTACTTTAATAATAATAATAATAATAATAATAATAATAATAATAATAATAATAATAATAATAATAATAATAATAATAATAAGATTGAATTTGAGTTTAGGGTCTCTTTCAGCAGCGAGACTATATGAGAACGTACGAGAACGAGAACCTACTTCATAAACGTAGGCCCCGAACCACATGAACTACTCAAAGGATTTGAACAAGGGTCTCCCACAACAAAGACGCGTACAAATATAGTATATTTAATTTTGACTTTAGCGCCAGTTCAGCAGCGAGGGAACTAATCTCTTAATAACCCCCCCTCACTTTTTTCTTTAGCGAATATTGAAATCGAAAAGCGAAATAAAGCATACTATTGATGATCGTTAGTTACTGAACTCTAATAAAATGTATAACAGAATTATCCTAAATTGGCAGATATATACAATTGATTAGCAAGATTATTCAGCAGGTCAAAAGGAATGTTTAGAAAGTGTAGCAAGCTCTTGCTGATCGGTAGTTGCCGATATATTTAAGAACGAAAAGAAAGAACGGAATTGACGTCAATTGTCAGTTATTAAAATTGAAATCGCGTGTATGCAGTAGGACGAAATGTGTGATGAAATTCTAGCAGACTCTTGCTGATCGTTTGTTCAGGGCTTATTTAAAAATAAAATGAGAAACTAGAATTGTCGTAGTCCGATACTTACAATTAAAGTAAATCCATTCATTACAACGAAAGGAGTGTTCGGAGCTGATTTTCTTGATCCTTAGCTACTGACATGTTTAAGTTTAAAATAAGAGAACAGATTTATCGTAAACTATCACATATCTACTTTTGAACGTGAGTGTAAGTAGCAGGGTGAAAGGAGTGCTTCGGAGATGAAGGAGATTCTCGCTAATCGTTCGTTAATTACATATTTAGATTAAAATGAAAGAGCAGAATTGTGGTAAATTTTCTGATATCTACAATTCGCTAGTGTGTGCATTCAGTAAAGTGAAAGGAGTGTTTGCTGCATGAACACGTTCTTGTTGATTGTTAGTTACTGACATATTTAAGAATTGAATAAAATATAAGAATTGTCGTTATTTGTCAGATATCTAAATTGATGAGTGATTTCAATATATGGGTCGAAAGCAGTTTTTGCAAGCTGAAGGAACGATACTATTGTTGATTGTATGTTACACACAGCTATAAGAATGAAAGGACTGACCGACCAGTCCCAAATTATCATATATTTACAATCGGAACATGTGTCCCTTGGCTACGGAGAAAGGTGTCTTTTGGTGTATAAAGCAGACTTGATGATAATTAGTTACTGACCTATTTTACAATAAAATCAAACAATGGAATTGAACGATAGAATCAAACAATGGAAACAACGGAATTTAGAAACGGAAACCAACTCTATCTAAAAGAGCCAGAGGACTGTAAATTGAAGTCCATTCTTCATGAACATAGATAAGAATGAAATGAAATAAACGGAATTGTCGTAAATTGTCAGGTATTTACGATTCAAAGCGAGCCCATTCAGTAGGGCGATAGGGTTAATTGAACATTGTTTGTTTTTCCACATGGTTAAGAATAAAATTAACGCAATTATCGTAAATTGTCAGATATTTACAGTTGAAAAGTATGTATAATCATTAGGCTGAAAGCAGTGCTCGGAAGATGAAGTAGGTTCTTGGAGATCACTATAAAAATAAATTAAAAGTAAAATATTTGTCATAACTTTTGAACTCTTTACAACTGATAAATGAGGCTATTCAGTAGTGCGAAGGAGTTTTCAATGTTGAAGGCTACTCTTTCTGAACGTAAGTTGCTGATATATTGAAGATAAGATGAAAGAACAGAATTGTCGAATATTGTCAGACATTTCCGATTGAATAGTAATTCCATACTACAATAGTTAGAAATGAGTTTTAACAGGCTAGACAACTCTTGCTGATCGATAATTATATACATATTTAAGTTAAAATTAAAGTACGGAAATGTCGAACATTATCAGATATTTTTATTTGTTAAGTGTATCTATTTATAAATGCGAAATAAGTTTTTCGCAGAAGAGGACACTCGCTGATCGTAAGTTAACTACATTTTTAAGAATAAAATGAGAAAACGGAATTGTTTTAAATTATCAAATACTTACAATTGGAAAGTGTGACCATTCAGTAAAACGAAGAAAATGTATGCAGAATATAGCACATTCTTATTGAAAGTTAGTTACTGACATATTTAGGGAAAAAATTACTCAATTGTAAGTTATTTCTTAGATATTTACATTAGAATCTCGATTGCAATATATGAGGCAAATGAGTTTTTGGAAGCTGAAGTAATAAGACCCTTACTGATCATATTTAGTAGAAAATTAAAGAACCGAAATGTCGAAGTTAGATGTTAGAAACTAAAAAGTGAGTAGATTCTGCAGGGCGAAAGGAGTGTTTGGAAGCTGAAGCTGACTCGTACTAATCCTTGGTTGACACATACGTAAGAATAAAATCAAAGAGCGAAATTGTCGTGAATTGTCTCATGTTTATAACTGAAAGATTAGTCCATTCGGTAGGCGAGAGTTCCGTTTGGAAGATGAAGCAAACTCTTACTGAGCGATATCTGCCTTCATATTTAACAATAAAATATAAGAACGAAATTACACTAAATCAAGTTTCGCAATCCTAGCTTGCACTCTCTACAGGAACGTGGAAGTCCCGGGTAATCTCCCAAATAAAAATTGGTCAAAATGGACATGAATTTATTGGGTTTCTACCGGGTAAAAATTATTCGAATGCATTAAGTTGTTGTATATAAAATGGCGAACACTATCAAACCCGTTGTGTGTGGTTGCATTATCGCCCAGTTCTGATGCTACCCCACTGTGAGGTTCTGAGTATCAAGTGTAGCCAATTTTCACTCAAATGCTCCAGAAGGACTTTGGAGTGTTGGTAAACCACAACAGATGAAGAAGGGTGATTCACACCTGTGGAAACACTAAACTAACAATGCCTGGAAACGCTCCCATTTCCAGTAAACGTAAGTTTAAAGCGTTGGATATATAAGGATTAGGGTCAACGATTAGAAGCCATTGGCAATTCACCAAAAATATTCCCTCAAACCAATTTATATGATGTGCAAGGTAACATACCAATAAGGATGCAACAACTGAGGCCAAGTTGGAATTTTGCAAGGGGATTCACTGAGAAACTAACTAAAAAAAGATGTCACTAGTGGGATCGCATGTTAGATATTGAAATGTGGCCAATATAGATGTTGATATCGTCATGTAGCTATTGGGCAAATGTCAACATGTACCACTACTGCTCGGACACCGTCCTTCCTGCGAAAATTAAGAAAATAACTACCCAATTCCTGAATCTAATGTCGTGGGCTCCCAGTAAGATTGGAAACTGCGACCACGCGTGCGGAAGCGAGTGCTGTAGCCCTGAAGCATTAAAGGAGTCTCACTTTCTCTGTATTCATTTCCTTGAGGAGTACACACTTTGCTTGGCAAGAGCTTTTGTGCAGACTCCCGACGTGCTTAGGTGTTTCATTTTCTAACTGCTGCTACCTAGTTGTAAATCATCAGAGCTCTAAAACGTTTCTCCCTATTGCTCATGTTGTTTTAGTTTCGATATGATTGGTGTTCCAACACTACTTTTACATGTGCGAATTTCGTTCAATTTGGTATTTCTCTTGGCAAGTGTTGTGTACTAAGGTACGAATTTCTGGATTTATTTTTTTATATTTCGTTTACGTCATGTTTGCCAGAAGATGAGGAATATGATACAAGTTTATTTTCACTGTCTACTTGAACGTGAAGCATAGATTAAGAGTTTTCTTGTCATATTTGTTGCAACGGGGACAATTTCCCAAACAAAGAGGAATAAACGTGTTGTAATTACGTTCTACGAAAATGGGCTACATATGTAACAGCAGAATGTACAACGTTATTTTACTAGTTTTCGCAAGTGGGACGGTGCCTCAGCAGTAGTGGGACATGTTGACATTTGTCCATTAGCTACATGTTGATATCAAGACACATATTGAGCACATTTCAATATCTATCATGCGATCATATCACTGACATTCCTTGAGTTTATTTACTTTCTTAGTGAGTCCCCTTGCACAGTTTCAACTTGGCCTGACTTTTTGCACCTTATTGGTAAGCAAACGTTTAGATCATATTCCAGCGGATTGATGAATTATTGGTGAATTGGCAGTGGCTTTGATAGTGTGGACGCTAGTGCTTACATTTCCATCACTTTGAAATTACCTTTACTGAGTATGTGTGCATTTCTGGGCATTTCTCGTTATCTGTTTCCACACATGTGAATCACCCTGCTTCATCTGTTGTGTTCTACCGACACTCCAGATGTATTTCTAGACCACTTGGATACTAAATAGCTGCATTTAATACTCGGAAGGTTACTGATGGCCAGTGGTATAAGCAGACACTTGCTGATAGTTTGTTACTGACATATTTAAGAATACAGTGGATGAGGGGAATATTTGTACATTTTTAGATAATTGTGACTTAAAAGTGAATTTATTTAGTGGGGGCAAAAGACGGAAGGAGAAGCAGACTTGCTTCTCGTTGGTTCAAGACATATTTAAGAATAAAATTAATCATTGGAATATTCGTAACTTGCTAGATATTTACAATGGAAAAGCGAGAGGAAACGGAAGGGTGAACGGAGTGTTTGGAAGCTGAATGAGACTCTTGCTGATCGATAGTTGTCTACATATCTAAGAATGGATTGAAGAGATGGAATTGTCGTCAATTGTCAGGTAATAATATTTTGAAAAGTGTGGCTATTCACTAAGACAAAGTAAGTGTTTGAATTAAGAATCACACACTACTAATCCTTAGTTAATGAAATATTTAAGAATAAAATGAAAAAACGGAATTGTCGTTTTTGTAATCTATTTACGTCGAAAAGTATCAAAGGGAGTAATAATACAACAACAACAACTAATCGTTTTTTAATGACAAATCTTAGTTTAGAATAAATATAATAAATTGAAATATTTAGATTTAAGAAGAAAGTCCATATAATAAGGCGAAACGAGTGTTTAGTGGATTAAGCAGAATCATGATGATCGTTAGTTTCCGGATTGTCTAACAATAAAATGAAGAACACAATTGTAAATGGTCAGATATTTGCAAATGGAAAGCGATTCTATTCATTAGGGTAAAGGAATATTTGGGCAAAGAGGATACGCTTTGGGATAGTAATTTGATGACCTTAATTCAGATGAAACAATGGGAAAGCCGTAAATTGAAAAATATTTACAATTAAAAGTTGATTTATTTCACTGTGAAAAATGTGTTTTGCAATAAAAGAAAAACAAACTTCATCGTTATTTACTAACATAATGACTAATATTGATTAATATTGATAAACACAACGATTAATATTGAAAACGGAATATACGTAAATTAATAGTTATTTACTCTTAAAAGTGGGGCGAAAGGTGTGTTTTGGTATATAAAGCAAACACTTATGGTCGTTTTTCTTTGACATACTTTACAAACAAATGAAATAACGGAATTGTTTCAAATTGTTAGATAATTAAAATTAAATAGTTGTTTTACTCAGGAGATAAGAAAATGTTGGGTAGATGAAACAGACTTTCATTATCTTTAGTTACTGTCATATTTAAATATAAGGTTAAAGAACAGAAATGTCGTCAATTATCTGTCTTTTACAATCTAATAGTACACCCATTCACAAGGGAAAAAGGAGAATTTAGAAGTTGTAGCAGAATCTTACTGATCGTTAATTGCCGACATGTTTAAGAATGAATAATAAGTACGTAATAGGACTAAATCGTCACATACTTGCAATTAGAAAGTGAGTGTATTGTGTATTGTAAGGGTAGTGTTTGCAATCTGAAGTAGACCCTCTGCTGATCGTATGTTGGCGACATATATAAGAATAAAAAGCAATAACTGAATTGTAGAAAATTGTCATATATTACAGGTGAAAAATTTCCATTCACTAGAACGAAAGGAGTGTAAAGATTTCGTATCAGACTCTTGCTGATCGTTAGTTACTGACATATTTAGGAATAAATTGAAAAACGGAGTGTTCGTAAAATATAAGAAATCTGTGATTGGGAAATAAGTCTTTTAGCAGGGCGAGAGTAGTGTTTGGAAGATGAAGAAGACTGTCGCTGATTGTGAATTATTTACGTATTTAAGAATAAAATTATACATCGGAAATGTCGTAAATTGTCAGATATTTTCAATTGGAAACAAAGTCCATTCTATTGATTTTTTAAAATCGGGGTTGCATTTTGAAATAGCCATGTAACTAAAGGGTTTCGTTGATTCGCTTTACTGCAAAAACCTCATGGTGCACATACAAAATACTAGTTTGCTTTATTGTACTTTCCAATGTTCGTACACAGTATGTATTGCCCTTAAGAAATTCCATTTTTTGTTTTGTACTTTATTGATCTTCTTTCACTATTATAAGAACTCTTTGAATAAACAATTTTACTCAAAACGCTCATAGCTACTTATATGTGCGTATAAATTCACTTTATTTAGGTCAAAAACAATGGTACAAGTATTAACAATGAACTGCTCATTGTAAATATTAATTGTAATATTATCAGAAATTCACGTAAAACGTCATATTGTTTAGTGTATCTTGTGAAAACCATGTCCGATCAAGTCTCGCTATTTTTTCTTTACAGAGTGTATTTAAGAATGGAATGGTAATACGAAATTTTCTAAATTCATCAAATTTTTACAATTGAAAAGTGTGTCCATTCAGAAGGACGAAAAGAGGGCTTACATCTGATGTAGACTGATTATTGCTCCTTTGTTTAAGATATTTTTAAGAATGAAACGAAGGAAGATTTCTCGAAAATTTTCGGGTGTTAACAATTGAAAAGTGGTTCCACTCAGCATGCGAAAGGAGTGTTGGAATGATTCCACGCAGCAAAGCGAAAGGAGTGTTTGAAAGATTAAGCAGGCTCTTATAGATCGTTAGTTACCAATTTAAGAATAAAATCAAATACCGGAAATGTCGAAATTTGCCTGACAATTGAAATCTGATTATAATCAGTAAAGCGTAATGAGTGTTTGGAAGGTTTAGTAGACTTTTCTTATCCTCAGTGCTCGACTCGTTTAAGAATGAAATTAAAGAACGGATTGCTCGTAAACTGTTAGACCTACAATTACAAAGTGAGGTCATTCAGTTTAGCGAAGAGAGTGATTTAAGGAAGCAGAGTCTTGCTAATAGTTAGGGACTAACATATTTAAGAATAAAATGAAACAGAATTTTCGTAAATTGTCAAACACTTCAAAGTGATGATTCCAGTATATAGGGTAGAATATATTATAAGAATCTTTAGCAATAATACCGTTTGCAATCGTTATTTTCTTACATATTTAAGGATAATATGATAGAACATAGTCGCAAATACTTTATTTACAATAGAAAAATGAGTCTATTCAGTAGAACAGTAGGAGTGTTTGGAAGATATTGCGTACTGTTTCTGATCGTTAGTTATCTTTAGTTATTTCATATTTAACTATGGAAGTCCCAAACGGGTTCATTGGTCCCTATGACATTTAATTTATTGGACCCTAGGCTTGAAATACTGGCTTCGACATACCAAATGGCCTCACTTTTATATCACAGTTTACAATTGTTTTATTTCATTTCATTCTTCAATATTTGAGCAGTAGCGAACAACAAGAATCTACTTCAGCTTGCAAACATATTTCGCCTATTGCGTAGTCTCAGACTTCAATTATAAATATATGACAAGTAGCGAAAAATACGTTACTTCAGTTTTAAACTAATAATGTCAGTAACTACTGACGAACAAGTGCCTGCTTCATATTCCATAAACTCTTTCGTCCTTACAGAATCCTATCAGTTACCATTTGGTAATATCTGAGAAATTACGATAATTCCGAATTTTTTTATTCATATAAAAATCATTTACTAACGCCCACCAATACTTTGATTTATATTTCGCACTCTTTCGTCGTGCTGAGTTTTTCAATTTACAATTGTAAATATCTGACAATTTTAGCAAATTTCGTTCTTGCATTTTTTCTTAAGTATGAATTCATCTAGGGATCACCAAATGTCTGAATCAGCTTCAAAGATATCGCGCTACTAAATAGTCTCGTATTCAATCCTAAATATACTACAATTTACAAGAATGGCAATATTTCATTTACGATAGTGGTAAATAGTTCACTAACTAAGGAACAGCAGGAGTCGGCTCTGTATATATAGCAAAAACACACCTTTCGCACTACAATGTACCTATTATATAATATGTGACAAGTTACGTCAGTTACGTTTTTTCATTTCATTCTTAGATATGTCAATAAATAAGGATTAGCAACTGTCTTCTGCATTTTCCACAGACCCAGTTCGTCACAGTAAATAGACACTCTTTAAATTGTAAATATCTGGCAATTACATTGCCTACTTTCATTTTATTCTTGGACATGTCGGAAGCAAATGATCAATAAGAGTCTAATTACTTCAGCTTCTCAATTATCCTTTTCTTTATATATTGGATTAACTCTCCTATTTTAAATATCACACAATTTACCATATTATTATTAAATATCAGTAACCAACGAATAGCAAAAGTTTACTTTATCATTTATACAGTCTTTTCGTCTTACTGCTTGTAACACTTTAAACTGAATTTATATGACAAATTACGACAATTCCATTATTTCATTTTTTTAAATATGTCATTTAATAATGAAAAGAAATACTCTTACTCAAATAACACACTTCTTCGCTCTGCTAAGTTACTCATTTCTCAATTGTAATATATCTGTGAATTAAGCATAAATCAGTAACTAACAATGATCAAGAGTCTCTTTCATGTACGAAAACTCACTGAATAGACTCCCCATTCATTTGTAAATATCGGACCATATAGAATTGTATTTTTTTTTATTTTACTCAAACATTCCGGAAACTAACGATCATCATGATTCTGATTTATCCACTAAAAAGTCTTTTCGCCCTATTATATCACGTACTTCTAAAATGTAAATATTTCAATTTAGTATATTCATTTTAAACAGATATGTCAATAACAAATGTATTTTCATTTTATTCTTAAATAAGTTACTAACTAATGATTGCACAATCTGTTTCTTAATTCAAACACCTACTAATTCATACTGAATGGCCTTGCGACTCGGAATGTAAATATGTGTTAATTGACAATTGTCTTGAACTAACCATGACCAAAAGTCTGCTCCTACTACCTAGTCTTTTGAACTCCCTAAATAGAGTTACTTTTAAGGTACAAATATCTAACAATGTACAAATATTTCGATCATCCAGTTTATTCTTAAACAAACTATCAGCAAGAGTCTGCTTCCGCCTCTGGCCAACAGTGACGTTCCGAGTATTAAGTTTAGCGACTTAGTACCCAAGTACTTTAGCCCACAAACGCCCAAGACCAGTTTTATTCGTTAGCAACTGCCTTGAACAATACCGTGTTACTTCGAAAAGCTAAGAAGAAAACTGAACGAAATTCGTATAACAAGAGAACGGTTAGTGTGCCTGAAGTGGAACAACGGGGGTTTGGCTAACTGAATGATATAGTCCGTGTAACGTAGTAAAATATAAAGTGGGTCGTTGGTGGCACAAGGAGCGTTTGTGGTAAGAAACACATCGGAAGTGTCGGTAGAGCACAACAGATGTAGCAGAGTGATTCACATGTGTGGAAACACATACTGAAAAATTCCCAGAATTGCACACATACTAAGTGAAGTTATGTTCAGTGTTGGAAATGTAAGCAGTACTGTCGACAACATGAAAGCCACTGGCAATTCACCAATAATATAATTCATCAATTCGGTGCATTATGATTTGCACATTTGCATATCAATAAGGATGCTACAACTGAGCCAAGTTGAAATTGGGCAAGGGGACTCACTGAGAAGATAATTAAACTCAAGGAATATCAGTGATGAGATCGTATGAATGATATTGGAATGTGCTCAATAAGTGTCTTGATATCAACATGCAACTAATGGTCAAATGTCATTATATCCAACCAATGCTGAGGCCCTGTCCCACATGCGAAAACTGAGAAAATAACTTTGTACATTCTGCTATTACATCTGGTGCCCTTTTTGGTAGAATGTAATTAGTATACGTTTTTCCCTCTTTCTTTGAGTAATTGTACCCGTTGCCACACACATGAATAGAAAAATCTTAATCTATGATTCACATTCAGGTAGAGAGTGAAAATAAACTAGTATTATGTCCCTCGTCTTCTGGCAAATGTGACGTAATCATAATATAAAAAAATAAATACAGAAATTTGTATCTTAAAGACACAACACATTCCATTGGTATCTTAAAGACACAAGACAAAATTGAACAAAATTGGCAAATGTAACAGTAATGTTGGATCACCATATATATGAATAATAAAACGACATAAGAACTAAGAAAAACGTTAGAAACCTGTGATGGTTTACAATTGTTCTGTAGCAGTAACTAAAGGAAACATATAAGCATGTAGGTGGGTCTGCACAAGAGCGCTTGCCAGACAAAGTGTGTAGTCCTGAAGGAAATAAATACAGATAAAATGAGGCTTCCTCAAAGCTTCAGGGTTACAGCGCCCACTTTCGATCGCGTCTTCGCAGTTTCCAATCTTACTGGGAGCCCACGGCGTCAGATGAAGATCTGCGTATTTATTATCCTATTTTTCTCACAAAAAACGGTGTCCCAGCTGAAGTGGGACATGGTGACATTTGTCCATTAGCCACATGTTGATATCAACACTTATATTGGCCACATTTTAATATCTATCATGGGATCCCACTAGTGACATCAATTAGTTACCTAGTTTCTTAGTGAATCCCCTTGCACGATTTCAACTTAGAATTAGTTGTTGCATCCTTATTGCTAGCGTGCACACCATATTGCATCGGATTGGGGTAATATTATTAGCGAATTGGCAACGGCTTTCATGTTGTTGAAGCTAATCCTTAGATTTCCGAAGCTATGAAGTTAAGTTTACTGTGATTGAGTGCATTCCCAGGCGTTGTTATGGCGTTTCTACACATGTGAATCACACTGATTCAGTGCTTTAGCGACACTCAAAAAGTCCTTCTGAAGCATTTGAGTACAAATTCTCTGCACTTGATACTCAGAACGTCACAGTTGTCCATTTTCTAATTGTTGCATACAACAACTTACTGCAAGCGGATTATTCTTACCTGGTAGACACCCTATCAAATCATGTGCATTCAGACCAATTTTTATTTGAGAGATTATCCGGGACTCTCTACGTTCCTTTTTAAAACCCCTTTCGCGTGCATTCTAGGGTTGCGAAACATGGAAAATTCTATACTTCAACGAATTTTTTACCCGTCGTCTTTAGGTTGGATATTTTCCGAACTATTGGCGCCCGAAAGTAATTTTCCCACGCTTTCGGCACCTTGCAGAACAGAAACTATGTCCGACAGGTGAAAGATCATAAGAACATTTTTTCTCTTCTCAGTGGTAGGACTCAACTACCAAGAGCTGTAACTCTTATTTTGAAACACAAGATGTATGTTGCCAACTAACGACACAAACCTTTCGGCATACTCAATACACCCAAATTTCAATTGTGAATATATGACGATTTAGTGCATTTGCGTTCTTATATTTTATTGTTATACATGAAGGCTGGTATCGCTCAGCAACGGTTTGCTTCAATTTCCACACTCTATTTTCGGCATAACGAATGATCTCATCTTTCACTTTTAAATATGAGACAATTTAAGACAATTTCGCTTTTTGATATTATTGTTAAAAATGTCATAAGCAAGGAGAACTGCGAGTCAGCTTCAGCTTGCAAACACTCCGAATATCTGACAAATTACGTCAATTCTGTAATTTTTTTCTTAAGTATTTCAATAACTAACGTTCAATAAGACTGTGCTTTATACTTCAAACACTTCAATCATATACTGATGGACATACTTACCAATGGTTAATATCTGTAAATTTTGAACAATTCCGTTTTATTATTTTATTCTTATATATGTAGTTAACTCAGGTGCAGCGAAAGTCCGCTTAATCTTCGAAACACTTATTTCGCACTTCTAAATAGATAAGGTTTACTAATTTAAATATATCACGTACGACAATTCCGTACTTTGATTTTAACTTAAATATGTCATTAATAAACGATCAGCAAGAGTTAACTTTGGCATGTAAAAATTCCTTTCTACCTATTATAGAATCGAGTAACTATTCAATTGGAAATGTCTGATAATTTTCGGTAATTCTGTCATTTCATTTCATTGATCAAAGTATCGGCAACTTACGTTAAGAGTCTGCATCATCATTGAATCAATCCCTTCGCACTACTGAATAGAATCAATTTTCACTTGTAAAGAGTTGAGAAGTAACAAATATTTTACTTTAATTTATTCTTATAAAGTCAATAAGTAATGATCTCCAATAGCCTGCTTTATCTTCCGAGCAATCCTTCCAGCCTACTGATTAGAAACGCTTTTCAACTGTAAACATCTGACAATTTATAACAATTCCGTTTATTTTAATTTTAACCACGTTGGAAAAAGGGATCAGCATCGGTTTACTTATTGTTCCGAACACTCCTTTTGCCCTACTTAAAAGACTCGCTTTGAATCGTAAATATCTAATAATTTACCACAATTCCGTGTATTTCATATTATTCTTGTGTTCAAGATTGTACTTCAGTTTCCACAGTCCTCTGGCTCAACTAAATAGACTTGGTTTTCATTTGAAAAAAATTATTGCTTCCATTCTTTGTTTCCATTGATCAATTCCATTGTTTGATTTTATTGTAAAGTAGTTCAGTAACTAATTATCATCAAGAATGTGGTTTATATAAAAAAGACGCCTATCGCCATAGCAAAGGAACACACGTTTCGATTGTAAATATCTGACAATTTGCTACTGGTGAGTTCTTTCATTTTATTCTTAAAGGAGTGTGTAACTCACGATCAACACGAGTATAGTTACTTCAGGTTTCAAAAAACCCTTTCGCCCTATTAGAATCAATCATCATTGTAACTACCGATCAACAAAAACGCTCTTCATGCACTAAACACTCCTTTCGCATTTCTAAATGGACACAGGAGCCAATTTCAAATGTAAGACAATTATCACAGACTATGCCCCCTGTATCATTTTAAACTTAAACATGTAATTAACTACCAATAAGCGAGAGCATCCTTCATCTCCCAAACTATCCATTCACCATGCTTAATATATCACTTTGAAAGGTAACTATCTCATAAAGTACGTTAATCCGTTCTCTTATTTTAAACTTAATTATATCAGTAACTAAGGACCAACAAAAGTCTGCTCCGCATACTTCGAATACTTCCATCGTTGTAGCGCAATTGCAGTAAATCGTCAAATATTTACAACTGAAATTCGAGTGTATTGAGTATGGCGAAAGGAGTGTTTAAAATCTGAAGTATACACCTCAGATCGTTGGTTGGCAACATACATCTGGTGTTGCAAAATAAGGGAAACAGTTTTTGGTAGTTGAGTCCTACCACTGAGAAAAGAAAAAATGTTCTTATGAACTTTCGCCTGTCGGACATGGTTTCCGTTCTGCAAGGTGCCGAAAGCGTGGGAAAATGAAGTGGGGGCGCCAATAGTTCGGAAACTATCCAACGTAAAGAGGGAGGATAAAAAAATTTAATGAAGTCTTATCTGCTGTATTGAATTTTGCATGTTTTATCAATCCTAGCATGTACGCGCAATGGGTTCTCCAATGGAACGTAGAGAGTCCCGGATAAACTCGGAAATGAAAATTGGTCTAAACGAACATGAATTGATAGAGTGTCTACCAGGTAAAAATAATTCGTTAGCTTTAAGTTGTTGCATATAACAAATACAATATGACAGAAACGTTCAAACTCGTTGTGTGTGGTTGCATAATCGCCAGGTACGGATGCTGGCCAACTGTGACGTTCTTAGTATCAAGTGTAGCGAATTTGTACTCAAATGCTTCAAAGGGACTTTTGGAGTGTAGGTAAAATACAACAGATAAATCAGGGTGATTCACATGTGTGGAAACACTAAACTAACAACGCCTGGAAATGCACTCATTCCCACTAAACGTAAGTACAATGCTTCGGAGATGTAAGGATTAGCTTCAACAACATGAAAGCCATTGCTACTTCGCTAATAACATTCCCACAAACCGATGCAATATGATGTGCACACTAGCTATAACGATGCAACAACTGAGGCCAAGTTGAAATTGTGCAAGGGGATTCACTAAAAAACTAGGTAAACTAAAAGTTGTCACTAGTGGGATCCCATGATAAATATTGAAATGTGGCCAATATATATATTGATATCGACATGTAGCTAATGGACAACTGTCAACATGTCCCACTTTATCTGGGACACCGTCCTTTGTGCGAAAAATAGGATAATAACTACCCAGGTGTTAATCCGAGGCCGTGGGCTCCCAGTAAAATTTAAAACTGCGACGACGCAAGTGAAAGAGGGCGCTGTAGCCCTGACGTTTTCAGCCAGCCTCATATTCTCTGTATTCATTTCCTTCAGAATTAGACACTTTGTCTGGCAAGCGCCCTTGTGCTGTTACATTTATTGAACAATTGTAAGCCATCAGAGCTTTAAAAGCTTTTTTTCGTATTTCTCATGTCGTTTTATTTTCCATATGTATGGTAATCCAACATTACAGTTACATTTGCCAATTTGGTTCACTTTGGTCCTTGTCTTGGCATGTGTTGTGTCTGTAAGATACTGGATTTATTTATCTGTATTACGAATAGCTCCTATGCCCAGAAGACGAGGGACATAATACTACTTTATTTTCACGCCCTACCTGAATGTGATGCATAGATAAAGAGTTTTCTTTTCATATGTGTGGCAACGGGATCAGTTAATAAAACGGAGATTCAAACGTGTATTGATTACGTTTCAACAAAAAGGGTACCAGATGTAATAGCAGAATGTACAATGTTATTTTCTCAGTTTTCGCATGTGGGACGGTACCTCAGTAGTGGTTGGACTCGATGACATTTGTCCATTTGTTACATGTTGATATCAAGACACATATTGAGCACATTTCAATATCTTTCATGCAATCATATCAGTGACATTCCTTGAGTTTACTCACTTTCTTAGTGATTCCCCTTGCACAATTTCAACTTGGCCTCAGTTGCTGATATGCAAATGTGCAGATCATATTGCACCGAAGTGATGAATTATTATTGGTGAATTGCCAGTGGCTCTCATGTTGCGGTTACTGCTGCTAACATCCCCAACACTTTGAACATATCTTTACTGAGTATGTGTGCGTTCCTGGGCATTTTTCGTTATGTGTTTCCATACATGTGAATCACTCTGCTTCATCTGTTGTGCACTACCGTCACTCCCGATGTGTTTCTAAAGCTCATGGGTACTAAATCGCTGAACTTAATACTTAGAACGTCACTGTTGGTCAACGGCAGAAGCAGACTCTTGCTGATAGTTTGTTTAAGAATAAAGAGGATGAACAGAATATTCGTACATAGTTAGATATTTGTACCTTAAAATTGACTCTATTTAGGGAGTGTAAAAAAGTTGACAGTAGAAGCCGACTATTGCTTATCGTTAGTTCAAGACAATTGTCAATTGTAAGATATTTACAGTTTGCAAAGTGAGGCCATTCAGTATGACATAGTGGGTGTTTAAATTAAGAGGCAGACTGTGCTAATCATTAGTTACTGACATATTTAAAAATAAAATGAGAAACTGTTTGTTATTGTCTTATCTGTTTATAATGAATATACTAAATTGAAATATTTACATCATAGACGTAAGTCGATTAATAGGGCGAAACGAATGTTTAGTGGATAAATCAGATTTATGATAATCGTTAGTTTCTGGAATGTTTAAGAATAAAATAAAAAAACATTGTAAATGGTCCGATTTTTACAAATGATAAAAGAGACTATTCAGTATGGCTAGGGGATGGTTTGGACACAAATCATACCCTTGGGGAACGTAGTGCTATGGCATGTTTATGAGAGATGAAATAATGAGAAAGCCGTAAATGAGTTCTGCTACATAAAATAGAAATTTATAATCGTTAGTTACTATCATATTTATGAATAATTTTCAAAACGGAATGGTACTTTAATGAAGCACTTATGCTGGCTTTTGTTGACAATTATTAGAATCAAAAGAAATAACGGAATTGTTTAAATTCTTAGATCATTAAAAATGAATAATTGTTTTACTCAGGTGATAAAAAAAGTTGGGTAGATGAAATGGCCTTTCATTATCTTTAGTTAAGGCATATTTAAATATAAATGGTAGAAGAGAAACAATCAATTGTATGCCTTTTATAATTTAGAAGAAAAACACATTTACAAGGGCAAAAGGAGAGATTAGATGATGCAGCAGACTCTTGCTGATCATTAGTTACTGACATATTTTACAATAAATTAGAAAAAACGGAAATATCGTGAAGATGTAAGAAACTTTTTGGATATCGTTATTTGTTGACATATTCAAGAAGATAAAGATTTAACAGAATTGTTAGATATTTAAAAATGAAAAGTTGTTTCATTCACCAGGGGGAAAGATTTCGCATGATAAAATGGACTATATTATTTTTAGGTTCTGACATATTGAAGTTTAAAGGGAACAAACTGAATTTCTATAATTGTCTGAAATTTACCTTTTAAAATGTTTGCATTCACAAGGACGAAGGGAGATTTGGAAGATGTTGCTGATAGTTTGTTTCGTATATTAGAACGAAAAACAATGAACACAATTGTAGGAAACTGTTTTCAAATTTGGAATTAGTAAGGGAGTTTATTCCGTGATGCGACAGAAGGGATTGGAAAATCGACAGACTCATGCTAATCGTTTCTTTCCAACCTGTTTAAGAATAAAATGAAAAGACGGAATGTCGTTAATTTTCACATATACAGAACTAAAAGCGAGTGTATTCATCATTACACAACAGTCTTATGAAGCTAAAGAACAGTAGTGGGGATTGTTTCTTGAAAAGATATTTAAGAATACTTCTTTACCCTACGGGGATACCCGTGGGACGTAAAACTTAATATTTAAGAAAAATATGATGATTCGAATTGTGGTAATTTGTAATATATTTATCATTGGTAAATTAATGCATTCAGTAGTGCGAAAAAAGTGGAAGATTAACCACTCACTTGTTGATCATTAAGCACTGATATATTTGTGAATAAAAGTAATGCAAAGGGGTGAAGGGAGCGATTCATAGATAAAGCAGACACTTCCTTCTTGTTACTTAATGGCGTACTTAAGTAGTAGATGAAAGAAAAAATTGACAAAAGTCTGATATTTTGATAGTAAAATTGATACAATTGATTAAGGTGAAACGAGTGTCTGCAAGATGAACTAGACCCTTGTTGATCACTAGTTGCTGATCACTAGTCTGCTTAATGTTTCTAATACTTCTTTCGGTGTACTGATTGAACACACTTTTAATTGCATATATCTGATAATTTGCTACAATTCTGCCCTTTCACTATATTCTCAATAAGTTGGCAACTATCGGTCTGAAAGAGGCTATTTCACCTTTGAAACACTCCTTTGGCCCTACTGAAAGACCCTCGTTTCATTTGTAAATATCTGATATTACAAAACTTCCATTCCTTCATTTTATTCTTAAATAAGTAAGCAAGAGGTAATCAACAAGAGTCTAGTTCATCTTGCAGACACTCGTTTCTCCTTATTGAATTGTATCATTTTTCCTATCAAAATATCAGACTTTTGTCAACTTCGTTCTTTCATCTAGTACTTAAATACGCCATTAAGTAACAAGCGGGAAGTATTTGCTTAATCTTTGAAACGCTCCCTTCACCCCTTTCTATATACATTTAACAATGTTCGACTTTCATTTCATTCATAAAAATGTCAGTATTTAATGATCAACAAGTGAGTGCTCAGTTTTCCAAACACTTCTTACGCCCTGCTGAATGCAATAATTTACCATTGGTAAATATATTACAAATTACGGCAATTCAATCATTTTTTTCTTAAATACTTACTTAAGTTTTACGTCCAACGTATATAACCGTAAAGTAAAGAAGTATTATTAAATATGTCTTCAAGCAACAACCCCCACTAGTGATCTTCAGCTTCATAAGACTGTTTTGTAATGATGAATACACTCGCTTTTAGTTCTGTATATGTGAAAATTAACGACATTCCGTCTTTTCATTTTATTCTAAAACAGGTTGGAAACAAACGATTAGCATGAGTCTGTCTATTTTCCAATCCCTTCTGTCGCTTCACGGAATAGACTCCCTTACAAATGCCAAATTTGAAAACAATTTCCTAGAATTGTGTTCATTCTTTATCGTTTTAATATACGAAACATACAATCAGCAAGTATATGCCGACATCTAACGATCAGCAAGAGTCTCCTACATCTTCCAACTCTACTTTCCCTCTTGTGAATGGTATAAATTTTGATTGTATATAACAGACAATTTAAGACAATTCCGTTCTTTCACTTTTTAGATAAGTATGTCAGTAACTAAAGATAATGATACTCCGTATCGTTTTTTTAGCACTGAGTAAAATAAGTATTCCATTGTGATTACCTAAGAATTAACTTCAACTTCGTTGTTTCATTTCTTTCTGATACATGGCAAATGATCAGGGAGAGAAAGATTCAATTTCGAAACACTTTTTTTGTCGTATCGAATGGTCTACCTTTTCACTTGTGTGTGTGTGTTTCGTTCCTTAATATTACATTATGGATGTCTTCAATGTCTTCAACAAACGAACACAACGAATCTGCTTCAGCTTCGAAATACTCCTTTTGACCTACTGAATCGACTCTGGATATTTACGACAATACCATTATGACATTTTATCATTATATATGTCGTCAACTAACGATGAGTAAGGGTTTACATAAGTTGCAATCACTTCTTACGCCCTAATAGTTAGACTCGCCATTCAATTGTAAAAAACAGACAATTTACGACAATTAGTAACTTCATTTCATTCTTAAATTTGTCAATAACTAACGATAACTAGTGAACAGCAAGAGTGCGCTTAGCCTTCCTAACGCTCCTCTTGTCCTAACGTTCTACAAGGTAATCACGTACCTAATTACCTAAAGATCTCCTATTAGATTTTCCGGCCAATAACCAGCATTTGAATCTTTAACAAGCTTACGACCATAAGTCTAATATAACTGTTACTGAAAATTGTTAAGCTTCCTGGGCTTCTGTCTCAAAAGTAGGTTGTTGCAGTCGCAAAGGAACAAGGTGCTGAGCAGTAAGCATTATATATCCTTATGTCATATAAAACCTAAAGCAATAAGTCGAAACCAATTGCGATGGACGTGTAGTAGAGGTTTCATCTTACGACCCGGTCTGGATAAAAATGTACATGGAGTCTTTGCATATACGGAATATCCAAACATCGTTCTTTATTAAGAGTGTTAAACTTGACTTCTTTTTAGGAGAGTCGTAAACTAAACGGCAATTACACAATTTTAAGTGTCCTTGCAGATGGCAGGATCTTCAGAGTCAATTACCTGCTGTTGAACATCTTAACATATATAGAATCAAACAATAAGCAATTGTTATATATGTACAATTGTATGATACTTTCGTACGCGAATGTAATATCTAAATGAATCTGTTTTTGCTCACTGTGTGTCCTGCTACGGTTTCGTTTTCTCTTCGGGTACCAAAGCAGCACGTGTTAAAAGATTCCATAATATATAAATAGAACAATAAACCACCTTCATTTTTTATACCTTGTCCTACACCTTCATTGAAAGTTTGATCAAGTTCGTCTTTATGTCCATTTCTTTAGGTCTATGAGACGGGAGGATATCACAAAATACTAATAATAACTGATTGGATCAACAATTAAGCCGTTGTGAATGACATATTGGTTTTTACAACATTTTTTCGTTATGATCTATATCAGATTGTTTTCTGATTTGCCATTTTCTGTTTTCTGAACTCCATTGATTGTTTTCTGAACTCCATTGGTAGAATGCAAAAACCTTGAATACTTCATATCGGCTTTTTTACACTAACTTGTGGCTCGTTCACAATCCTATTTTGTAATACTATTATCACATTCCCATTATCCGGCTGGAGCTAATGGTAGCTTTGTGGATGCACACACCAACCTCTTTGGATTGTTTTCATCGTTAGATTATTTCGCTCATGCAGTTGGAGGTACTTCCGAATTGAATGCTGCACAGCTGCTGTGTTAGTAACGGAAAAAGAAGCCATATTGAAGCTTAGTAACTACTTCGTTGTATATCTGATATGGCTCATACCACGCAGGACATTTTTCCTTCTCCATACAGGTGAATAAGAAATGTCTAACCTTACAGCTTTGTTCGTCATCATCTATATAAGACTGTCTTCCGATCTGGCATTTGTACATGAACTCCCTTGGCAAAATGGAGAAAACGTTCAATATTTCATATCCGCTCTTTTATACTAACATGTGGCTCGTTCACATCTTGCAGTGATTTGTTAAGTATAGGTTAGTAACATTAGCCGGCTAGAGCTGATGGTAGCAGTGTGGGTGCTGGAATTCGCATATTCTCTTTCACACACAAACCTCATACGATTGGGTTAATGCTTAGACCATTTAGTTCTTGGAGTTGGAGGGACTTCCGATTTGAATGCTGAACACCTGCCGTGTTAGCATGGGAAAAGTGGCCATATGGGAAGAGTTCTCAATGATCTTGAGTAGGCATGGCCATTCAGCATTTTCACTAAAGTTGTCATAGTGTACAGGAGACCCTTTCCTGACATAATATATCCGATCGTGCCTAAAAATTACTTAAGTGCAAACTTCCTAAAGGTTTGGACCGTTCACAAATTTCTTCAACTGAGGTACAATTTGAACACCTTTCCAGTATAAGGGCTGATCTAATGTCATAACGCATGTGCTTTATTCACTTTTCATGCACTTATTTACTGTATGCAGAGAGTAGAATAAATACTATTAGTACTTCATGTTGAAATATTGATGAAATACATAGGGTCTACACTGCTTAAAGCAAAAGAGAGGTGTGTATTTCACCATTACACAATCGTTGTGGCGAACGTTTCTCAAGATGAATACCTATCCAATGGTTGTCTAAGAATAGGACGTCGAGACGCGAGTGAAGACTTGAGTAAATCTTCCGAGTAAAACAGAATTGACGCACCAAGAACATTAGTGTATAGCATTAGAGCGGAAGATTATTTCAGAATGACGAAATGTGATACGATATTCTTATGAAGACAATGCTACCGTGATATCATTCTAGAACTTGGATATGGACAATTTTCACCAACAGACTTTTGAAATTAATTACTTTTTTTGCTTTACGAAATGTGTGTCACCTGGTTACTTATCAAAGCATACAGTGAGCTTATATGATAGGTTATTTGATTAGCCAACAGTTTGGTTGCTCTGTGATGACCAGTGTTAATAAGTTGATGGTGAACACAGGACTTACTATACCGTAATAATTTTCCACCTAACCGTGTAAGAGAAGATCTCAAAAAAACTTAAAATCGATTATTTACTTACCTCATCGATCAGATCACCTGTCTCAGGCCCAAAGTAAGGCTGCTTTGCTGGTTAGGATATAATTGGATCCATAGCAAGTTTTGCAGCAATGAATCGGGAAAATATTATTAATGATAGACCGGAACCTACTGAATCCTGCACAACTCTGTATGTAAGCCCCAGTGAGCAGCAAGGACGCTAATTAAATGCATATTTCATAGCCTTGAGTGTTAATAAACAGGAGACTTTCTTTAAATAATATATCCGTAAAAACACAATTCTTTGATTAAACAGTTTCTATCAGGCTAACGATCAAGAGCCAGGCGAGAGCGTTATGGGTGCTAGGTAGATTTCTTCAGCAGGAAGCACTCTCAAATAGTATTGTAGTTGCTTATAAACGGGAAGTATAGCAAATGCTTGATTATCATTGATAAATTAATAGTAATTATTTTACATTTGGTATCCCGACATTTTTCAATGCCAATGGCTTACCTAAAACAAGCAGCTGTTCGCTCCCAAATCTATACGTCTGTGATACCCTTGTCTTATTATAGGGAGAAGTAAATGCACAGTTTTTTAAATGGTCCACCATTGTATAATGTGAGTTAAGGAGCTCTAAAAGCACTACTGCTTCGTTTTTGAGACCTAGGTACACGACACAAGATCCTACGGCTTCGGATTTATTGTAGAATTCCTTTACTAACTGTAAGCCAATAGGAATCATGTAATAGATGCCGATGTCCACTGCTGACTTCTAAATTTCACAGCATTGTAAGAAAAACATAAGCCGGCATAAGCAGTTTAGCCTTACCGGACACCTCGAAATAGAACTCTCGTACTATTGGAGCGTGTGTTGCACTGTAAGCTACTAATTAAAAATCGAACATCCCGTCCATCCCGAAAATCGTTACTTTTAACACCGCGTCACTCAGATCGATTTCATCTCTCATTAATATATCTTTTCAGTAATTGTAGAATACTATTACAATGAAGTCTACTGACATCTTTTCTAATGATCTCATTTTAGGCGATTTCTTACGTAGTGGGTCCATTTTACAGAAAGCTTCACAAGTTCGGGGCTTGTCTTATCGCAATTGACCCATCAACCTGTCCATCATTTTAACGCGCTTTCGCCTTATTATACCTTATGAGCTCACCATGATATTCATTCTTTCTCAGCTAAAAGACTTCTTGTTCCGCATGTCACAGGGTTTAAACTCGAATATTTCGAATTTGCAAGTCCCAAAAACAATATGAGCAGCCGCACTTTTCCCATATCAAGCCGCTCGCTCTCGTAGGTTGTACTGCATTCAAACTGATTCCACTCGTTGTAATGCAGGTATCATGGCGGATCTCGACATCTACTGATATTATCTTATTATCTAAATGCATCCTCATATCTACAATTAGTAAAGTAATACCATTTTATGTGCTTCGGGCCACAGTCGGCAGCCCTGTAGATATTCCATATGAAAGTAATTTTTCAACAGACTTTAGTCTATTACAGCGTGTAAGTCCAATTGAAAAATCCTAATCTGAGTACGCCTCTTCTAAAATATTACTAAGTCTGGTTGGTTGTATTTCATGCTAATTGCTTGCATTCGTTCTGTTAAGAGAACATGTATCTAAAAATCTCTTCTTAGTAAAATATCTGAATGTTTCTGTAAGTCGGTAATACAATGATCTCTAAAAACAGTCTGAAGTATAGTTCTAAGCACATATCTGTGTGTTTTGACTTTCTTCTTGCCAATGTTAACGGCTCATGGCTCGACTAAGCAAGGAATGTACTCTAGGCACTTTGCCATGATATTCCGCTATATGATGCGATCATCTATTCAGAACTCTATAGACAAATGGTGCTTCTATTTTAGTAAAGGAATTACTTGGTGATCTAGAATGGCTCTGCTCAACGGCCACGAATATGCTCGCATACATATCAGGCCAAATGACAGTCTGGTTCACGGTTAGAGATAAGTACACTTCGTAAACCTCAACTGTTGACGATTAATCAGGTAAATTTTGTGGTGTAACTTTCTGCTCTTGAGAAGAAACCCTTGAGTCGATGTACGCGACACGTAAGGTCTGTTCACGTCAGTAGAAATACATCTTTTTGATCATTCTGCCTCAGGTATGAAAGGTATCAAAAAGGTAATAAAATGGTTGCACTAATTTGCTACAGAGGGAAATTTACCAGATCTTTGCTCACCGGTGAGAAACCGTTTAGACGATCGGGAAATTCAAATCCTCCAATAAGCTTAATAAGAGTGTGCGATATGGCAGTCTGTAGTGTAAAATGAACTGTGCGAGCCAGAAAGACTTTAAGGTTCTATAGCCTGTATAGGTCTATAGATACGTAGCATTATCAATATAGCATCTTGATGAAGTGAGCCAAGGTTGCAAAAGACGCCTCGAAATTTTTTATAGACGGAAGTTTAATTTTCAGGCTAAGCGAAAGTTTATAGGAGAATCTATTACTTTCTTTCGGCAGCGAGACAATCAAATTCTTGTACACTATTGCCAAGAGGGCTCTTTCAGGGCTTCTGGTCCAAGATGTGGGATATGAGCCTAGGAAGTTTTATATCTTTCAGGTGTACTTAACTGAAAATCTCCCAATATAACCTAAGTAAAAAAAAATTCTGTTAATTTATTACTTTGCTGCTGTCTCTGTTCTACCAGACTTGTATAACATCTTTGTATCGCGAATCAGTGCTTTACACCGCTAGCTTTAGTAATTCATCGGCCGGACTTGTCTCACAGGCCCGCAGTGGTTCAATTGCTACATCTAGCTGGACAAAATATAAAAAAACTGAGTTCTGAGAAATAGTGAGAAAACGATGGGAATTCTTGGGGCAAGGTCCGAAGTGGTGGGAAAAGACCACTAAGATACCAAATTACACATGGGGAAGTATGTCAGAATCGCCGAACAAGATTAATTGTATGCAATGTAGAATCAGCTGATCGACAGTTTCAGTGCTAGTCCTTACGTCTGCAGCATATAACAGAGACAGCTGTTGGTCAATGCCAGGAATATAGTATGACAACTATAGATGAAGGTATGACGTGCATGTGACATGAATGAGGAGTGCCGTGGGTTTTTGGGTGGGCCATGGTTTTATGGGAAACACTAGCGAATAAGAACGTATACTGTACTTAGGAATAGGTATAATGAATTGACGGGTAAAAACAATTCTCCACCAGTCTCCAGGTTCTAATGACTATAGATTTGTAGAGTAATGATCGTAGTGTGTGCATAATAACTATGACAGGCATATGTTTGCATAATTGTTGCTTCTTGTACTTTCAAAAATGGAGTGTGCGCTGACACAACGAGTCTTCTTCGACGCCTGGAGAGGTCAACCCAATAGCTGCAAGAGAACCAATAGTGTTTACACCTGGGTAATAGACAAATTAAGGTTACAAAACTGTGATGAGGATGTAGCAGAGTGCGTCAGAAAGGTTACAGATAGTTTTTGTATACATGTCAAAGAGAAATGGAAATTTTCATCGTGCAATGAATAACTTTGTAATCAAATATAGTAACTGGTTCGACAGTACAGTGGAGTTTTCTGCAAACGTATGGAACGCAGCGAGCGACATTACGACGACCAGGATGATTTAGTATAGGTGTGACACCGAGAAAACCTGTAGGGCGTCCAAGAGAAGTGTTTGAAGAAGCAAGTGAGAAAGCAAAGAGAAGACGGTTGCAGTCGTTAGTACAACCTCGACAACTGAAGAGTAAGTGTACGCAGCGCACATGGGTTTACGTGCAAAAGAAAAACGTGATGCGTTTGTTATTTCGTTAGTGTCTCTAAAATTACAATATGGTTAAGAGACACTCTGGCACAATCCACGGCGATTGCCAATATTTTATTGTCGGCCAAACAAGCTACTGTTCATAAAAGAAACAGCAGAATTAATACGTTCAGAAGTTACTAAGATACAGCAGCAACTACAAGCACTCTCACCAAGAACTATCACTTATAATGATCATCAAATAGTAGTGAAAAACAGATTAATGGTAGATGTAAAGGTCTGTAGTGATATCACAAACAATCATTATAACGATGTTACATCTGCGGTGCATCTTCAAAGCAAATGAACGATCCAAACAAATCTACATCACTACCACCTGACACAACAACGTTTGAATTCGGGTTGTCAAGTTTGCATTCCTGGATAAGGTGCTTTGAGTGTCTGTTGCACATTGCATATAGACTGGATATCATACCTCACAAGTGAGAAAAAGGGATGAACCAAATGTTGATCAACGAAAGAAATTATTACAGAAGCGATTTCGTGAAGAAATAAGTCTCCTGGTGGATGTGCTAAACCAGGCTACGGAACAAGGAATGAGGTAATATTGCTTGCAAGTTTTTCTTGAATCCATCATTATCAGCGTCCATTACTGTCATCAATGAAGAGTTGATTAAACGATTTGCAGTTCTCTTACTTACCGTTGCTAGTTGTTGTGCAATTAACTGTCAGGCATTTGGTATGTATTCTCTGCAAATTGCACGATTATATGTGGACCTATATAACTGGTATTTCATGCCGGCATCTGGGCATATATATTTGATACATGGGACATCGTCGAATCTGCGCTAGTTCCTATTGGACAATTTTCCGAAGAGGCACAAGAAGCTCGGAATAAAGATTGTCGAAGGTTCCGCGAACATCGTGCCAGGAAAAGTTCTGGTCACAACAACATAGAAGATATAATGCACATGTTGTTATTCGCGTCGGATACCTGCATAAAAAACCATAGCAAATTCGCACTCAAATACAGTGAACATCTTCCCGAAGAAATACGTCTATTGTTACAAATTCCTCACACGTGTCAAGCATACATTTCAACTGATCATACTACTGAACACATCAATAGTTCTTCCAGTGAGGATATGTGACTGCTTACCGCTTCGTGTCGCTCTGTGTACGTGCTCTGCCGTGCTTTCTTTGGTTATGAATTTTGTTAAGCTAGATGTGGCATTTGAACCAGTGTGAGGGCAAGAGAAGCGGGCCTGGTTCTACAAGGTATACACGTACCTAATTACCTTAGGATCTCCTAATAGATTTTGCGGTCAATAACCTGAATGTGAATCCTTTACAAGATTACGACCATAAGTCTAATATAACTGTTACAGAAAATTGTTGTTTCGTGAGCTTCTATTTGAAAACTAGCTTGAAAAAGTCGCAAAGGAACAAGGTGCTGTGCAATAAGGATTGATTATCCTTATGTCGTATAAACCTAGGGCAATGTCGAAGCCAACTGCGATGGACCTGTAGTAGAGCTTTCATTCTTACGACCCGGTCTTGGATAAAAATGTACATGGAGTCTTTGCATGTATGGAATATCCAACATCGTTCTCTATTAAGAGTGTTAAACTTTACTTCCTTGTTAAAGGGTCGAAAACTAAATGGCAGTTACCCAACTTTAAGTGTCCTTGCAAATGGCAGAATCCTCGAAGTCAATCATATACTGTTGACCATCTTAATCAAACAATAAACAATTGTTATAAACGTACGACTGAATGATACTGTAGCACGCGAATGTGATATTTAAATGAATTTGTTTTTCTTTTTTTTTTGTTAACTTAAGTGTGTCCTGGTACGGTTTCCTTTTCTCTTCGGGTACCAAAGCAGTTCTTCTTAAAGGATTCCAAAATATACAACAGAACAATAAACCACCTTCCTGATTTATACTGTTTCTTTACACCTTCATTAACGTTTTATAGAGATCGTCTTCATGTCCATTTTTTTAGGCCTATAAGGCGGGGACGATTTCACAAAATTATAACCATAACTGATTGGATCTACAATTAAGCCGTTGCCAAAGACATATCTGTTTTTTACTGCTGTTGTTCGTTATCATCTATATCACATTGTCTTCCGATCTGCTAATTCTACATGAACTCTCTGGCAGAACGTACAAAACCTTGAATACTTCATATCAGCTCTTTTACACTAACATGTGGTTCGTTGACAATCCTATCTTGCAATCTCTTTTTATCTACAGATAAGTAAGCTTATCCGGCTGGAGCTGATGGTGGCTGTGTGGGTCCTGGAATTCGCATATCCTGTTTCACACATCAAACTCTTTCGATTGGGTACATGCTTACACCACTTCGGTCGTGGACTTGGATGTCCTTCCGAATTTAATTCTGAATAGCTGCCGTGTTAGTAGGGGGCAAAGTGGCCATATTCAAACTTTGTAACTACTTTTTTGTTATACCTGATAGGCTTGTACCAAGAAGGACATGTTTCCTTCTCCATACAGGCCGATAAGTAATGTCTAATCTTGAACATTGTTTCAGGATTGAGATTTTGTTGGTTGAAGACTCTTTCTAACTTGGACAATTCTTCCTCTTTTTGAAGGATCTTGTAGGCAGGCAACTATTCTCTCCTGAGTATAGCTGAGTTGGTGTCACAGCCTATTGCATCATCAAAGCACTCTTTAACTGAAGCTCAAGATACTTAAATTTATTGTTTTCGTGGCATTTGCTTTCGGTGACCTTAAAAGAATCAGCAACTTCCTATGAAGAATTCTACCAGTAATTAAAAATCCAACATCCCCGTCCATCCTCAATTTTTTTCTTTAACCACCGCATCACTTATCACCGCATCACCTCATCAATACAGAATCTAGAAGAAGTGAGTCAAGGTTCAATAGACGTCTCGAAATTTTTTATAGACGCAAGTTTAACTTTCAAGCTAATCGAAAGCTAATAGCAGTAACGAGCAAGCACTCGAACACTATTACTAAGGGAGATTATTCAGAACTTCTACTCCAAGATGTGGAAAGTGAGTAAGGACATAAACCGGCATATAAGTTGCTCGTGTTAAAGAATTCCAAAAAATGTAAACAGAACAATAAACCACTATGTTTTATATCTTGTTTTTATACCTTGATTTAAAGTTACATCATGATCAACTTCATGTTCAGTTTGTTAAATCTATAAGGCGGTGACACTACACAAAATAATAATCACAACTTATTGGATAAAGAATTAAGCCGTTGTCAATGACATGTTAATATTCTACTGCTGTTGTTCCTAATCATCTATATCAGATTGTCTTCCATTCTGCCATTTCTACATGAACTCTCTTGGCAGAATAAACAAAACACTGAATACTTCACATCGGCTCTTTTACACTAACATTTGGCTCGTTCACAATCCTATCTTTCAGTCACTTTTTATCTACAGGTAAGTAAGCTTATCTGACTGGAGCTGATGGTAGCTGTGTGGGTCCACGAATTCGCATATCTTCTTTCGCACAGCAACCTCGTTCGATTGGGTTCATGCTTAAACCATTTCACTCCTGAAGTTCGAGGTACTTCCAAATTGAATGCCGCACAGCGACTGTGTTAGAAATGGGAAAAGTGGCTATATTGAATCTTTGTAACTACTTCCTTGTTATATCTGATACAGCTTATACCAGGAGGACAGGATGGTATCAGAGGATTACAAGAAATTAACAATCTAGGAACATTCACAACTCGCAGAAGAAGAGAACTTCTTAAAAAAGGTCCAACTCATATGATTATCCAACACTGCTTAAAGAAGGCCACGAAATTTTCTTGATTAGTAACTCACCGTCAGACATTACGTTAGCAAGGTTAATGCTTCATTCCCTAATACTGTTACGATAAAAGAAGTTCTACAGGACTTTTGAAGGAGACAGTTTATCATCTGAGCGACATGTTGAGTTAATGCCACCTTTTTGTGTCAAAATATCTCAATGCGCAAGAATATAAGTTTGAATGCGGTGAATTATGCAGAGTCTCTTTTGTGTTGTGTTTTAAAACCCACACATTGAAGGAAGTGTCCTTCTGCACGCAATTTCGTGGACTAAATATGGCAAGTGAAATCTGCATTAAGTGCGTATATAAATTGTTAAGTGGTATTTTAACTCGTATTTTATGGATTCTTTTAAAGCCACTTACAAGCAGAACTGAAAGGAAGTTCTATGAAATTACTAAATTAGAAGAAACTTTATCGTGATTAAAAGATTGCTTTCACTTTTTTCATGATGCAACAGGCTGTGACAAGTATTCAGCCATATTCAGCAGTGAATAGTTGGCTGCCTTCAAGATCCTTCATAAAGAAGACGAATTGTGAAAGTTAGTGAGAGTCTTCAATCAACCAATATCAATCCTGACAAGATTACAAATTTCTTATTTGCCTGTATGGAGAAGGAAACATGTCATCCTTGGTATAAGCCATATCAGGTATAACAAGATAGTAGTTACAAACCTTCAATATAGCCACTTTTTCCCCTTCTAACACGGCAGCTGTTCAGCATTGAAATCGGAAGTCCCTCCAACTCCTGGAGCTAAATTATCTAAGCATGAACCCAATCGAATGAGGTTTGTGTGTGAAAGAGGATATTGGAATTCTTTGACCCACCCGGCTAATGTTACTAACCTTTAAATAACCAGTGTATGAAAGATAGGGATGTGTAAGAGCCACATGTTAGTATAAAAGAGCAGATATGAAGTATTGAAGGTTTTCTTCATTTTGCCAAGTTACTTCATGTACAAATGGCAGATAGTATTACAATCTTATATATATGAAGACGAACAAAGCTGTTGAAAACCAATATGACATTGAAATTGATTAATTGTTGATCCAATCAGTTATGATTATTTTGAAATAACGTCCCCGCCCCATAGATCTAACAAAATGGACATGAAGACGATCTTGATGTAACCTTAAAAGAAGGATGAAAACAAGGTATAAAATATGAAAGTGGTTTATTGTTTAGTATACATATTTTGGAATTCCTCAGCATGAACGGATTAGTACCCGAAGAGTAAATAGAACCGTACCAGGACACACACAAAATAACCAGCAATAACCATTTCATTAGGATATCACATTCGCGTTCTACAGTACAATTCAATTGTACGTTTATAACAATTGTTTATTGTTTGATTGTTTATATGTTAAATTGTTTTACAGCAGATGATTGACTCCAAGGATTCTGCCATCTGCAAGGATAGTGACAATTGTGTAACTACCACATAGTTTTTGAATCTACTAGAAAGAAGCAATGTTTAACTCTCTTAAAAAAGAACAATGTTTCGATATGGGGTACATGCAAAGACTGTTGGTTTCATCCCTCTTGGCTTCATCTTATTGCCCTAGGTTTTATACAACATAAGTCCAATGAATGCTTACTGTTCAGCACCTTCATCCTTTGCGACTGTACCAATCTGCTTATGAGACAGAAGGTCACGAAGCTTAACAGTATTCCGTAACAGTTATATTACACCTGTCGTCGTAAGCTTGTAACGGATTCACATGCAGGTTATTGGCCTGAAACTCTTTAGGAGATCTTTAGGTGATTACGAACATGATTACCTTGTTGACCCAGGCCCGCTTCTCATGGCCTGTGAGAGAAATCCGGCCATTAAATTTATAAAGCTGGCGGTATAAAGCTCTGATTCGCGATACAAAGTAATTATACAGGCCTGGTAGAACAAGCAAATCAGGCAGACCTAGTAAACTCTTCGAAGATCCGGAAACAAAGTCGAAGAAAAAACTTGTACAACCACTCGTTACAAAGCATTCTGAGTATGAGCTGGTGTTGGCTACCCAATGTTCATTGAGAGCTGCTGGAAAAAGAGATACCGCGGTTGTATTAGGAGAAATCTCTCAAACGACACCTAAGGGAGCAACGAAAATAAAAAAGGCATATCATTCGCCAAAATTCTCTCAAACACTTATTCTCCGGGTGAAATCGTGGTACTTATTATAGATAACAACTTAACAAAAAGACAGTATGCACATTTGAGACTAGGTGCAAAGGCAAAACATTGTGACATATATCCGTCGTATAAAGTGGTGTGGGAAGCAAAATTAAAGCGTTATTCCAGAGAAAAGAATATTATAGTAACTGACACGTCAGCCGAAGATAATTTGCAAGCAATAGTAAATCAGACAATTGAGCGCATCGTGATTTTACATGAAGACTATATTAAACAGTGCATCAAAGAAGGAGACATAATGAAATTAGTGTGTGAGAGGGGTTGCGATGGAAGCAGTTGTCATAATGTATATAAGCAGAAAGTTCAAACAGCAGATAAATTGAGCTAGTGGCTCAGATATTTTTGCTATCTCCTTGGTCCCCTTACAGTTGTATTCTACATAAGATGGGGAGGTTGTAAAAAGCAATTTTGTAGCAAAATCCTAAACCATCGCCGCTTAAATTTTGTCGAACCATTAAATTATTATACCGGAAAAGAGAACTGAACTATCGTGAAAAGAGGTATGTTCATTGGAAACGCAAATACGTAATTTAAAGCCTACTAATGTACCAATTAACGAGAAGGAAGTAAATGATAACCCTAAACTTGAGTTCACAATTGTGAATGGGAATAGGTGAAACTCTGTTACAGAAACTTACTCTTCAAACGTAATCCTTGTAGGCACTTAAAGTCAGTCTCACAGATCGCAACTGTATTTCGAAACACATATATCAAACAACACAATGACGAAAGATCTCAATACAGACATGGACGTATATTTTTAAATCTCAATTTCAATTTCGAATAGCAGTTCTTCAATACGTGAATACTTAGACCATCTAAAAATACTTCTACAGAACAGCAACATAAACCAATCAATCAAAACTTTAGTCAAGCAGCAAGTACATATACAAACCTTTACTCATAGCTAATTTTGCGATCGTTCGTTGCCTTTTCACATGCGCAATTAAACCGCAAATCTTACCTTCATTATACCCCAATCCAGCGGGCTATAAAACAGATAATAAACTATCAATTTTGAAGTGCTGCTGCCGCCACTATATGTCGTTATCCGTGTTTACTGATACGCACCAAGATACCTTATTTATTACTTAACACAACTGTGCTGTTCGAATGTACATTAGACGAAGGTGCCAAAACTAATTTTTTCCAGTCAGATTCTGATTCTGGCCCACTGTGCATTGGAGGGAAAGTGTATATCGGAATGAAGAAATGTGATACGATATTCTTATCAAGACAATGCTACCGTGATATCAGATTACTTTTTCATTCATTAACTTGGATATGGAGTATTTTCATAAAGAGACATCTGAAAAAAAAACTTTTTCTGCTCTAAGAAATGTGTGGCACTTAGCTACTAATCAAAGCATTCAGTGAGCTTATATGGAAAGATTATATGATTATCCCTCAGTTTAGTCGCTTTGTGATGACCAGTGTTACTTAGTTGGTATCTAACACAGGACAGAATATACCGTAAATATTTTCCAACTAACCAAGGGAAGATCTTAAAAGAACCTAATATGGTTCTTTATTTTTCTCATGGATCAGATCACCGGTCTCAGACCCAAAGTAACGCTGCTTCGGAGTTTAGAATATAATGGGTTCCATACCAAATTTTTTCATTATGCAATCCGGAAAATATTATTAATGATAGACCGGAACCTAGTGAATCCTACACATCTCTGTATGTAACACTAGTGAGCATCAAGGACGCTAATTAAATGCATATTTGATAGTCTCGAGTGTTAACACACAGGAGTCTTTCTTTAAATAATATATCCGTAAGAACACAACTCTTTGAATTAAACAGTTTTTATCAGGTTAACGATCAAGAAGAGGTGAGAGCGTTATGGGTGTTAAGTAAATTTTGCAACAGGAAGCACTCTCAAATAGTATAGTAGATGCTTATAAACGGGAAGTATAGCAATTGCTTGATTATCATTGATAAATTAATAGTAATTATTTTACATTTGGTATCACACATTTCTCAATCTCAAGGGCCCACCTAAAACAAACCGCTGTACGTTCCCAAAGCTATATGACCGTGATACACTCGTCTTATTAAAGGAACAAGTAAATCCACAGTTTTTTAAATGGTACGCCATGTATAATGTGAGTTAAGTAGGTATAAAAGCACTACTGCTTCGTTCTTAAGACCTATGTACACAAACACAAGATACTGCGGCCTCCGATTCATTGTTGAATTTCTTTACTAGCTGTAACCCAATAGAATTTAAAGAATACATGGAGAGGTCCACTACTGATTTTTAATTTCACACCATTCTTAGATTGACATAAGCCGCCATAAACCCTTTAGCCTTAGCGGACACCTTGAAATAGAATTATTCGCACGCCTGTTGCACCCTAAACAACTAATTAAAAATCGAAAATCTCCTTCTATCTTGTTAATTATTTCTTTAATCACCGGATCACATAGAGATCGATTTAATCTCTTATTATTATCATGCTTCAGACATAATGGAATACTATTACAATGAAGTCACGTGACCTCCCTGCTAATGTTCTCATTTTAGGTTATTCGTGGTGGTGCAGATGCTTACTACAAAAATCTTGACAAGCTCGGGGATGCCTGCCCTATCGCAAATGAGCCATCAACTTGTCCATCAATATAACGCGCATTCTCTTTACTATACCTTATGAGCTCACCGTGATATTCAGTCTTTCTCAGCTAAAGACTACTTATTCTGCACGTCACTGTATTTAAACTCGAATATTTCGAATATGCTAGTCCTAAGGACAATATGTGCTGCAGTACTTTTCCCATTTGAACCCAACCTCTCTTGTCGGTTATACTGGATTCAAGCTGATTCCACTCGTTCTAATGCAAGTATCATGCCGGATCTCGACATCTATTGATATTATCTTTTTATCTAAATCCATCCTTATATCTACAATTAGTATTACTATAATTTCTGCAGAAAGCCACATTCGGCAGCCCTGTAGATAAATCTTATTTCTTCTGCCATACGAATGTTATAATTCAACACGTATTAGTCTATTACAACTTTTGAGTTACAGTCTTTTATCTGGAATTACAAGGATTGTACTCTAGGCAATATGCCAAGATATTCCGCTATATGATGCGATTATCTATGCAGAATTATACAGACGATCTGGTGCTTCTATTTTAGTAAAGGAATTTCCTTGGTGATCTACAATGGCTCTGGTCCACGGCCATGAATATGCTCGCTTACATACCAGGCCAAATGACAGTCTGGTTCCGTGTTAGAGATAAGTACACTTCGTAAGCCTCAACTGTTGGTGATTGATCCTGTATATTTTGTTGAGTAGCTTTCTGCTTTTGAGAAGAAACCCTTGAGTCGATGGAATGGACACGCAGCAGAAATATATCTTTTGATCATTCTGTCTCAAGTATGAAAGGTGTCAAAAAGCTAATAAAGTTTTGCACTAATTTGCTACAGAGGGGAAGTTTACCAGTACATTGCTCACCGGTGAGAAACCGTTTAGAAGATCAAGAAATTCAAATCCTCCAATAAGCTTAATTAGAGTGTGTGATTTGGCACTCTCTAGTGCAAGATGAACCGTGCGAGTCAGAAAGACTTTAAGGTTCTATAGCTGGATGATTCACCAACTCATTCGCCTTATCTGGAACAAGGAAGAGTTGCCACAAGAGTGGAAAGAATTAATCATTGTTCCAATTCACAAGAAAGGCGACAAAACTGACTGTAATAATTATCGAGGCATCTCTCTTCTGTTAACATCCTATAAAATTCTTTCAAATATTCTATTAGCAAGACTGACCCCATACGCAGATGAAATTATTGGAGATTATCAATGCGGATTTAGACGGAATCGATCAACTATCGACCAAATATCTACTATACGCCTAATACTCGAAAAAAGTGGGAATAGAATACCCCGGTACATCAACTAATTATTAATTTAAGAAAGTCGTACGACTCGGTTAGGAGAGAAATATTATACGTCTTTACACTAGAAGCTTAAAATATACAAAACGGTAATCATGCCTGTTGTTTTGTATGGCTGCGAAACATGGTCCCTTACCCTGAGGGCAGAACATAGACTGAAAATATTTGAGAACAAGAACCTGAGACGAATATTCGGACCCAAGAGGAACGGGAATGGGGAATGGCGGAAACTTCATAACGAGGAACTACATAATTTATATGGTTTACCCAACATTGTTAGAGTCGTGAAGTCTAGAAGACTTAGGAGGGCTGGTCATGTAGCTAGAATGGAGGAAAGTTGATACGCTTTCAAAGTCTTGGAATACCGAGAAAGCTAATTAGATTAATTAAGATATGTTTAAATGAATCCCAAAGTAAAGTGCGGGTAGGAAAATTTTTGTCCACGAGCTTTCACGTCGAAAATGGCCTGAAACAAGGAGATGCGTTGTCGCCATTATTATTTAACTTCGTCCTGGAATACGGAAAATCAAAGATAGCAAACATTGCCTAGAATTGAACGGTTTCACCAGGTTATAGCATATGCTGATGACGTAAATTTAAAAGATGATGATAGGAAAACAATAGAAAGAAATGCAGAGATCTTAGTAAACGCTTGCAGGGACATGGGTTTAGAAGTAAACGCAGAGAAACTAAATACATGGAAGTGCGACGGGACCGGAATACAGCAAACTATGGATCCGTGAAAATATTAAATAATACGTTTGAAATAGTGGATAGTTTCAAATACCTAGGATCAATATTGACAGAGGAAAATCATATTCACGGAGAAATTAAATGTCGAATAAAGGCAGGGAATTCGTGTTACTATTCAGTTCAAAAAGTCCTGTCGTCGCGAATTCTGTCGAGAAATTTGAAGCTTAAAATATACAAAACGGTAATCATGCCTGTTGTTTTGTATGGCTGCGAAACATGGTCGCTTACTCTGAGGTAAGAACATAGACTAAAAGTATTTTAGAATGAGATCCTGAGAAGAATATTAGGACCCAAGACGAACGGGAATGGGGAATGGCGGAAAATTCATAACATAATTTATATGGTTTACCCAACATTGTTAGGGTCGTGAAGTCTAGGAGATTTAGGAGGGCTGGTCATGTAGCTAGAATGGAAGAAATTTGATACGCTTTCAGTCTTGACAGGAAGACCAATCGGAAAACGGCCATTAGGAAGACCTAGGCGCTGTTGGGAGGACAATATTAAGATGGATCTCGCAGAGATTGGAATACAAAGTAGAAACTGGATGCAGTTAGCTAAAGATAGAAGTCAGTGGAGAGTTTTTGTGAACGCGGCATTAAACCTCCTTGTTCCATAGGCCAAAGAGTTAGTTAGTTAGTTAGTTAACCTGAAGATTATTGGGATAGATACTTAGCGTTATCAATATCGAATCTTGGTGAAGTGAATCAAGGTTGCAAAAAACGCCTCGTAGTTTTTTATTGACGCAAGTTTAACTTTCAAGCTAATCCAAACCTAAGAGCAGTATCTATTATTTTCTTTGGGCACCAAGACGAGCAAATACTCGAAGACTATTACTAAGGGAGAAAATTCATGGCTTCTGCTCCAAGATGTGGATAGTAAGCCTAAGAAGTTTTAGATCTTTCAGGTCTTCTTAACTAGAAATCTCCGAATGTAACCTAAGTACAAAAAAAAAAAAAAAAAAAGTTCTGTCAATTGATAATTTGGTTGATGTCTGTTTCTACATCTGTTCTACCAAGCCTGTATAACTACTTTGTATCGCGAGTCAGTGCATTAAACAGCTAGCTTTATAAATTCATCGGCCGGACTTTTGTCACAGGTCAAGAGAAGCGGGCCTGGGTCAACAAACTAACCACGTTCCTAATTAAATAAAAATTTATATTAGAATATCAGGCCAACAATATGCATGTGAATCCTTTACAAGCTTACGACCATATGTGTAATATAATTGTTAGGGAATATTGTTAAGCTTCGTGGCCTTCCGTCTGAAAAGCAGCTTGATAAAGTCGCAAAGGATCAAGGTGCTGAGCAGTAAGCATTGATTGTCCTTATGTCGTATAAAACCTAGGGCAATAAGTTGAAACCAACAGGGATCGACGTCTAGTAGAGCTATCATTCTTACGCCCCTCCTGGATAAAAATGTACATTAATTCTTTGCTTGTACCACATATCGAAACATTTCTTTATTAAACTTTGCTTCTTTTTAGGAGATTCGAAAATTAAAAGGTAGTTACACAATGTTTAGTGTCCTTGCAGATGGCAGAATTATTTGTGTCAATCATCTGCTGTTGAACATCTTTACATATAAACTATCTAACAATAAACAATTGTTAATAACGTACAATTGAATGGTACTGTAGTACGCGAATGTAATATCTAAATGAATTGATTTAGCTCGTTAAATTAGAAATGTCCTGCTACGGTTTTGTTTTCTCTTCGGGTACCTAAGCAGCTCTTGTTAAAGAATTCCCAAATATGTAAACTAAACAATAAACCATTTTCATGTATTATACCTTGTTTTTATACCTTCTTTTAGATTTACATCAAGATCGTCTTCATGTCCATTTTGTTAGGTTTATAAGGCGGGGACGTTATTACAAAATAATAATAGTAACTGATTGATCTAGAATTAAGCCATTGTCAATGAGATATTGGTTTTCAGCGGCTGTTGTTCGTCATCATCTATATAAGATTTTCTCCCTATCTGCCATTTGTACATGAAGTAACTTGGCAAAATGGAGAAAACATTCAATATTTCAAATCTCCTCTTTTATACTAACATGTGGCTCGTTCACATCCCGATCTTGCATACACTGGTTATTTAAAGGTTAGTAACATTAGCCAGCTGGAACTGATGCCAGCTGTGTGGGTCCTGGAATTCGCATATCCTCTTTCACACACAAACCTCATTCGATTGGGTTCATGCTTAGACCATTTAGTTCCTGGAGTTGGAGGGACTTCCGATTTGAATACTGAACAGCTGCCGTGCTAGCAGGGAAAAAAGTGGCCATATTGAAGGTCTGTAATTACACCCTTGTTATACCTGATATGGCGTATACCAAGGAGAACATGTTTCCTTCTCCATACAGGCCAGTAAGAAATATGTAATCTTGACCATTTTGTCAAGATTTATTTTTGGTTGATTGAATACTCTGACCAACTTTCACAATTCGTCTTCTTTGTGAAGAATCTTGAAGGGAGCCAACTATTCACTGCTGAATATGGCTCATTACTTGTCACAGGCTGTTGCATCATGAAAAAAGTGAAAGCAATCTTTTAATGACGATAAAGTTTCTTTAAATTTAGTAATTTCGGAGAACTTCCTTTCAGTTCTGTTTGTATGTGGCTTTAAAAGATTCAGCAACTGCTCATGAACACTTCTACTAAGATTCTTAGAACATCTGAATAAGACCCATCAACAGTTACCGATTTCCCGTTTGTAGTATCTTCCATTATTCTTCTCCATATATAGCTACCTTTACTCCTTCGAAAACTGCTTTATCACTTTAAGCCGTCTAGTACTGATCTCCAAGTTCCTCAAGATCTGTGATTGAATTGTCGTGGCTTCAATGGCAGATTTAAATTCGGTCGTTACAGATATTTCCCGAAAGCTCATTTTTGTCTTTCGGCACTCTCCTTGTCTAATTGTAATTTAAATCCATAAAAAACAAGTTAAAATAGAGCTTAACATGATTTATAAACGTACTTAACGCAGATTTGACTTGCCATTTTTTGTCCATGCCATTGCGTGCAGAAGGAATCTTCCTTCAACGTGTGGGTTTTACAGTAAAACACAACACATCAGAGACTCTGCAATATTCACCGCAGTCGAACTTATATTCTTGCGCATTGAAATATTTTCACACAAGAAAGGTGCCATTAACTCAACGTGTCGCTCAGACGATAAACTGTTCCTTCAAAAGTCCTGTTGAAGTAAATTGTTAGAAAATCACAATGGAATACATATTTTACTCAGTGCTAAAAAAACGATACGGAGTTTCATTATCTTTAGTTACTGACATATTTATCTAAAAAGTGAAAGAAGGGAATTGTCTTAAATTGTATGTTATTTACAATCAAAATTTATTCCATTCACAAGAGGGAAAGGAGGGTTGGAAGATGTAGGAGACTCTTGGTGATCGTTAGTTGTCGGCAGATTTAAGAAGATAAAGAACGCAATTGTAGTAAAATCTTTAGAATTTACCGTTGAAAAGTTAGTCTAATCTTCAGAGCAAAAGTAATGTTTACAAGCTAAAGTAGAATCTTGCTGATCGTTGCTTGAAGATTTATTTAAGAAGAAAATGAAATAACGGAACAATCTTGACTTGTCGGTTATTTACAATTAAAAATGAGCCCGTTGAGTAGGGCAACGGTGGGTTTTAGTATATAAAGTCTTCTCTTGAGAATATTTAAAATAAAATGAAATAATTATCAGATTTTACCAATTCAAAACAAGTCTATTCAATAGGGCGAAAGGAGTTTTCGAGAATCGAGTACACGGTTCTGATCGTCAGTTGATGACATTTTGAAGAACAAAAAGTAATAAATGAATTGTAAAATATTAGATATTTATTTTTTAAAAGATATATTATTTATTTTGGTATGAGTTCGGAGGATGAAATTTATTGCCATTATCGTTAGTTGCTGAAATATATCAGTATAAAGAGAGAGTATGGAATTGATGCAAATTTTCAAATATTTACAATTGGTAAGCGAAACAGTACTTTAGGCCGAAAGGAGTTTTCGATTAATGCAGACCCCTGCTAATCGGTAGTTTTGCACAGATATGAATAAAATGATATAATGGAAATATAAATTCCCAGGTATTTGCAATTAAAAGGTGGTTCTGTAGTTCAAAACAAGAGTTTCTACGTTAAAACGCAGTTTCATTATGTTAGCTGCAGTCATATTTAACTGAAAATATAGAGAACGAATTTGTCGTATATTCGCTGTCAATTATAATTTAAAAGTGTTTCCATTCACAAGGACAAAAAAAGAATTCGAAATATGTATGGTTAGTTGCTGACATGTTCAAGGGTAAAATGGAAGAATGCAATTGTAGTAAATTGTGAGTAACTTACAACGAAAGGGAGTCTATTCTGTCCAGGGAAAGGGGTGTTAGGAACATGAAATAGGCTTGATAATCGTTACTTTGCGATATTTATAGAACAATAAGAAAAAATGGATTTGACGTAAATTGTCAAATATTTACTTTTGAAATCGCGTTATGCAGTAAACCGAAAAGGGTATTTGGATCCAAGAGTGATTTGAAGCAGCTTGAAACTCTTGCTAATCTGTATTTTCTGTCATTTTTTAAAAGAAAATGTATTTTGAGTGTTGTGGTAATTGGTCAGGTAATTGCAATGAAGTCGCTTCTATACAGTAGGCAAAAGCAAAGTTTGGAGATTAACTAGACTCTTGCTTGTTAGTTAATCACATCAATAAAAAACAAATGAGAAAATGTCAGTATCTTTAGTTAGTGACATATTTTTGACTAGAATGATAAAACTAATTTGAGTAAATTATCAGCTATTTACAACTGAAATGTAAGTAATGTTTGGAAGCAGGAGCAGATTCGTTTTGATCCTAGGTAAAGATATATTTAAGTAGGAAATTTGGCAACGAAATTGTCGTAAATTGTCTGATATTTAGAAGTGAAAAATTAGTCCATTCGGTAGAGCGAAATGTGTTTGGAAGAATAAGGAAACTTTGGATATCGTTATATGCGGACATATTGAAGAAGAAAAAGGTATAACAGAATTGTTAGATATTTAAAAATGAAAAGATGTTTGATTGACCAGGCTGAAAAATGATTTCGCATGATAAAGCGGACTTTATTATTCTTAGTTACTGACATAATGAAGTTTAAAGTGAACAAACTGAATTTCGTAAATTGTCTGTAATTTACCATTTTAAAGTGTTTGCATTCACAAGGGCGAAGGGACAGTTGGAAGATGTTTCAAATACTTGCTGATTGTACGTTTCGTATATTAAAACGATAATGAACACAATTCTAGGAAATTGTTTTCAAACTTGGAATTGGTAAGGGAGTCTATTCCGTGAAGCGACAGAAGGGATTGGAAAATAGACACTCATGCAAATCGTTTTTTCCAACCTGTTTTAGAATAAAATGAAAAGACGGAATGTCGTTTATTTTCACATATACAGAACTAAAAGCGAGTTTATTCATCATTACAAAACAGTCTTATGAAGCTGAAGAACACTAGTAGGGGTTGTTGCTTGAAGACATATTTAACAATACTTCTTTACTATACGTTCATAAACGTTGGACATAAAACTTAAGTTAATATTTAAGAAAAAATAATGATTGGAATTGCCGTAATTTGTAATATATTTACCAATGGTAAATTAATGCATTCAGTAGAGCGAAAGAAGTGTTTGGAAAACTGAGCACTCACTTGTTGATCAATAAATACTGAAACTTTTGTGAATGAATTTAAAGTCGAACACTGCTAAATGTATATAGAAAGGGGTGAAGGGAGCGTTTCAAAGATTAAGCAAACACTTCCCGCTTGTAACTTAATGGCGTATTTAAGTTCTAGATAAAAGAACAAAGTTGACAAAGTCTGATAATATGATAGGAAAAATGATACAATTCAATAAGGCGAAACGAGTGTCTGCAAGATGAATTAGACTCTTGTTGATCACTGGTTACTTACTTATTTAAGAATAAATTGAAGGAATGGAAGTTTTGTAATATTAGATATTAACAAATGAAACGAAAGTCTTTTCAGTAGGGCTAAAGGAGTTTTGAAAGATGAAATAGCCTCTTTGAGACCGATAGTTGCCAACTTATTGAGAATATAGTGAAAGGACAGAATTGTGGCAAATTATAAGATATATGCATTAAAAGTGTGTTCAATCAGTACACCGAAAGAAGTATTAGAAACATTAAGCAGACTCCTGCTGATGAATACTTATTGACATATTTAAGAATAAATTGAGAGGAAGGAAGAGACGTAAAATATCTATTAGAAGTAAAGTTGTTACACATTATATTCAGGAGAGAAGGCTTTATATACAAAAAACCACTGTTCGCCTTACTCAACGTGCTCATTTTTAAATGTAAATAACCGACAATTCAAGATTGTTCCGTTATTTCATTTTCTTCTTAAATAAGTCTTGAAGCAACGACCAGCAAGATTCTACTTTAGCTTGTAAACATTCCTTTTGCTGTAATGATTAGACCAACTTTTCAACGATAAATTCTAAACATTTTACTACAATTGTCTTCTTTATCTTCTTAAATATGCCGACAACTAACGATCAGCAAGAGTCTCCTACATCTTCTAACTCTCCTTTGCCTCTTGTGAATGGAATAATTTTTTGATTTTAATTACAGACAATTTAGGACACAATACCGTTCTTTCACTTTTTTGTTAAGTATGTCAGAAACTAACGATAATGAACCTACGTATGTTTTTTTTAGCACTGCGTAAAATAAGTATTAATTGTGATTATTTAAAAATTTACTTCAACTTCGTTATTTCATTTCTTTCTAAGTCTATTAGTAAGGGAGTCTATTCCGTGAAGCGACAGAAGGGATTGGAAAATCGACAGATTCATGCTAATCGTTTCTTTCCAACCTGTTTAAGAATAAAATGAAAAGACGGAATGTCGTTAATTTTCACATAAACAGAACTAAAAGCGAGTCTATTCATCATTACAAAACAGTCTTATGAAGCTAAAGAACAGTAGTGGAGGTTGTTGCTTTAAGACATATTTAAGAGTACTTCTTTACCTTACGTGCATACCCGTGGGACGTAAAACATAATATTCAAGAATAATATGGTGATTGGAATTGTGGTAATTTATAATATATTTATCAGTGGTTAATTAATGCATTCAGTAGGGCAAAAAAGTGGAAGATTAACCTGTCACTTGATCATTAAGCACTGACATATATTTGAATACATGTAATGCAAAGGGGTGAAGGGAGCGTTTCAAAGATAAAGCAGACGATTCCTGCTTGTTATTTAATGGCGTATTTAGTACTAGATGAAAGAACGAAGCTGACAAAAGTCTCATATTTAGATAGTAAAAATTATACAAATCAATACGGCGAAACGAGTATCTGCAAAATGAAGTAGACCCTTGTTGATCACTAGTTGCTGATTTATTCATGAATAAAATGAAGGAATGGAATTTTCGTAAATATCAGATATTTATAAATGAAAAGAGAGTCTTTTCACTAGGACGAAAAGTGTTTGAAAGGTGAAATAGCGTTTTTCTGACCGATAGTTGCCAACTTATTGAGAATATAATGAAAGGACAGAATTGTAGAAAATATCAGATATTTGCAATTAAAGGTGTGTTCAATCAGTACACAGAAAGAAGTATTAGAAACATTAAGCAGACTCTGCTGATTAATACTTATTGACATATTTAAGAATAAATTGAGAGAAAGAAAGAGACGTAAAATATCTATTAGAAGTAAAGTTGTTACATACATAGGCTAAAAAAGAGTTCGGAAGTTGATATAAACTCATTATCGTACGAAGTACTATAAAGGAATTGTCTACATTGTCTGTTTTACAATTGTGAATTGAGTCTATTCAGTTGATGGAAAGGAGTGTTCGGATGTTAAGGCGACTCTAGCTTATCGTTAGTTACTGATATATTTAAGTAAAAATGAGAGATTGGTAAAGACAGAATTGTGAGATATTTGCAATTGAAAAGAAAGTCCGTTGAATTAAACTGAAGTTTTGTTTTAGCATATAGAGTTGACTTTTGATGGTCGTTAAATACTGAACTAAATTAGAATTAATTGAGCAATGGAATTGCCGTTAATTGCTAGATAATTAAAGTTTAATAGCGGGTCTATACAATAGGACAGGAAGAGCGGTTGGAAGTTGAAGTAAACCCTTCCTGACCTTAGATTCAGACATATTTAAGTATCAAATGAAAGTAAGGCACATTCGTAAATAATCAAATATTTAGAATTGAAAAGTGAGGCATATGCTATTGTGAAAGCAGTGCATAGACGCTGATGCAGACTTGTTTTCGATCACCAGTTCAATGCATAGTTGGACTGAATTCTTGAACGTAATTCATGACAATTGTCAGTTAATTGGAATTGAAAACTGAATAAAGTCAAAAGTCGAAAGGAGTGTTTGAAAGTTTATATTTGTCAAATTGTTCATTTAGATATCACATTCGCGTACTAAGAAATCATTCAATTGTACGTTTATACCAATTGCTTATTATTTGATCCTTTATATGTTAAGATGTTAGCACCAGGTGATTGACTCCGAGGACTCTCATTTGCAAGGACACTTAAAATTGTGTAACTGCCTTTTAGATTTCGACTCTCCTAAAAAGTCAACTTTAACACCCTTAATAACGAACGATGTTTGGAAATTTCGTATATGCAAAGACTCCATGTACATTTTTATCCAGACCGGGTCGTAAGAATGAAACTACTACACGTCCATCGCAGTTGGTTTCGACTTATTGCCCTAGGTTTTATACGACATAAGGATATATAATACTTACTGCTTAGCACTTTGTTCCTTTGCGACTGCACCAACCTACTTTTGAGACAAAAGCCCAGGAAGCTTAAAAATTTTCTATAACAGTTATATTAGACTTATGGTCGTAAGCTTGTACAGGATTCAAATGCAGGTTATTGGCCGGAAAATCTAATAGGGGTTATTTAGGTAATTAGGTACGATATTAACTTTTAGAACGAGGCCCGTTTCCCCGGCCTGTGAGAGAAGTCCGGCCGATGAATTACTAAAGCTAGCGGTGTAAATCACTGATTCGCGATACAAAGATATTATACAGGTCTATTAGAACAGGTATATAACAGATTCAGCAAGAAAGTAATCAATTGACAGATTTTTTTTTTTTTTTACTTAGAATACATTGGGAGATTTTCAGTTAAGTCACTTCAAAAATATAAAACTTCCTATGCTTGCTTTCCACATCTTGTACCAGAAGCATTGAAATTCCCCTCTTGGGAATAGTGTGCGATAACTTACTTGTCCAGCTGCCCAAGGAAAGTAAAAGAGACTGCGATAATTTTCTATTAGGCAGAAAGTTAAACTGCAGTTTGTAAAAAATATCGAGGCGTCTTTTGCAACCTTGACTCATTTCATCAAGTTTTTATATTTATAATTATCGTTTAGTTTTCGAATCTTCTAAAAAGAACCAAAGTTTAACTTTCTTAATAAAGAGAGATATTTCGATATGCGGTGCATGCTAAGGTCTCTTTTATCCAAGAGGGGGCGTACGAATTAAACCTCTACAACACATCGATCCCAGTTGAATTCAATTTATTTTCCTAGTTTTTTTAGGCTATAAGGACAATCAAAGCTTACTTCTCAGCACCTTGATCCTTTGCGACTGTACCAAGCTGCTTTTAAGACAGAAGGTCACGAAGCTTAACAATATACCGTAACAGTTATATTACACCTGTCGTCGTAAGCTTTTAAAGTATATTGGCGTTAAACTCTGATAGGAGTTGTTTAGGTAATTACCAATGTGATTACATTGTAGACCCAGGCCCGCTTCTCTTGGCATGTGAGACAAGTCCTCCGATGAATTTATTAAGCTGATGAACTGATGTACTGATAAGCAAAAAGTCCTGTAGAACTTCTGTTATCGTAAGAGTAATTGGGTAATGAAGGATTAATTTTGCTAACGTTGTGTCAGACGTTTAGTTATCCCCCAGAAGATTTCGTGGCCTTAATTCAGCACTGTTTGATATTCATATCTCTTGACTATCATATCTCACGAAAGTCTCTTTTTCTGTGAATTGTGAATGTTCCTTGAGTTGTTAATTTCTTGTATACTCTGATACTGTATTTGCCTCCAGGGCTTCCCTCTCCTGAATAATGTGATGTGCAAATTTTTCAAAGAAAAGATGACCAGCTGCGTGATAAAACGTAAGAGATATTTATTTGCCTTCAAATGAAGGTTGTAGTCCCCTGTTTAATTTAGTCCCCTTGGATGAGTTGCAATACGATTATGACCTTCTCCAGGGGTGCCCACAAGGGGGGGCTATGACGCAAACTGCGTCATTGAAATATTTGGGGGGGGGGTAAAAATCTATAAATAAATACGTTTGAGGGGGTGTAAAAATTAATCGAAAAGATTTTTTTCATGGAAGAACACCTACGAATAGACAGTTGAGGGGGGTGCGTCATGGACATGAGGGGGGGTGGGCACCACTGCCTTCTCTATATACTGCAGCCAAAGTTAACGGTTCGGAAGATGCCACCGTCTTAATTTTGAGGTTTCCTAATATGGTTTCTGTCTTGGAGTTTCATTTTCTTGTAAATGTTGCATATTGATTTCGTCATGCAGACGTTGTTAATAATATTGCAGATCCTAGATTTTGTCATCTCCTTCGACGGTTTGCGAATATCTACATAACCACATGTAGAGGTCCCCGAGCAAGTCTAGAAGTGAGTTCTCAATGATCTTGAGTAGGCATGGTCATTCAGCATTTTCACTAGTTGTCATAGTGTACACGATACACCAACGTTCTTCTATACCATTTCCTGACATATTGTTTCCAGTCCTACCTAGAAATTACTTAACTGCAAACTTCCTGAAGGTGTTTCGCCGTTTATAAATTTCTTCAGGTGAGGTAAAATTTGAACACCTTTCCAGTATAATGGCTGATCTAATGTCATAACGCATATGTTTTTTTCACTTTACTTTCAGTTATTTACTGTATGCAGAAGTGTAGAATATATAATATGAGTACTTGATGTTAAAATATTGAAGAAATACAGAGAAACTTCGCTGCTTATTTCAAAGGGAAAGGTGTGAATCTCACCAATACACAATCGTGGTGGCGAAGCTTTCACAAGATGAAAAGCTATCCAAAGATTGTTTGGGAATAATTGTACTTTCTTTGTTGTTCAAGACCTGCGGGAAATCATTTTTCGGGTGTTACGTTAATTTTCAGGTTTACTTCTCATATAGCCTCACTGGTGAAAGGGCGCTAAACCCAAAATCTATTGTTAGTATTATTATATAAGTAGAAAAGAGAAAAAAGTTTTAGGGCACTAAATATGTTGAGGTGTTTTCTTTCTTCGTTGTATGGACTATATTGTTGTCTTGGTGTCAGAACCATTTTTGATAGGCTTTCACAAAGATATCACTTTTTTCATTTAGAAGTCCCAAAACCTCTCAATAGTATGACCATTTGCTTGAATCAATTGCATCGCATAAGAATGTACTTTTTTTTACATAATACCCTGGCCATCACTTTACTGCATACATTCTCATTTCGTATTTTACGTGAAGAGATGAGGTGTGTTGTCTATTGTTTTCTAACCTGTTTTGACTCAGGTTCAAAATAGTGAATGTAAGAAATACATTGAATTACGATATATTTTTAAAACATCAGTTAAATCATGTTCTCAAACTCAGATCTCTTTTACATTTTCCTATATAAAAGATTGTCTGAAGAGAAATGAAACTGATATGAGAAATGAAAGTGATACATCCCACTACTTAGTATATCTTAGTTCGTGCCTAGTGCGATGTATCAACTTCGAGGGGAAACTTTTACGAACAGAATTCGCTGCCTACTGTGTCCAGCATTCAGATAAGGGAACAAGCCTCATTAATATTTTCCCTCATTGTCTGCCACATTTGTGTTTTCAATACTTATCAGAGGATGTTCAAACTTCTGATACAAAGTGCCTATATTATCTATAGTATACCAAAAGTTTTGATTTTATAATACTGTCATGGATAACATCAATGTTTTCTGGACTACTGTTATCGAAGGTGCAGTCCAGCGAAGTTAATAGAAAAATATCTTTCATCTTATAGAAATGTTAAACGAATTCTCTCAGTGGTCTTAGAAGTTGCACGTTTTCTCAACCTATATTCATAACTTGGTGGTTTTTTGGACTGTTATCCCTCTAGTAGATGTACAAAATCAAAACTCTGGAGCCTCCGATGAGCCGGTGCTCCATAGAGGCTGCAATGAACTTATCCGCTCTGTTCGACTCGGCTCAGATGATCCATACGCTCGATTTTGCTGGGTTCAGGTCCGCCACATCTTGGTAGACATGATATGTGAGCGGTCTCTCTGAGCTCGGGTCTGTAGTGAATAAGGCTTGTCTGTAGTGAATAAGGCTTTGTGACTTGTCACGCCTTTGAGGATGTCTCGTATATGACAAATTAATTAAGCGAACAATATTGACAAGTCACAAAGACATACTTATATAAATCATTTCTAGAGTAGCTAATAGTAGATATTTTTTATTGCAGTGGGCCCCAGTCTCATTTTTAAAATTTACCTTGTGTGCTGTTTTGTTTATACAATGTACTCAAGATGTGTGATGGTTCATTTATAATTTCATCGTCGTATCGTATATGAGTGACAAAAATTGTCTTAATCCGGGCCACTATCGAACGGCGGGTAGCTTCTCTGGACATTCTTTTAAGCCTTGCTCTTAATAAAGAACGATGTTTCGAAATTCCGTATATGCAAAGACTCCATGTATATTTTTATCGAGACCGGGTCGTAAGAAAGAAATCTCTACTACACGTCCATCGCAGTTGGTTTCTTCTTATTACCCTAGGTTTTATAGGCTATAAGGACAATCAAAGCTTACTTTTCAGCACCTTGATCTTTTGCGACTGTACCAAGCTGCTTTTGAAACAGAAGGTCACGAAGCTTAACAATATTCTGTAACAGTTATATTAGTCATCTGCTTGAGAAGCCTTGCTTGGGGCCTGACACCGGTCATCTGATCGGTGAGACAAATAAAGAATCGATTTTAATTCTTCTGAGATCTTCTCTTACACGGTTAGGAGGAAAATATTTACGGTATAGTCATTCCTCTGTTCGCCACCAACTTAGTAAGACTGGTCATCATCACAAAGCAACCAAAGTTGGGCTAATCAAATTATTTTTTATTATAAGCTCACTGTATGCTTTGATTAGTAACTAAGTACCACACTTTTCATAGAGCAGAAAAAGTGATTTATTTAAGATGTCCCTTGTTGAAAATTCTCCATATCCATATCCGTTTTTGAATGAAAATTAATCTTATATCACTGTAGCATTGTCTTGATAAGAATATCGTATTATTTATCTTCGCACTGACATCCACTTACCCTCTAATGCTATACACTAATGTTCTTGGTGTGTCAGCGCTGTCTTACTCGGAAGTTTTCATCAAGTCTTCACTCGCGTCTCTCGTGTCGATTTCCTATTCTCAAAAAAGCTTTGGATAGCTATTCATATTGTGAAAGCTTCGCCACAACGATGGTGTAATGGTGAGTAAGTAGTGTAATATACCTCCTTTGATATGAGCAGTGTAATCCATATGTATTTCTTCAATATTTTAACATCAAGTACTAATACAAAGTTTTCTACTCATCTGCATACTGTAAGAAACTGCAAGAAAAGTGACCAAAGCACATGCGTTATGACAATAGATCAACCATTATACAGGAAATATGTTCAAACCGTAACAGCTGAAGAAATTTCTGAACGGTCTAAAGTTGTACCCGCTTTAGGAAGCTTGCAGTTAACTTATTTCTAGGCACGAATGGATACATTCTGTCAGGAAATGGTATAGAAGAACTTTGGTGCATCCTGTACACTATGACAACTTTAGTGAAAATGCTGAAAAACCATGCCTACTCAAGATCATTGTGAGCTCACTTCTAGACTTTCGTAGGGGACCTCTACATGTGGTTATAAAAACATTTACAACCTTCGGAGGAGAAGAAATATCTACTATATGCAATATTTCAACAACATCTGGATGAGGAAATCACTATGCAACATTTACAAGAAAATGAAACTGCATGACGAAAACCATATAAAGAAATCTCAGAATTAAGACGGTTACATTTTCCGAACCCTTAACTTTGGCTGCAGTATATAGAGAAGGTCATAATCGTATTGCAATTCCTCAATAGGGACTAGTTTGAACAGGGGCCTAGAAATTTTATTTGAAGGCAATTAAATTAATCCTTCCGTTTTCTCACTCAGCTGTTAATCTCTTCTATGAAATATTTGCACATCACTATACTCAACATATGGAAGCCCTGGAGGCAAATACGGTATCAGAAAATTACAAAAAAAATGAAAATTCGAGGAACATTCACAATTCGCAGAAAAAGATTCCTTCTTGAGCGAAGTTCCAAGTGATACGATTATCGAACAGTGCTTAATGAAGGCTGCGAAAATCTCTGGGGGATTAACTCAACGTGACAAACAACGTTAGCAAGATAAATCCTCCATTCCCAAATACTGTTGCGATAAAAGAAGTTCTACAGTACTTTTGAAGGAAACAGTTTATTATCTGAGCGGCTCGTTGAGCTAATGCCACCTACCTTGTGTGAAAATTTTTCAATGCGCTAGAATGTCAACTCGACTGCGCTGAATAATGCTGTCTCTCTTGTACTGAGTTTTAAAACTCACACGTAGAAGGAAGAGTTCTTCTACACACAATTGGGTAAAATAAAATTGTAACTCAAATCTGCGTTAAGTACGTATTCGTCGTACGTTAAGCACGACAATTCAATCAAAGTTCATGAGAAACTTAGATATCATTACTAGACGGCTTCAAATGATAGAAACAGTTTTCGAAGGAGTAAAGGTTGCTGTATATGGACAAGAATAATGGAAGAAATTATAAATGGTAAATCTGTCGCTGTTGATGGGTCTGATACAGATCTTCTAAGAATAATGACTTGCTAGAAGACTTCGTGAGCAGCTGTGAGCACAAGCACAACTGGAAGGAAATGCTAGAAAATTATTATATTTAAAGAAACTTTATCGTCATTAAAAGATTGCTTCAATTTTTTCATATTCAACAGGCTGTGTCACGTCCTCAGCAATACACAGCAGTGAATAGTAGGCAGCCTTCAAGATACTTCAAAAAGAAGTAGAATTGTGCAAGTTAGTTAGTGTATTTATTTCAACCAAAACTCAATCACGACAAAATGGTAAATATTACACATTTCTTATTCGCCTGAGTGGACAAAGCAACATGTCCTTCCTCGTATAAGACATATCAGGTATAACAAGGGAATAGTTACAAAGCTTCAATATGGCCACTTTTCCCTTTACTAACACGGCAGTTGCTCATCATTTAATTCGGAAGTCCCTCAAACTCCAGGAGCTAAATGGTTTAATCATGAACCCAATCAAATGTGGTTGGTGTGTGAAAGAGGATAGGCGAATTCAAGGTCCCACACAGCTACCATTAGCTCCAGCCGGCTAATGTTACTAACCTGTACATAACGAGTGGCAAGATATTAATGTGAACGAGCCACATGTTAGTATAAAAGGGCAGTTATAAAATATTGAAGATTTTCTCCTTTTTGCCAAGTTACTTCATGTACAAACGGCAGATCGGAAGACAATCTTATATAGACGATGACGAACAAAGCTTTTGAAAATCATTTACAATTGCTTAATTGTTGATCCAATCAGTTATGATTATTATTTTGAAATAACGACCCCGCCTCATAGACCTAAGAAAATGGACATGAAGACGATCTTGTTGTAACTTGAAAAGAAGGTATAAAAACAAGATATAAAGCATGAAGAAGGTTTATTGTTTTGTTTACATATTTTGGAATTCTTTAACACGAGCGGCTTTGTACTTGAAGAGAAAACGAAACTGTAGCAAGACACTCACAAGTTAGCAAGCAAAAACCAATTCATTAAGACATCACATTCGCGTGCTACAATAAAATTTATTTGTACGTTTATAACAATTGTATATTCTTTGATTGTTTATATGTTAAGATGTTCTACAGCAAATGAATTTTGCCATCTGCAAGGATAGTAACAATTGCGCAACTACCGTTTAGTTTTATAATCTATTAAAAAGAAGCAAAGTTTAACTCTCTTGAAATAGAACGATGTTTCGTTACATGCACATGCAAAGACTCCATGTACATTTTTATCCAAGAGGGGGCTTAAGAATGAAATCTCTACTACACTTCGATCCCTGTTGGTTTCAACTTATTGCCTTAGGATTTATACAACATAAGTTCAATCAATGTTTACTGCTCAGAACCTTGTTCCATTGCGACTGTCAGTAAGAAGGCCACGAAGCTTAACAATTTTCCGTAAAATTATTTTACACTTATGGTCCTAATCTTGTAATGGATCCACATGCAGGTTATTGCAACCTTGACTCACTTCATCAAGATGCTATATTCATAACGCTACGTATCTATCACACTAATCTTCAGGCTATAGAACCATAAAGTCTTTCTGACTCTCCACGGTTCATCTTGCACTACAGTCTGCATATTGCACACTCTTATTAAGCTTATTGGAGGTTTTGAATTTCTCGATCATCTAAACGTTCTCTCACTGCTGAGTAAAGTTCTGGTAAGCTTCCCCTCTGTAGTAGATTAGTGCACCAACCGTATTAGCTATTTGACACCTTTCATATGTGAGACGGAATGATCAACAGGAAAATTTCTGTAATCTTATTTATTAAATTCAACACTACCTCATTTCGCTGATGAGAATACAGCTTGCGTGTCCTGTCTATCGACTCAAACGTATCTTCTCAAGAGGAGAAAACTACTCCACCAAATGTACGCGACTAATCGCCAGCAGTTGAGGCTTACGAAGTGTACTCATCTCTAACACTCAACCGACTGTTATTTGACCTGGTATGTACGTGAGCACAACCATGGCCGTTGACCAGAGCCATACTAGATCACCAAGAAAATTCCTTTACAAAAATAGAGGCACCAAATCGTCTCTAGATTTCTGCAGAGATGATCGGTGCATATAGCGGATTAACATAGCAAACTGCCTAGAGTACCTTCCTTGCACTGTCCAATTAAGAGCCGTTAACAATGGCAAGAAGAAAGATGAAACACACAGATATCTGCTTAGATCTATACTTCAGACTGTTTTCACGGAACATTGTATTATAAGTTACAAAAAATTCAGATATTTTACGAAGAGGAGTCGTCGAGATACGTGTTGTACTCTTATGAACACGAATGCAGGCAGTTAGCATGCAATACAACCAACCAGTCATAGTAGTTTTTAATAAAAAGGTAGTGAGATTTGGATTTTTCAATTCCTACTTGCACGCTGTAATAATCAAGAGTTTGTTGAAAATTTACTTTCATATCGCTAAGATTTAAGATTTATTACAAGGCTGTCGGCTGTGGTTTTTGGCAAAAATAATGGTATTACAATTTGTAGAATTCAGGACAAGGTGATGGGTTACTTATGATAGGGCGCCTGCATCTCCGAGCTTGTGAAGCTTTTTGTAATATGCTTCCACTACATCAGAAATCGATTTAATATGAGAATATTAACAGAGATGTCACTTGACTTCATTCTACAATGTCTGAAAAGAGATATTAATAAGAGATTAAATCGATCTCTAAGTGATGCGGTGAATCTATAAGTGATGCAAAGAAATAATTTTGAGGATGGAGGGGGATGTTCGATTTTTAATTAGTAGTTTAGAGTGCAACAGGAACGCCAATAATTCGAGGGTTTCATTTCTAAATGTCCGTTAAGGCTAAACGGCTTATGCTGTGAATATTAGAAGTCAGCAATTGAGATCGACATCTATTCCTTAATTCCTATTGGCTTACAGCTAGTTTAAAGATTCAACAGTGAATCCGAAGCCGTACGATCTTGTGTTGTTGACCTAGGTCTTAAAAACTAAACACTAGTGCTTTTAGAGCTGCTTAACTCACGTTAACAATGGCGTACCCTTTAAAAGACCGTGGATTATGTTTTCCTTTAATATGACGGGGGTATCACAGATGTTCAGCTTTGGGAACGAACAGCGGTTTGTTTTAGGTGGGCCCATTGGATTGAAAAGTGTTGTGATACCAAATGTAAAAATATAAGTATTAATTAATCAATGATAATCAAGCAATTGCTATACTTCCCGTTTATATGCAACTACAATACTGTTTGAAAGTGCTTCCTGCTGAAGAATCTACTTAGCACCCATAACGCTCTCACCATGTTCTTGATCGTTAGCCTGATAGATACTGTTGAATCCAAAGAATTGACTTCTTACGGATATATTATTTAAAGAAAGTCTCACGTGTGTTAACACTCGAGGCTATTAAATATACATTTAGTTAGCGACCTTGCTGCTCACTAAGGCTTACATGCAGAGTTGTGTTGGATTCACTAGGTTCCCGTCCATCATTAATAATATTTACCCGATTATATCCAGAAAAACTTGCTATGGAACGCATTATATTCTAACCTCCAGAGGAGCCTTACTTTGGGACTCAGACCGGTGATCAGATCGATGAGCCAAATAAAGAATCGATCTTAAAACCTTTTGAGATATTCTTTTACACGGTTAAGTGGAAAATATTTACTCTATAGTCAGTCCTGTGTTCGTTACCAACAGTGGTCATCACAAAGCAACCAAACTGTGGGCTAATGAAATAAGCTTTAAATATAAGCTCACTGTATGCTTTGATTAGTAACTAAGGGCCACACATTTCATAAAGCAGATAGAGTCATTAATTTCAGATGTCTTTTGATGAAAATTCTCCATATCCAAGCTGTTGAATGATATCACGGTAGCATTGTCTTGATAAGAATATCGTATCACATTTCGTCATTCTGACAGCATCTTTTCCTCTAAGACATTTAATCAAGTCTTTACTCGCGTCTCGATTTCCTATTCTCGAACATGCTTTATATAGCTATTCATCTTGTGAAAGCTTCGCCACATCAATTGTGTAATGGTGAGATACACACTTCTCCTTTTGATATAAGCAGTATAGTCCCTCTGCATTTTTTCAATATTTCAACATTACGTACTAATTATATATATCTACACTTCTGCATACAGTAAATAACTGCAAGAAAATGTGTTCAAAACTTACCTCAGCTGAAGGAATTAAAGAACGCTCCAACGTTGTACCAACTTTAGAAGGTTATCGTGTAATTTCTAAGCACCATTTGATACATTGCGTCAGGAAATGGTATAGAAGAACTCTTTATCCTGTACACTTTTACAACATTAGTAAAAGGCTGTGAAGTATGTATATAAATTATGTTAAACGCAATTTTAACCTTATATTTTATTGATTTAAATTACAATTATACACGGAAAGTGTGCAAAGGCAAATAAGAGTTTTCGGGAAATATCTGCAAGAATCTAATTTAATATATTGACATTAGAATATATTGTAAAGATTTTTTATCTTAATTACTGAAGAATTACAAAGGGCTTACACTTCTTATATCAAAAGGTGAGGTGTGTAACTCACCATTCCACAGTCGTTGTGGCGAAGCTTTCGCAAGATGAATAGCTATTCAAAGATTGTATTAGAAAAGTTAATCGACACCCGAGACGCGAGCGACGACTTGATTATCTCCTCCGAGTAAGTCTGCATTGACACACCAAACATGAGTATATAGCATTACAAAGAAAGAGGATGTCAGAATTACGAAATATGATACTATATTATTATCAAGATAATGCTACCGTGATATCAGAAAACTTTTCCATTCAAGAACTTATATATGGAGAATTTTCATCAACAGACTTCTGAAATGAATGTTTTTTTTTGCTCTATGAAATGTGTTGCACTTGGTTAGTATTCAAAGCTCACAGTGAGCTTATATGAAAGATTATTTCATTAGCCCACAGTTTGGTTGCTTTGTGATGATTTGTATTACTAAGTTAGTAGCGAACACAGGACTGACTATACCGTAAATATTTTCCACCTAACCGTCCAAGAGAAGATCTCAAAAGAACCTAAAATTGATTCTTTATTTGTCTAATCGATCTTGATCACCAGTCTCAAGCCCATAGTAAGGCTGTTTCGGAAGTAGAAATATAATGGGTTCCATAGCCAGTTTTACAGGTTACAATCAGGAAAATATTTTATAATGATCGACAGGAATCTAGTGAATCTTATACAACTCTCTCTATAAGCCCTAGTGACCACCAAAACTAATTAAATACTTATTACATAGCCTCGTGTGTTAACTCCCTGGACTCTTTGTTTAAATAACATATCCGTAAGAACAGAACTCTTTGGATTAAACAACTTCTATGAGGTTACGATCAAGAAAAAGGTGAGAGCGCTTTGTGTACTAAGTAGATTTATTCAGCAGGAAGCACTTTCAACTATTATGTAGTTGTATATAAACGTGAAGTATAGCAATTGCTTGATTATCATTGATAAATTCATACTTATGTTTTCTACATTAGGTATCACAACCCTTTTCAACCCCAAGGGCCCACCTAAAAAAAACCGCTGTGTGCTCCCGAAGCTATACATCTGTAATACCCGTCTCATTAAACGGAGAAGAAAATCCACGGTTTTTTAAAAGGTACGCCACTGTATAATGTCAGTTATGTAGCTCTAAAATCACTACTGCTTCGTTTTTAAGACCTAAGTACACAACATAAGATCCTGCGCCCTCCGATTCGGTGTTAATTCATCAATTAGCTGTAAGCCAAAAGGATTTAAGGAATACATACCCATGTCCGCTGCTGACTTCTAAATTTCACAGAATTTTATGATGGAACTTATAAGCCGTTTAGCCTTACCGGACACCTCGAAAGAGAACTATCGAATTATTGGCACGCCTATTTTTGTAAAGGAATTTAGTTGGTGATCTAGGATGGCTCTGGTCAACGGCCAAGGATATGCTGGCGTACATACCAAAACAAATGACAGTCTGGTTCAGTGTTAGTGATGAGTACACTTCGTAAGCCTCAGCTTCTGGCGACTAATGGGGTACATTTCTGGGAGTAGCTTTGTGCTTTTGAGAAGATACCTTTGAGTCGGTGGACAGGACACGCAAGTTCTCTTCACGTCAGCGAGATGAGGTAGTGTTGAATTAAATAAATAAGATTATTGGAATACTTTTTGTTGATCATTCCGTCTCAGATATGAAAAGCGTCGAAACACTAATACAGTTGGTGCACTAGTCTGCTACTGAAGCTTACCAGAAATTTTCTCAACGGTGAGAAAACATTGAGAAGATTGAGAATCCTCTTCCTGCAATAAGCTTAATAAGGTTGTGCGTTTATGGCAGTCTGTAGTGCAAGATGACCATGCGAAAGAGAGAGATTTTGTTTCTATAGCCTAAAGATCAGAGTGAAAGATACGTAGCGTTATCAATATAGCATCTTGATGAAGTGAGTCAGGTTATATAAGACGCCTCGAAAGTTTTATAGACGCAAGTTTAACTTTCAGGCTAATCGAAACTTAATCGCAGTCTGTTTTATTTCTTCGGGCAGGGAGATCTCGAACACTATTCCCAAGAGGGGAAATTCATGGGTTCTGGTATAAGATATGGAAAGTGAGCGTGGGAAGTTTTATATCTTTCAGGTGTACTTACTGAAAATCTCCCAAAGTTACCTAACTACAAAAAAATTCTCTCAATTGATAAATTTGTTGATGTCTCTGTTCTAAACCTGTTCTACCATACCTGTATATCTTCTTTGTATCGCGAATCAGTGCTTTATTACGCCAGCGTTAGTAATTCATCGGCATGATTTGTCTCACAAATCAAGAGAAGCGGGCCTGGTTGTTTAAGGTACCAAATTACCTAATTACCTAAGGATCATCTACTAGAGATTCAGCCAATAACCTGCAAGTGAATCCTTTACAAGCTTACGACCGTAAGTGTAATATAACTGTTACGGAAAATTGTTAAGCTACGTGGGCTTGTGTCTGAAAAGGAGCTTGGTACGGCCGCAAAGGAACAAGGTGCTGAAAACTAAGCATTGATTATCCTTATGTCGTATAAAATCTAGGGAATTAAGGTGAAACCAACTGGAATCGACGTCTATTAGAACTTTCATTCTTACCACCCCTTCTTGGGTAAAAATGAACATATAGTGTTTGCATGTACTGAATATCCAAACATCGTTTATTTTTAAGTGTGTTAAACTTTGCTTCTATATAGGAGAGTCGAAAACTAAATGATAGTTACACTTTTTTAAGTGACCTTCCGATGGCAGGATCCTTTGGGTCATTTATCTGCTGTTGAACATCTTAATTTAGAAATGTGAGAAGAAGAAATGTAAGAAGTAAGAAATGTTATAAACATACAATTCAATGATACTGTAGAACGTAAATGTAATATCTAAATGAATTGGTTTAGCTCGTTAAATTAAATGTGTCCTGCTACGGTTTCGTTTTCTCCTCGGGTAACAAAGCCGCTCGTGTTAAAATATTCTAAAATATGTAAAGGCAACAGCAAACCACTTACGTGTTTTATACGTTGTCTTTATACCTTCATTTAAAAGTTACATCATTATCGTCTTCATGTCCATTTTGTTAGGTCTATAAGGCGGGGACGTAATTACAAAATAATAATCATAACTAATTATATCAACAATGAGATTATGCCGTTGTCAATGAGATTATGCTTTTCTATAGGTGTTGTTCGTCATCATCTATATGAGGTAGTCTTTCGATCTGCCATTTTTACATTTACTCTGGCCGAATGCACAAAACCTTGAATACTTCATATCGGCTTTTTTACTCTAACATGTGGCTCGTTCACACTCCTATCTTGCAGTCACTTTTTATCTACAGGTACGTAAGTTTATCCGGCTTCAGCTAATGGTACCTATGTAGGTTCTGGAATTCCTATACACTAACCTCATTCGATTGGGTTCATGCGTAGACCATTTCGCTCCTGGACTTGATGGCGGATCTCGACATCTACTGTTATTATCTTTTTATCTAAATGCACCCTGATATCGACGATTAGTAATACCATTATTTCTGCAGAAAGCAAAGCCGGCAGCCTCGTACATAAATCTTAAATCTTTTGAAATATGAAAGTAATGTTTCAACAGATTTTAGTCTATTACAACGTGTGAGTTGCGATTGAAAAATCCTAATCTCACCTCCCTTCATATCAAATATTACTATGCCTGGTTGGCTGTAGTGCATGCTAACTGCTTGCATTAGTTTTGATTAGAGAACAACAAACAACTCTACATAACCTCTTAGTAAAATGTTATCTCAATGCTTCGAGATGTATGTACTTGGTAATGCAATGTTCTCGGAAACAGTCAGAAATATAGATCTAAGCACATATATCAGTGTTTCGACTTTCTTCTAGCCATTGTTACCAGGTCTTAGCTGGACTGTGCAGGGAATGTACTCCGCAATATGCAGCGAACAACTATGAAGAATTCTTCACACGACATGCTGCTTCTGTTTTTGTAAAGGAATTTGTTGGTGATTTAGGGTGGCTCTGGTCAACGCCATGGATATGATCGCAAACATACCAGTCCACATTAGAGTTTGGTTCAGTGTTAGAGAAATATACACATCGTAAGCCTCAACTGCATGCGATTAATGGGGTACATTTTGTGGAGTAGCTTTCTGCTCTTCAGAAGATACCTTTGAGTCGGTGGTGAGTACACGCTAGTTCCAATCACGTAATCGAGATTAGGTAGTTTTGTATTTAATAAGTATGATTCCTGGATCTCTTTTTGTTGATCATTACGTCTCTGATATGAAAAGTGTCGAAACGCTAATACAGTTGGTGCACTAGTTTGCTACTGAAGGTTACCAGAAATTTACTCACCGGTGAGAAAGAGTTGAGATGATTGAGAAATCCTAAACTCCAATAAGCTTAACAAGAGTGTGCGATTATGGCAGTCTGTAGTGCAAAAAGAACCGTGCGAGCCAGAAAGATTTTAAGGTTGTATAGCGTTAAGATCAGTGTGAGAAATACGTAGCGTTATTAATATAGCATCTTGATGAAGTGAGTCAGGTTATAAAAAACGCCTCGAAAATTTTTTATAGACGCAACTTTAACTTTCAGGCTAATCGAAATTTAATCGCAGTCTCTTTTACTTTCTTTGGACAGCGAGACTAAGTTCTCGAACACAGTTCCCAAAAGGGGAAATTCGTAGCTTCTGGTCCAAGATCTGAGAAGCGTGTCTAGGAAGTGTTATATCTTTCTGGTTTAATTACCTAAGGATCAACTAATAGTGTTTGAGGCCAATAAAGTGCATGTGAATCCTTTACAAACTTACGACTATAAGTCTATAACATAACTGTTACGGAAAGTTGGTATGCTTGGTGGGTTTCTGTCTGGAAAGCAGGTTGGTACAGTCGTAAAGGAACAAACTGCTGAGCAGTAAGCATTGATTATCCTTATGACGCTTTTACCTAGGGCAATAAGTTGAAACCAACTGGATACGATGTCTATTCGAGCTTTCATTCTATATTGAGAGATATATAAACTACGTATTCTCATCTATATTGAGAGATACGTAGCGTTATCAATATAGCCTCTTGATAAAGTCAGTGAAGGTAGCAAAAGATGGCTCGAAATTTTTCTTAGACAAAAAGATCTGTCTATTAATATTATTTTTGATTTGTGTGTTCATACCTGTTCTACCAGGCCTGTATAACTGCTTTGTCACCGCTATTTTTAGTAATTCATCGGCAGGACTTGTCTCATAGGTCAAGAGAAGCGGGCATGGTGTTATAAGCTAATCAAATACCTAATTAACTAAGGATATACTTCTAGAGTTTGAGGCCAATAAAATGCATGTGAATCCTTTACAAGCTTACGACTATAAGTGTAATAAAACTGATACGAAAAGTTGGTAAGCTTTGTTGGCTCCTGTCTGTAAAGCAGCTTGGTACAGTCTCAAAAGAACAAAGTGCTGTGCATTGATTTTCCTTATCTCGAATCAAACCTAGGGCAATAATTTGAAACCAACTGGGTTCGACCTGTAGTAAAGTTTTTAATCTTACGACCCCGTCTTAGATAAAAATGTATATGCAGTGTTCGGAATATCCAAACATCGTTCTTTATTAAGATTGTGAAACTTTGATTGTTTGTAAGTACACCTCATAGATATAAAACTTCCTACGCTCACTTTCCATATCTTAGACCAGAGGACAAGAATTTCCCCTCTTGGGAATAGTGTTTGAAAACTTAATCTCGCTTACAGAAGAAAGTAAAAGAAACTGCGATTAAGTTCCGATTAGCCTGAAAGATAAACTTGCGTCTATAAAAATTTTTCGAGGCGTCTTATATAACCTGACTCACTTCATCAAGATGCTATATTGATAACGCTACGTATCTCTCACTCTGATCTTTAGGCTATAGAAACAAAATCTCTCTCTTTCGCACGGTCATCTACTTCTTGCACTACATACTGCCATAATCGCATACTCTTATTAAGCTTATTGCAGGATTAGGATTTCTTAATCTTCTCAATGTTTTCTCACCGGTGAGAAAATTTCTGGTAAGCTTCAGTAGCAGACTAGTGCACCAACTGAATTAGTGTTTCGACACTTTTGATAATGAGATGGAATGATCAACAAAAAGAATTCCAATAATCTTATTTATTTAATTCAACACTACCTCATCTCGCTGACGTGAAGAGAACTTGCGTGTCCTGTCCACCGACTCAAAGGTAACTTCTCAGGAGCACAAAGCTACTCCAAAAAATGTACCCCAATAGTCGCCAGAAGCTGAGGCTTACGAAGTGTACTCATCACTAACATTGAACCAGACTGTCATTTGGCCTCCTATGTTTGCGAGCATATCCATTGCCGTTGACCAGAGGCATCCTAGATCACCAAGTAAATTTTTTTACAAAAAGAGAAGCACCAATTTATATGTAGAATTCAGCATAGGTGATCTTTGCATATAGCGGTTTATCATGGCAAACTGCCTGGAGTACATTTCTTGCACAGTCCAGCAGTTAGCGGTTGAAATGGGAAAAGTACTGCAGCCCATATTGTCTTTAGGCTTGCAAATTCGAAATATTCGAAAGACGTGTGAAACTCAGTGACGTGCGAAACCAGAAGTCATTAGGTGAGAAAAAAGGAATATCGCGGTGAGCTCGTAAATAATTTTTCGCGTTAAAATGAAATGCAAGTTGATGGGTCACTTGCGATAGGACTGGCATCCCTGAAGTGATGAAGCTTTTTATAATATGCATCTGCAACGTCACAAATCACTTTAAAATGAGAACATTAAGAACATTAACGTGGATGTCAATTGAATTCATTGTAATAGTATTCTACATTGTCTCAAAAGGGATGAAAGCGATCACCAAGTGATTGGGTGATTAAAAAATAATTTAGAAGATTGACGGGGTTGTTCGATTTCTAATTTGTTGTTTAGGGTACAACAAGGGTGCCAATAAATCGAGGTGTCCGGTTAGGCCAACCAGCTTTAAAGTTCCATCATAAAATTGTGTGAAATTTAGAAGTCAGCAGCGGACATTGGTATGTATTCCTTAAATCCTATTGGCTTACAGCTTGTAGAGGAATTCACCACCGAATCGGAGGTCGCAGGATCTTGTGTTGTGTACCTAAATCTTAAAAACGAAGCTGTAGTGCTTTTAAAGCTACCTAACTGACATTACACAGTGGCGTACTTTTTAAAAAACCGTGGATCTACTTCTCCGTTTAATAAGACAAGGATATTACAGATGTATAGCTTTGGGAGCTCACAGCGGTTTGTTTTAGGTGGGCCCTTAGGCTTGAAAAGGGTGGTGATAGCAATTGTAGAAAACATAAGTATTAATTTATCAATGATAATCAAGCAATTGCTATACTTTCCGTTTATATGCAACTTCATAATATTTGACAGTGCTTCCTGCTAAATAAATCTACCTAGTACTCATAACGCTCTCACCTTTTTCTTGATCGTTACCTGATAGAAACTGTTTAATCCAGAGTTATGTTCTTACGGATATATTATTTAAACAAAGTGCCCAGTGTGTTAACACTCGAGGCTATCTAATATGTATTTAATTATAGTCCTTGGTGGTCACTAGGCCTTATATAGAGAGTTGTGTAAGATTCACTAGATTCCTGTCTATCATTAATAATATTGTCCCGATTGTAACTTGTAAAACTAGCTATGGAACCCATTATGTTCTAACCTCCGAAACAGCCTTACTATGGACCTGTGACCGGTGATGAGGATCGATGAGACAAATAAAGAATCGATTTTAAGTTCTTTTGAGATCTTCTCTTAGACGGTTAGGTGGGAAATATTTACGCTATAGTCAGTTCTGTGTTCGCTTCTAACTTAGCAACACAGGTTAGCCCACAAAGGAACCAAACTCGGGCTAATGTAATAATCTTTTCATATAAGCTCACTGTAAGCTTTGAGTAGTAACTAAGTGCCATACAATTCATAGAGCAGAAAAAGTCATTCATTTCAGAAGTCTCTTGATGAAAATTCTCCATATCCAAGTTGTTGAAAGAAAAAATTATCTGATGTCACGGTAGCACTGTCTTGATAATAATATGGTATCACATTTCGTAATTCTGACATCCTTTTTTCCTCTAATGCTGTATACTAATTTTCTTGGTGAGTTAATACTGTCTTACTCCTAAGATTTAATCAAATCTTCGCTCGCGTCTCGCGTGTCGATTTCCTTTGGATAGCTATTCATCTTGCGAAAGCTTCGCCACAACGACTGTGGAATGATGAGATACACACTTCTCCTTTTGATATAAGAAGCGTAGGCCCTCTGTAATTCTTCAATAATTAACTTCAATTATCTTTAGAATATCTCCTACTCTTCTGCATACAGTAGATAAGTTAAAGAAAATTGGACAAACTATATGTGTTATGACATTACATCAGCCATTATACTTTAAACGTGTACAAATAGTATATTAGCTGAGGAAATTTCTGAACTCTCCAAAGTTGTACCCGCGTTTAGGAGGATTCGACTTAAGTAATTTCTAGACACGATTGGATACATTATGTCATTGGATATTGGAAATACTATACAAGAAATTTGGGGTATCCTGTACACTAAGAAAACATTAGTGAAAATGCTGAATGGCCATTACTACTCAAGATACTTGAGAAATCACTTGTAGACTTTGCTCGGCGACTTTTATATATTGTTAAGAAGACATTTACAACCCTCTGAGGAGATTACAAAACCTAGGATCGGCGATCTTATAAAACAATATCTGGATGAGGAAATCATTAAGTAACATTTACAAGAAACTGAAGCTGCATGAAAAAAAAATCGATATTGAGGAAATCTCAAAATAAAGATGTTAACCTTTACCAAACCGGTAAACTTTGGTTGCAGTATATAGAGAAGATCAGAATCGTATTGGTATTCATCTAAAGGGATTGAACTGGGAACTAGAAACATCATTTGTAAGCAATAAAATTAATGTTTCCGTTTTTTCAGGCAGCTGTTCATCTTTTCTATACGAAATTTGCCCATCACAATACTCAGCAGATTGAATCCAAGATGAGGGAAGTGAGCAGAGTTAAAACTATCTTTCAGGTGTACTTAACTGGAAATCTCCCACTGTAACCTAGGGAGAAAAAAAAATCTGTGAATTGATAACTTTGTTGATGTCTCTGTTCTACACCTGTTTTACAAGGCCTGTATAACTTCTTTGTAACGTGAATCAGCTTTTTACACCACTAGCTTTTGTAATTTATCGGTAGGACTTGTCTTACAAACCACGAGAAGCTTTTACAAGGTATTCACGTACTTAATTATTTAGGGATCTATTAGAGTTCGAAGTCAATAAAATGCATGTGAATTCTTTACAAGCTTACTACCATAAGTGTAGTAAAACTGTTACGGAAAATTGGTAAGCTTTGTGGGCTTCTGTCTGAAAATAAGCTTGGTACAGTCGCAAAGGAACAAGCTGCTAAGCACAAAGCATTGATTATCCATTATGAAACATAAAACCTAGTGCAATAAGGTGAAACCAACTGGGATCGATGTGTAGTAGAGTTTTCATTTTTACGACCCAGACTTGGATAAAGCGAACATGGAGTGGTAGCTTCTACAGAATATTCAAACGTTGTAGTTTATTAAGAGTGTTAGACTTTGATTCTTTGTAGGAGAGAGGAAACCTAAACGGTAGTTACATAATTTTAGTCTCCTTGCAGATGGCAGGACCTTGGAGTCACTTATCTGCTTTTGAACATCTTAACAGATAAACAATCAAACAAGAAACAAATGTTATAAACATATAATTGAATGATACTGTAGTACGCGAATGTGATATCTAAATGAATTGGTTTAGCTCGTTGAATTAAAATGTGTCCTGCTACGGTTTCGTTTTCTCTTCGGGTACCAAAGCCGCTCGTGTTAAAGGATTGCAAAATATGTAAACATAAAAACAAACCACTTTCATGTTTTATAGCTTGTCTTTATACGTTCATTTAAAGTTACATCAATATCGTCTTCATGTCCATTTTGTTAGGTCTATAAAGCGGGGACGTTATTACAATATTATAACCATAACTGATTGAATCAACAATTAAGCCGTTGTCAATAACATATTGCTTTTCTACTCCTGTATTTCGTCATCATCTATATGATATTGTCTTCCGATCTGCCATTTGTACATGAATTCCTTTGGCACAATTAACAAAACCTTGAATACTTAATAGCGGCAGTTTTACACTTAGATGTGGTACGTTCACACTCCTTTATTGCAGTCACTTTTTTATCTACATTTAAGGAAGTTTATCCGGCTGCAGCTGATGGTAGCTGTGTGGGTCCTGGAATTCGCATACCCTAACCTCATTCGATTGGGTTCATGCTTAGACCATTTCGCTCGGACTTGGAGGTACTTCCTATTTGAATGCTGCACAGCTGCCGTGTTGTAGGGGGAAAACTGGCGTGATATCGCTTATACCAAAGAGGGCAAGATTCCTGCTATATAAATGCAAATATGAAATGTCTAATGTTGACCATTTTGTCAGGATTGTGATTTGGTTGGTTGAAGACTTTTAGTTCCACAATTCATTTTGTTCTTGAAGAATCTTGAAGGCTACCAACTGTTTCTCCTGATTATAGTTACAGCCTGTTGCATGAAGAAAAAAGTGAACGCCGTCTTTTAATGATGCTAGAGCTTCTTTAAATTCAATGATATCACAGCACTTCCTTTTAGTTCTGCATGTATGTGGCCTTAAGAGAATCAGCAACTGCTCATGAAGTATTCTAGCAAGATTCTTAAAAGAACTTGATCAGAACCATGAACACCTACAAATTTCCCGTTTGTAGTTTCTTCCTTTACTGCTGTCCATATATAGCTACCTTTACTCCTTAGAAAACTGATTGCATCATTTTAAGCCGTCGAAGAGAGTGTGTGCGCTGCCGCACAGTAAGGTTCCATTTGTCACGACATTGAGGCTGTCTCATATATGACAAATTAATTAAGGGAAGAATATTGACAAATCACAAAGCCATACTAATATAAATCAATTCTAGAGCACCTAATAGTAGATATTTTTTACTGAAGTGGGCCCCAGTCTTTTTTTTAAAATTTACCTTGTGTGTGCTGTTTTGTTTATACAATGTACTGAAAATGTGGGATGGTTCATTTATAATTTCATGTTCGTATCGTATATGAGTGACAAAAATTGTCTTAAACCGGGCCACTATCGAACGGCGGGTAGCTTCTCTGGACATTCTTGTTAATCCTTGCTCTTAATAAAGAACGATGTTTCGATATTCCGTATATGCAAAGACTCCATGTACATTTTTATCGAGACCGGGTCGTAAGAATGAAACATCTACTACTAGTCCATCGCAGTTTGTTTCGACTTATTGCCCTGGGTTTTATAGGCTATAAGGACAATCAAAGCTTACTTCTCAGCACCTTGATCCTTTGCGACTGTACCAAGCTGCTTTTGAGACAGAAGGTCACGAAGCTTAACTATATTCCGTAACAGTTATATTAGACAGCTGCTTGAGAAGCCTTGCTTCGGGCCTGACACCGGTCATCAGATCGGTGAAACAAATAAAGAATCGATTTTAATTCTTCTGAGATCTTCGGTTAGATGGAAAATATTTACGGTATAATCAGTCTTCTGTTCGCCACCAACTTAGTAACACTGGTCATCATCACAAAACAACCAAAGTGTGGGCTAATCAAATAATTTTTTATTTAAGCTCACTGTATGCTTTGATTAGTAACTAAGTGCCACACCTTTCATAGAGCAGAAAAAGTCATTTATTTAAGATGCCCGTTGTTGAAAATTCTCCATATCCAAGTTTTTGTATGAAAAAGTAATCTCATATCACGGTAGCATTGTCTTGATAAGAATATCGTATTATTCATCTTCACACTGACATCCACTTACCCTCTAATGCTATACACTCATGTTCTTGGTGTGTCAATGCTGTCTTACTCGGAAGTTTTAATCAAGTCTTCACACGCGTCTTGCGTCTCGATTTCCTATTCTCAAAAAACCTTTGGATAGCTATTCATCTTGTGAAAGCTTCGCCACAACGATTGTGTATTGGGGACATACACACCTCTCCTTTTGATATAAGCAGTGTAATCCATACGTATTTCTTCATTATTTTAACATCAAGTACTAATACAAAATTTTCTACTCATCTATAGACTTTAAATAACTGCAAGAAAAGTGACCAAAGCACATGCGTTATGACATTAGTTCAGCCATTATACAGGAAATATGTTCAAATCGTAACTCAGCTGAAGAAATTTCTGAACGGTCTAAAGTTGTACCGCCTTTAAGAGGTTTGCACTTAACTAATCTCTAGGCACGAATGGATACATTCTGTCAGGAAATGGTATAGAAGAACATTGGTGTATCCTGTACACTATGACAACTTTAGTCAAAATGCTGAATGAGTAGACATGGTCTAAATTTCACAGCATTGTAAGATCGACATAAGCCTATTATCCTTACGGGACACCTCGAAATGGAACCCTGGAATTATTGGCACGCTTTTGCACTCTAAACCACTAATTGAAAAACGAACATTCCCGTCCATCCTCAGATTATTTATAAATCACCCCCTAACTTAGAGATCCATTTAATATATTATTAATATCTCTTTTCATAATGTGTAGAATAATATTACAATGAGGTAAAGTGACATCTCTGTCAATGTTCTCATTTTAACCTTATAATACCCAGAGTGTGATATCGTAGAATCAAAAAAAATATGCTTTCAAGTACTTCTGGGAGGACAAAATGACAAGAAGTTCAGCAATAATCCAGTAGGTGGTGTTGAGCGTACTGTTACAGATGTGTCACAGTGGGCATTAGCAGCAAAACACCATTGTATTCAATATAAAGAAGTAAAATCCCAATGTTACATATATGTAACGCGGGGTATTATAGGGTTAAGACGATTTCTGTCGTTGTGCATGCATATTACAAAAAGCTTCACAAGCTCGGGGATGCCTGTCCTATCATAAGTGACCCATCAATTTGTCCATCATTTTAACGCACTTTCTCTTTATTATACCTTATGAGATCTCCGCGATATTCATTCTTTCTGTGCTAAAGATTTTTTGTTCCGCAACTCAGGGGTTTAAACTTGACTATTTTGAATTTGCAAGTCCTAAGGACAATATGAACTGCCGTACTTATCCCATTTGAAACCGCCCGCTCAAGTCAGTTGTAATGGATGCAAACTAATTCCATTCGTTCTAATGCAAGTATCATGGCGGATCTCCACACTATTCACTATTCACTGCTGAGTATAGCAGAGGTCGTGTTGTGTTGCATCCTGAAAAAAGTGAAAGCAATCTTTTACTGACGCTAAAGCTTCATTAAATTTAATAATTTCGTAGCATCTCCTTTCAGTTCTGCTTGTATGTGGGTATCAGAGGATCAGCAACTGCTCATGAAGTTTTCTACCAAGATCCTTAAAAGATCTGAATCAGACCCATCAACAGCTACAGATTTCCTCTTTGCAGTGTCTTCCATTATTCTTGTATATATAGAGCTACCTTTATTCCTTCGAAAACTACTTGCATCATTTGAAGTCGTCTGGTAGTGATCTGCATGTTTCTGAAAACTGTGATTGAGTTGTTGTGGCTTCGGTGGCAAATTTAAATTGGATTGTTGCAGATATTTCCCGAGAGCTCTTTTATATCTTTTTGCACTATCCATTTCTATTTGTAATTTATATTGTAATTGTAATTTGAGAATATGAAATCGAGTCGGGAGTGAAGACCTGATTAAATCTTCCGAGTAAGACAGTATTGACACACTAAAAACATGAGTGTATAGCGTTAGAGGGAAAGTGGATGTCACAATGAAAAAATGTGATTCGATATTCTTATCAACAAAATGCTACCGTGATATAAGATTACTTTTTCATTCAAAAACATATATGTAGAAATTTTCATCAAGGGACATCTAAACTAAATGACTTTTTCTGCTCTACACTCGGCTCTGTCTTTACTATAGTCGGCAGCCTTGTACATAAATCTTAAATCTTAGCCAAATGAAAGTAATTTTTAAACAAATTTTAGAGTATTCCGGCGTGTAAGTTGCAATTGAAATATCCTAATCTCACTACGCTTCTTATCAAATATTACTATGTCTAGTTGGTTGAAGTGTATGCTAACTGCTTGCATTCGTATTGATAAGAGAACAACACGTATCTCGACGTATCCTCTTAGTAAAATATCTGAATGTTTTATAACTTGATAATACAATGTTCTCTGAAACAGTCTGAAGTATAGATCCAAGCACATATCTGTGTGTTTCATCTTTCTTCTTCCCAATGTTAGCAGCTCTTAGCTGGACTGTGTAAAAAATGTACTCTAGGCAGTTTGCCATGATATTCCGCTATATGAGGCAATCATTTATGCAGAATTCTACAGACGATTTGGTGCTTCTATTTTTGTAAAGGAATTTTCTTGGTGATCTAGGATGGCTGTGGTCAACGGCCATGGACATGCTCGCATACTTACCAGGCCAAATGACACTCTGGGTCAGTGTTAGTAATGAGTACACTTCCTAAACCTCAACTGCTGGCGATTAATCGGGTACATTTTGTGGAGTAGTTTTCTCCTCTTGAGAAGATACCTTTGAGTCGATGGACAGTACACGCAAGCTCCATTCACGTCAAGGAGATGAGGTAGTGTTGAATTTAATATATAAGATTACAGAAATTCTTCTTGTTGATTATTCCGTCTCACACATGAAAGATGTCAAAAAGCTAATACAGTTGGTGCACTAATCTGCTACAGAGGGGAAGCTTACCAGAACTTTACCCAATGGTGAGAAAACGTTTAGAGGATCGAGAAATTAAAATCCACCATAAGCTTAATAAGAGTGTGCGATATGGCAGTCTGTAGTGCAAGATGAACCGTGCTAGCCAAAAGACTTTAAGGTTCTATAGCCTGAAGACTGGTGTGAGAGATACGTAGCGTTATCAATATAGCATCGTGATGAAGTGAGTCAAGATTGCAAAAGACGCCACGAAATTTTTTATAGACCAATTTTAATTTTCAGGCTACGCGAAAGTTAATGGCGGTATCTAATACTTTTTTTGGGCACCGAGACGAACAATTACTCGAACACCATTACTATACTGACAATACACTCGAACACTATTATTTTAAGGGAGAAAATTCACGGCTTCGGCTCCAAGATGTCGAAATACGCCTAGGAAGATATATATCGTTCAGATTTGACTGAAAATCTCCGAATGTAACCTAAGTACAAAAACAAATTCTGTCAATTGATAATTTTGTTGTTCGTCATCATCTATATCAGAATGTCTTTCGATCTGCCATTAGTAAATGTAGTCCATCGGCAAAATGGAGAAAACCTTGAATATTAAATATCTGCTCTCTTATACTAACATGTGGCTCGTTCACAATCCTATCTTGCAGTCACTTGTTACGTACAGGTTGGAACCTTTGCCGGGTGGAGCTGATGGTTGCTTTGTGTTTCCTGGAATTCGTATATCCTCTTTGACACATAAAGTTAATTCGATTGGGTTCATGCTTAGACCATTTCGCTCCTGGACTTGGAGGTACTTCCGAATTCAATGCTGCACAGCTGCCGTGTTAGTAGGGGGAAAAAGTGGCCATATTGAAGCTTTGTAACTACTCCCTTGTTATACCTGATATGGCTTATACCAGGGTGGACGTTTCCTTCTACATACATGCGAATAACAAATGTGTAAATTATACCATTTTGTTAGGATTGAGTTTTGCTTGAGATAAATACTCTAACTAAATTGCACAATTCTTCTTCTTTTTGAAGGATCTTGAAGGCTGTCACTATTCACTGCGTAGTATAGCTGAGGACGTGTCACAGCCTGATGAATCATGAAAAAAGTGACAGCAATCTTTTAATGACGCTAAAGTTTTTTTAAATTTAATAATTTCGAAGCATTTCCTCTCAGTTCTGCTTGTATGTGGCTTGAAAAGAATCAGCAATTGCTAATGATGTCTTCTCCTAAGATTCTTAGAAGATCCGAATAAGACTCATCAACAGCTACAGATTTTCCGTTTGTAGTTTTTTCCATTATTCTTGTCGGTATACATCTACCTTTACTCCTTCGAAAACTGCTTGCATCATTTGAAGCCGTCTAGTATTGATCAGCAAGCTTCTCAAGAACCGTGATTGAATTGTCGTGGCTTCAATTGCAGATTTATATTCGATCGTTCCAGATATTTCCCGAATGCTCCTTTTTTGTATTTCGGCATTTTCCGTGTCTAATTGTAATTTAAATCCATAAAATATAAGTTGAAATTAGCGCTTAACATAATTTATAAACGTACTTAAGGCAAATTTGACTCGCCATTTTTAGTCCACGCCATTGCGTGCAGAAGGATTCTTCCTTCGACGTGTGGGTTTAAAAAAACTACACAACAGAGACTCTGCAATATTCACCGCATTCGAATTTATATTCTTGCGCATTGAATTGTTTTCACACAAGGAAGGTGGCATTAACTCAGCGTGTTGCTCAGATGATAAACTGTTTCCTTCAAAAGTACTGAAGAACTTCTTTCATCGTAACAGTATTAGGGAATGAAGGAATAATCTTTCTAACATGTGTCTGACGTTTAGCTAATCCCCCAGAAAATTTTGTGGCCTTCTTTAAGCACTGTTGGATAATCATATGAGTTGGACCTTCGTTTAAGAATGCCTCTTTTTCTACGAATTGTGAATGTTCTTTGAGCTGTTAATTTCTTGTAATCCTCTGATACCGTTCTGTTCTCCTGGTATAAGCCATATCACATATAACAAGGGAGTAGTTACAAAGCTTCTATATGACCACTTTTCCCATTTCTAAAACACCAGTTGTGTAGCATTCAATTCGGAGTACATCAAACTTCAGGAGTGAAATTGTCTAAGCATGAACCCAAACCAACGAGGTTAGTGTGTGAAAGAGGATATGCGAATTCCAGGACCCACACTGCTACCATCAGCTCCAGCGGGATAAGCTTACTTACCTGTAGAAAAACAGTGATTGGAAGATAGGATTGTGAACGGGCCACATGTTAGTGTAAAAGAGCCGATATGAAGTATGCAGGGTTTTGTGTATCTGCCAAGAGAGTTCATGTACAAATGGCAGAATGGAAGACAATGTGATATAGATAATGAACATCAGCTGTAGAAAATTAACATCTCATTGACAACAGCTTAATTCTTGATCCAATCAGTTGTGATTATTATTTGGTGTTTACGTCATCGCCCTATAGACCAAACAAAATGGACAAAACGATGACCTTGATGTAGCTTTAAATGAATGTATAAAGACAAGGTAGAAAATATGGTGGTTTATTGTTTTTGGAACTCTTTAACACGAGCAGCTTATATGCCTGCTTATGTCCTTTCTCACTTTCCACTTCTTGGAGCAGAGGCCCTGAATTTTTTCCCTTTGTAATAGTGTTCGAGTACTTGGTCATCTTGGTGCCCAAAGAAAGTATTAGATACTGCTATTAACTTTCGATTAGCCCGAAAGTTAAACTTGCGTCTATAAAAAATTTCGAGGCGTCTCATAAACTTTCACTTACTTCATCAAGGTTCTATACTGATAACGCTACGTATCTATCCCCATAATCTTCAGGCTAAAGAACCTTAAAGTCTTTCTGACTCGCACGGTTCATCTTGCACTACAGAGAGCCATATCGCACACTCTCATTAAGCTTATTGTAGGATTTGAATTTCTCGATCTTATAAAAGTTTTCTCACCGGTGAGTAAAGTTCCTGTAAGCTTTCCCTCTGTAGCAAATTAGTGCACAAACTGTATTAACTTTTCGACACCTTTCATCTCTGATACGGAAAGATCAATAAGAAAAATTTCTGTAATATTATTTATTAAATTCAACACTAGCTCATCTCGCTGACGTGAATAGAGCTTGCGTGTCCTCCTACTGACTGAAAGTTTTCTCAAGAGCCGAAAGTTACTCCCCAAAATGTACATGATTAATCGCCAGCATTTGAGGCTTACGAAGTGTACTCATCTCTAACACTGAACCAGACTGTCATTTGGCCTTGTATGTATGCGAGTATATCTATGGGCGTTGACCAGAGCCTTCCTAGATCACAAAATAAATTCCGTTATAAAAATAGAAAAAAACAAATCGTCTGTAGATTTCTGCTTAGGTGTTTGCTGCAAATAGCGGAATCCCATCAGAAACTGCCTGGAGTACATTACTTAGTAGAGCCGTTGACATTGGCAAAAAGAAAGTCGTAATACACAGATATGTGCTTAGATCTATACTTCTGACTATTTACCGAAAACATAGTAATTCTTAAATACCGAAACGTTCAGAAAACATTTTACTAAGAGGAGATATCGAGATATGTGTTGTCTTATCAAAACGAATGCAATCACGTTACATGCACTACAACCAATCAGACATAGTAAAATTTTAAAAGAATCGTAGTTAGATTAGGATTATTGAATTGCAACTCACACGCTGTAATAGACTAATATCTGTTGAATTATAACATTCATATGGCAGAAGAAATAAGATTTATCTACAAGGCTGCCGAATGTGGCTTTCTGCACTAATAATGGTAATACTAATTGTAGATACACGGTGTATAAGGGTGCATTTAGATAAAAAGATAATAACAGTAGATATCGAGATCCGGCATGATACTTGCATTAGAACGAGAGGAATCAATTTGTATGCAGTACAACCGACGAGATATGGTGGGTTCAAGTGGGAAAAGTACTTTAGCACATGCCCTTAGGACTTGCAAATTCGAAATTTTCGAGTTTAAAACGAGTGACGTCCGAAACAAGAAGTGTTTAGCTGAGAAAGACTGAATATCACGTTGAGCTCATATGTCATAGTAAAGATAAAGCGCATCATATGATGCACAAGTTGATGGGTCACTTGCGATAGTGCAGGCATCTCCGAGCTATTCAAGCTTTTTGTAATATGCATCTGCACCATCAGATATCAACTTCAAATGAGAACATTAGCAGAAATGGCACGTGACTTCATTGTAATAGTGTTCTACAAAATATGATAAATAATAATAATAAAAGATTAAATCGATCTGTAAGTGAAGCGCTGATTAAAGGTATAATTTAGAAGATAAAAGATATAATTTAGTTAGTGGTTTAAGGTGCAAAGGCGTGCCTATAAATTCCAGGGTTCTATTTCAAGGTGTCCGGTAAGGCTAAAGGGCTTATTGCGTATTATGTATATCTAAAAATGCTGTGAAATTTAGAAATCAGCAGTGGACGTCGCCATGTATTCCTTAATTTTTATTGGGTTAGAGCTAGTAAAGAAATTCAACAATGAATCGGAGGCCGCAGTATCTTGTGTTTGTGTACATAGGTCTTAAAAACGAAGCAGTAGTGCTTTTGTAGCTACTTAACTCACATTGTACATGGCGTACGATTAAAAACGGTGGATTTACTTCTCCCTTTAATAAGACGAAGGTATCACAGTCATATAGCTTTGGGAACGTACAGCGTTTTGTTTTAGGTGGGCCCTTGGGATTGAAAATTTTTGTGATACCAAATTAAAAAGTCATAATGATTATCAATGATAATCAAGCAATTGTTAAACTTCCCGTTTATAAGCAACTAGAGTACTATTTGAGAGTGGTTCCTGTTGAAGAAATCTACTTTACACCCATAACGCCATCACCTTTTCTTGATCGTTAACTTGATAGAAACTGTTTAATCCAAGGAGTTGTGTTCTTACGGATATATTAGTTCAAGAGAGTCTCCTGTCTATTAACACTCGAGAATATCAAAAATGCATTTAATTAGCGTCCTAGCTGCTCACTTGGGCTTACATACAGAGATGTGTCGTATTAACTAGGTTCTGGTCTATCATTAATAATATTTTTCCGATTGAATAATGAAAAATCTTGCTATGGAACCCATTATATTCTAAACTCTGAAGCAGCCCTACTTTGGGTCGGAGACCGGTGAGCTGATCGATGAGACAAATAAAGAAATATTTTAGGATCTTTTAATATCTTCCCTTGGTTAATTGGAAATGATTTACTCTATAGTCAGTTATTTGTTCGCTACCAACTTAGTAAAACTGGTCATCACAAAGCAACCAAACTGACGGCTAATCATATAATCTTTCCATATAAGCTCACTGTATGCTTTGATTAGTAACTAAGTGCCACACATCTCATAGAGCAGAAAAAGATTTTTTTCAGATGTCTCTTGATGAAAATTCTTCATATCCATCTTTTTAAATCAAAAAGTAATGTTATCACGGTAGCATTGTCTTGATAAGAATATAGTATCACATTTATTCTATCAGACATTCACTTTCCCTCTAATGCTATACACTCATGTTCTTGGTGTGTCAATGCTGTCTTACTCGGAAGTTTTAATCAAGTCTTCACTCGCGTCTATAGTCTAAAACTGAAGGCAATAAGTTGAAACCAACTGTGATCGCTGTGTAGTAGAGCTTTCATTCTTACTCTCGGACTTTTGGATAAAAATGTACATGGATTCTTTGCATGTACCGCAGATCGAAACATCTTTCTTTATTAAGAGAGTTAAAGTGTTCTTTTTAGGAGATTCTGAAGCTAAACGGTAGTTACACAATTTTCAGTGTCCTTGCAGATGGCAGAATCCTTGGAGTCAATTATCTGCTTTAGAACATCTTGACAAACAATCAAACAATAAACATTTGTTATATACGTACAATTGAATAGTACTGTATAACGCGAATGTGATATCTAAATGAATTGTTTAGCTCGTTAAATTAGTTTTGTCCTGCTTCGGTTTTGTTTTCTTTTCGGGTACCAAAGCCGCTCGTGTTAAAGATTTCCAAAATATGTAAACTAAACAATAATCCACATTCATGTTTTATACCCTGTTTTTTACTTTCCTTTATAGTTAAATCAATATCATTTTCATGTCCATTTTGTTAGGTCTATAAGGGGACGTTATTACAAAATAAAAATTATAACTGATTCGATCAACAATTAAGCCGTTGTCAATGACATATTGGTTTTCAACGTCTGTTGTTCGTCATCCTCTATATCAGTTTGTTTTCCGATCTTCCATTTGTAGATGAAGTCCCTACAACGATAACGTGGTATATAGTATTTGCAATCATGTCAGCTTCTAAAAAGGGGATCAGAGTCGAATTAATTGAGCAGTATTATGTATAAAGACAAGAAAGACACACAGATATATAGAGAGATTATTTTGTAATCTTTAACTAGAAAAAGAGTTGTTGCTATTGAAACGTGGTAAATAAGTGTTTGTATATGCGTAGACATCTTGTTAAAGATGAAAAAGTGGATTATGTACACTTTTCATTGTTTAATGTTAAAAATCAGTTAAAGTAATAAACGTGTAAATTATTTTGAAGATTACTTAAACTGAATTTACGAACCACCTTCTAAAATTGTGCCTCAACACCGGGAAATGCCGGTGTTGAGTTAAGTGTCGCAAAGCTAAGCTTCAAAGCTAAGTGTCGTTTTGAAGAATAGTAAAAACGGCAAGCTTACAGCGTGACATTAGCGTTACCATATTGAGAAGCGGTAAGGTGATACACCGAAATATGGCAATGAGTGTAACAGTTCGTTACATATCTCGTGATCAAAATGGTAACCAGAGATGAATCCTAATGAAAATTAGACAGATTTTAAGAGACTTAGCTCAACAAATTAAGGATCAAGTACGAAAGAGTGATGAAATAGCTCAACAAATAGGGAACCAATCCGAGCAAATTGGGAACCAGTGTGAGATAATTTTTGATCAGGTTCAAAAAAATGATGAAATGGCTGAACAAATTAGGAACCAATCCGAGCAAATTAGGAACCAGTCTGAACAAATTAATGATTAGGTTCGAAAATGTGATCAAATAGCTCAACAAATTGGGAACCAATCCGAGCAAATTAGGAACCAGTCTGAGCAAGTTAATGATATAGTACGAGAAAGTGATGTGATAGCTCAACAAATTAGGGAACAAGGTCAACACTTTGATGAAAAATTGGATTAGAAGATAAACCAGCTAACCAAGGATTTTCATGAAAAGATAGCCAGATCAGAACAACGTAATGAAAGTAGAATGGATCTTATTCAACGTCAACTGAATTAGACCAACCAACACATAGTGGAAAAATTTGAACCGTACGACGAAAAAATGAAAAAAGTTCAAGAGTTAGTTGATTGGCTAGTCAACGGTAAGTGCTCACCCATATCACATTAAAATATTGCAAGATGAGGTCAAGTTTATCAAGGAGAAATTTATTCCCGAAAGTCTATCTCAGGAAATGGATACAAGAATGTGGTGCATCCTACATCTACAGGTTGTGAACCTACTCGTCATCCCAGACCAATTTTGGAACTTAAGGAATCTTCGAGCTGTGAAGAGAGACGAAACATTTCAATCCAAAATTACACAGGAGTATTAGAGAATTTGTAGTATCTACATATAATGAGTTAAGATCACTAAATCCAAACATGTCGGGATCTCGAATTATAGCTTCCATTAGAATCTTATTACCATTTCGACTACAACAGTTCTTAATTTCGGCGCAGTGCATTAGCTTTAATAATCTAATTATGCTTATTCAGAATTATGAAAGTTAGTCGGCAATACAGAATAACAATAGAGTGCAAGATAGAAGTCAGGGTAATTCAGGACGTAATCAGACACATCATACTTCTGTTAGTAATGTAAATATACAACCTGAAAATAATGCTAATGTCCACAGTTTTAGTAATAGAATGAATAGTTATAATAGTACCGGTAATCAAACGCAACCTAATCATAGAAATGGAGCTAGGAATTTCAGAAATAGCAACAGGAATTCCAGTAGAAGTAATAATTTTCGTTGATTTTCACAAAATCAATTTGCAGATGACAGGAATTCTATAAATAGGAATCAAAATATGGTAACATTGCCTATCGAAAGAATGTACACAAAACTATGCTATACAATGTTGCTTCAACGTATAACTTGAACTATCAAAAAGGCGTCCGATGGATTAGTAGCGTAAAACGCTACTCTTGTTTTCGTGTTTTTATCCCATGCGAATTTTATGCGCATATTTTAAATATTCAAGAATAAAAGATCGTAATTTTAATTTAAACGTGTGAAGGTTATGACTGATATTTAAAATATATGCAACTTAGTATACGGAAAGAACAAGAATAATAAACATCGAATATCATAATTTTTCAGAGTTTATTAATGTATTAAATAATAATCCTCAATGTTCTAATTTTGTTGCCTTCTGATCCTACCAATATTTAATACTATAAAGATCTTTGTAATTAATATTGTTTTTGCATGAAGCAATAGTTCATTTGTACGCTTGAAGAAAATTAGGTTTAATTTTTGAATAGCTTCATTGACTATAATTGTAACTCGATGTTCGTAGTATATTGATATATTGATAAATATAAAAATGTCTAATGTTATAATAAGTAATATATATGGAAGAGTAAAACATTTGTATTAAGGCTGATATTGAGTATATCCGAGGGCTATTCAAAATGTAGGTGTTTTATAATCTTCAACCCAGGGTTCTTTCCTTCATAGCAAAATTATTACGGAAGTCCCTTCCGGATGACTTTCTTCAATTATAACGTTGTATATAGTATTTGCAATCAGTGCCAGCTTCTAAAAGGGGGATCAGAGACGAATTATTTGAGCAGTATTATGTATAAAGAAAAGAAAGACAGAGATATAGAGAGATTATTTTGTAATCGTTAACTAGAAAAAGAGTTGTTGCCACGGAGACGTAGTAAACAAGTGTGTGTATATGCGTAGACATGTTAAAAATGAAAAAGTGGATTATGGATGCTTCTCATAGTTGAATATAAAAAATCAGTTAAGAAAGTGTTAAACGAGTAAATTATTTTGAAGATTACTAAAACTGAATTTACGGACCACTTTCTATCCGTTGGCACAATGGAGAAAAGCTTCAATATTTCATATCTGCTCTTTTCCGCTAACATGTGGCTCGTTTACAATCCTATCTTGCAGTCACTAGTTATGTACAAGTTAGTGTTCTTAGCCGGCTGGAACTGATGGTAGTTGTGTGTTTCCTAGATTCGCATATAATCTTTGACACATAAACCTCATTCGATTGGGTTCATGCTAAGACCCTTTCGCTCCTGGAGTTGGGGGTACTTCCGAATTGAATGCTGCACAGCTGCCGTGTTAGTAGGGCAAAAGTATCCATAATAAAGCTTTGTAACAACTCCCTTGTTATAACTGATATGGCTTATACTAGGGAGGATATGTTTCCTTCTCCATACAGGCGAATAAGAAATGTGTAATCTTGACCATTTAAGTCAGGATTGAGTAGTGAAAGCAATCTTTTAATTTAAAGTTTGTTTGAATTAAATAATTTCGTAGGATGTCCTTTCTGTTCAGCTTGTATGTGGCCTTATAAGAAACAGCAACTGCTCCTGAAGTCTTCTACTAAGATTCTTAGGAGACCTGAATCAGACCCATCAACAGTTACAGATTTTCCGTCTGTAATTTCTTCCATTATTCTTCACCATATACAGCTACCTTTATTCCTTCGAAACTGTTTGCCTCATTTGAAGCCGTCTAGTATTGATTTCCAAGTTTCTCAAGAAATGTGATTCAATTGTCGTGGCTTCAATGGCAGATTTAAATTGAATCGTTGCTGTAATTTCCCGAAAGCTCTTTTTTTCTCTTTCGGCACTTTCCATGTCTAATTTATATCCGCAACTATAAATATAAAAAAATGGCAGCGCTTATATAGTTGAAAATAGCGCTTAACATAATTTATATACGTACTTAACGCAGATTTGAGTTACCATTTAAGTCCACACCATTGCGTGTAAAAGGACTCTTCCTTCTATGTGTGGGTTTTAAAACACAAGACAACAAGGACTTTGCAATATTCACCTCATTCAAATTGACATTCTTGCGCATTGAGATATTTTCACACAAAGAAGGTGGCATTAGCTCAACGTGCCACTCAGATGTTAAACTGTTTCCTTCAAAAATCTTGTAGAACTTCTATTATCGTAATAGTATTTGGGAATGATGGATTAATCTTGCTAACGTTGTGTCTCACGTTTAGTTAATTCCCCAGAAAATTTTGTGGCCTTCGTTAAGAACTGCTCGATAATCATATCACTTCGACAACACTCAAAAGGCCTCTTTTTCTGCGTATGAGAATGTTCCTTAGAATCCTCTGATACTGTAGTTGCCTCCTGAGATTCCATCAGTTGAGATTATTGATGTGCTAATTTTGCATGGAAAAGACAACCAGCTGCATGAGAAAACGGAAGCATTAATTTAATTGCTTACAAATGAAATTTTCTAGTCCCCTGTTCAATCTAGACCCTTTGGATGAATTGCAATACGATTATGACCTTCTCTATATACTGCAGCTAATGTTAACAGTTCGGAAAATGTCACCGTCTTAATTTTTTAGATTTCCTAATATGTTTTTTTGTCATGGAGTTTCTTTTTCTTGCAAATGTTGCATATTGGTTTCGTCATCGAGACATTGTTTATTAAGATCGCAGATCCTAGACTTTGTCATCTCTTCCGAGGGTTGTAAATGTCTTCATAACCACATGTAGATGTCTCGGAGCAAAGTCTAGAAGTGAGTTATCAATTATCTTTAGTAGGCATGGCCATTCAGCATTTTCACTAAAGTTGTCATAATGTACAGGATACCCATAAGTATTTCTGTATCATTTCCTGACATAATGTATCTAATCGTGCCTAGAAATTACTTAACTGGAAATCTCCTAAAGGCGGTACATACCGTTCAGAAATTTCTTCAGCTGCAGGTACGATTTTAACACCCTTCAAGTATAATGTCTGATCCAATGTCATAACGCATGTGCTCTGTTTACTTTTTTTACACATTTACTGTCTGCAGAGAGGAGAATATATAGTATTAATACTTGATATTAAAATATTCAAGAAATAGAGAGGGACTACACTGCTTATACCAAAAGGATAGGTGTGTAACTTACCTTTACACAATCGTTGTGGCAAAGCTTTCACAAGATAAATAGCTATCCAAATGTTGTTTGAGATAAGGAAATCGAGTTGCGAGACGCTAGTGAACACATGATTAAATGTTCCGAGTATGACAGCCTTCACAAACCAAGAACATGAGTGTATAGCATTAGAGGGAAAGACTAAGTCAGAATGACGAAACCTGATACAATATTCTTATCAAGACAATGCTACCGGGATATCATTCAAGAATTTGGATATAGAGAATTTTCATCAAGGGACTTCTGAAATGAATGACTTTTTCTTCAAAGCGTAGAGTGAGGTTATATGAAAAGATTATTTGATTAGCCCACAGTTTGGTTGCTTTCTGATGACCAGTGTTACTAGGTTGGTAGCGAACACAGGACTGAGTATACCATAAATATTTTGCACCTAACCGTGTAAGAGAAGATCTCAAAATAACTTGAAATCGATACTTAATTCTCATTGATCAGAACACCGGTCTCAGGCCCAAACTAAAGCTGCTTTGGTGGTTAGAATATAATGGGTTCCATAGCAAGTTTTACAGGATACAATCGGCAAAATATCATTCCGGACCGGACCTAGTGAATCCCACACAACTATGTATGTAAGCACTAGTGAGCAGCAAGGACGCTAATTAAATGCATATTTGATAGCCTCGTGTGTTAACAAACAGTTGATTTACGTTCAATAAATATCCGTAAGAACACAACTCTTTGGATTAAACAGTTTCTATTAGGCTAACCATCAAGAACAACTTGAGAGCGTTATAGGTGCTAAGTAGCTTTCTTCAGCAGGAAGCACTCTCAAATAGTATTGTAGTTGCTTATAAACGGGAAGTGTAGCAATTGCTTGATTACCAGTGATGAATTAATACTTATGTTTTATACATTTGTTAGCACAACAATTTTCAATCCCAAGGGCCCACTTAAAATAAACCGAAGTACGTTCGCAAAGCTATATGACTGTGATACCATAGTCTTATTAAAGGGAGAAGTAAATACACGGTTTTTAAAATGCTATGAAAATGAGTAATATGAGTTAATAACTCTAAAAGCACTACAGCTTCGTTTTTATTACCTAGGTACGCAACACAAGATCCTACTTCGTCAAATTCATTGTTAAATTCCTTTACCAGCTCTAAGCCAATGCGTATTAAGGAATACACGCCGATGTCCACTGCTGACTTCTAAATTTCACAGCATTGTAAGAAGGACATAAGCGGCCATAAGCGTTACCGGACACCTCGAAAGAGAACCCTCGAATTATTGGCACACCTTTTGCACTCTAAACCACTAATTAAAAATCGAACATCCACGTCCATCCTCAAAATTATTTTCTTAATCACTGCATAATCTGGAGATCGATTTAATCTTTTATTAGTATCATCTTTCAGACATTGTAGATTACTATTACGATGAAGTCAAGTGACATCTCCACTAATGTTCTCATTTTAAGGCGATTACTGTCGTCGTGGATGCATATTACAAAAAGCTTCATAAGCTCTGGGATGCCTGTCCTATCGCAAGGGACCCATCAACATGTCCATTTTAACTTTTTTTTTTACTATACCCTATGAGTTCACCGTGATATTCATTCTTTCTCACCTAAAGACTTCTTGTTCCGCACGTCACTGGGGTTGAACTCGAATATTTCGAATTTGCGAGTCCTAAGGACAATATGAGCTGCCGTACTTTTCCCATTTCAACCCTCCCGCTCTCCTCGATTGTACAGCATGCAAACTGTTTTTACTCGTTCTAATGCAAGTATCATGGCGTTGTCGACACCTACTCTTATTATCTTTTTATCTCAATGCATCCTGATATCTACAATTAGTAATACCATTATTTCTGCAGAAAGCCGATTCGGCAGCCTTGTAGATATTCCATATTAAAGTAATTTTTCAACAGATTTTAGTCTATTACAGCGGGTAAAATGCAATTGAAAAATCCTAATCTAACTACTCTTCTTATTAAATATTACTATGTCTGGTTGGTTGTATTGCATGCTAACTGCTTGATTCGCTTTGATAAATAACAACACTTGTCTCGACATGTCCTCTTAATAAAACTCTGAATGTTTCTATAACTTGATAATACAATTTTCTCTGAAAACAGTCTGAAGTATAGATCTAAGCACATATCTGTGTGTTTCATCTTTCTTCTTGCCAATGATAACTGCTCTTAGCTGGATTGTTCAATGAATGTACTCGAGGCAGTTTGCCATGATATTCCGCTATATGCAGCTATCATTTATTCAGAATTTTACAGAAGCTTTTGGTGCTTACCAGAACTTTATTCACCGGTGAGAAAACGTTTAGTAGATCGAGAAATTTACATTCTCCAATAAGATTCTAAAGACTGCCATATCGGACTCTCTTGTTAAGATAAGAGTGTCCGATATGGCAGTCTGTAGTGCAAGATGAATCGTGCGAGTCAGAAAGACTTTAAGGTTCTATGGCCTGAAGATTATTGTTATACATACGTAGCGTTGTCAATATAGAATCGCGATGAAGTGAGTCAAGGTTGCAAAAGGCGCCTCAAATTTCTTTATAAAAGCAAGTTTAACTTTCAGGCTAAGCGAAAGTTAGTAGCAGTATTTGTTACTTTCTTTGGCACCGAGACGAGCAAGTACTCGAACACTATTACTAACGGAGAAAATTTAGGGCTTCTGCTCGAAGATGTGGAAAATGAGCCTAGGAAGTTTCATATCTTTAAGGTTTAACTGAAAATCTCCCAATGTAACGTAAGTACAAAAAAATTCTGTCAATTGATATTTTTGTTGATGTCTGTGTTCCACACCTGTATACAAGGCCTGTATAACTTCTTTCTATCGTGAAACAGTGCTTTAAACTGCTAGCATTATAAATTCATAGGCCGGAATTCTCTCACATGCCAAGAAAAGCCGGCCTGGGTCGTCTACAAAATAATCACTTACCTAATTACCTAAAAATCTCCTATTGGAGTTTCAGGCCAATAACTTGCATATGAATCCTTTACAAGCTTTCGACCATAAGTGTAATATGACTGTTACAGAAAATTGTTAAGCTTCGTGGCCTTCTGAGTGAAAAGCATCTTGGTACAGTCGCAAAGGAACAAGGTGCTGAGCACTAAGCATTGATTGTCCATATGGCGTATAAACCTAGGGCAATAAATTGAAACCAACATGAATTGACATGTATTAGAGCTTTCATTCTTACGCCCTTCTTGGATAAAAATGTACATGGAGTTTTTGCATGTGCCGCATAGCGAATCATCGTTCTATATTATGAGTTAAACTTTGCTTCTTTTTAGCAGATTCGAAAACTAAAGGGTAGTTACACAATTTTTAGTGTCCTTGTAGATGGCAGAATCCTTGGAGTCAATCATCTGCTGTAGAACATCTTAACATATAAAGAATCAAAAAATAAACAATTGTTACAAACGTACAATTGAATAGTACTGTAGTACGCGAATGTGATATCTAAATGAATTGGTTTAGCTCGTTAAATAAGTTTTGTCCTCCAACGGTTTTATTTTCTCTTCGGGTACCAAAGCCGCTCGTGTTAAAGGATTCCAAAATGTGTAAACTAAACAATAAACCACCTTCATGATTTATACCTTGTTTTTTACCTTCCTTTAAAGTTAAATCAAGATCATTTTCATTCCATTTTGTTAGATTTATAAGGCGAGGACGTAATTACAAAATAATAATCATAACTGATTGGATCAACAATTAAGCCATTGTCAATGACATATTGGTTTTCAACAGCTGTTGTTCGTCATCATCTATATCAGATTGTCTTCTGATCTGCCATTTGTACATGAAGTCCCTTTAGCAGAATGGAGAAAACCTTAAATATTTCATAACTGGTCTTTTATACTAACATGTGGCTCGTTCACAATCCTATCTTGCAGTCACTTGTTATGTACACGTTAGAAAATTTAGCCGGCTGGAGCTATGGCAGCTGTTTGGGTCCTGGAATTCGCATATCCTCCTTAACACATAAATCTCATTTGATTCGGTTCATGCTAAGACCATTTTGTTCCTGGAATTGGAGGTACTTCCGAATTGAATGCTGCGCAGCTGACGTGTTAGTAGGGGGAAAGTGGCCATATTGAAGCTTTGTAACTACTCCCTTGTTATACCTGATATGGCTTATAACAGGGACGACATTTTTCTATCTGTGTACAGGCGAATAAGAAATGTGTAATCTTTACCATTTCGTCAGGATAGAGTTTTGGTTGGTTGAAGACACTGGCTAACTTGCACAAAATGGTCTTCTTCCTTTTGAAGGATCTTGAGGGCTGTGAAATATTCATTGCTAAGTATAGCTGAGGTCGTGTCAAAGATGGTTGCATCCTGAAAAAAGTTACAGCAATCTTTTAATGACGCTAAAGTTTCTTTAAATTCAATAATTTCGTAGCATTTCCTTTCAGATCAAGAACTGCTTATGAAGTGATCTAGTAAGATTCTTAGATGGTCCTAATAAGACCCATCGACAGCTACAGATTTCCCGTTTGTAGTTTCTTCCATTATTATTGTACATATAAAGCTACCTTTACTCCTTCGAAAACCGCTTGCATCTCTTGAAGCCGTCTTGTATTGATCTGCAAGTTTCTCAAGAACTGTAATCGAATTGTCGTGTCTTCTATGGCAGAATTAAATTGGATCGTTGCAGATATTTCCCGAAAGCTCTTTTTTGTCTTTCGGCACTTTCCGTGTATAATTGTAATTTAAATACATAAAATATTAAGCGAATTTGGGCTTAACGTAATTAAAAACGTACTTAACGAAGATTTGACTTGTCCTTTTTCTATTTGTTTCATTCAACAACTTAATGCAAACGGATTATTTTTACCTGGTAGACACCTTATCAATAAGTGTCCATTTAGACAAATTTTTATTTTCGAAATTATCCGGGACTCTACGTTCCTTTGGAAAACCCCTTTCGCGTGCATGCTAGGATTGCGAAACTTCGAAAATTCAATACTTCAATGAATTTTTTACCCGCTCTCTTTACGTTGGATAGTTTCGGAACTATTGGCGCTCGAAAGTCATTTTCCCACACTTTCGACACCTTGCAGAACGGAAACTATGTCCGACAGGCGAAAGTTCAAAAGAACATTTTTCCCTTTCTCAGTGGTAGGATTCAACTACCAAGACAGTAACCCTTATTTTGCAACACCAGAAAAGTGTGTGCCAACTAACGACACACACTTTACAGCATACTCAATACACCCAAGTTTCAAATGTAAATATATGACGATCTAGTGCATTTGCGTTTTTATATTTTATTTTTAAATATAAAGACTGGTATCGTTCAGCAACGGTTTGCTTCATTTTTCACACTTTATTTTCGCCATAAGGAATGAACTGATCTTTCACTTTTAAATATGAGACATTTTACGACAATTTCGCTTTTTGATATTATTCTTAAATATGTCCTAATCAAAGTTTACCACGAGTCAGCTTCAGCTTGCAAACACTCCGAATATCTGACAAATTTCGACATTCTGTAATTTTTTTTCTTACGTATGTCAGTAACTAACGTTCAATTCGACTGTGCTTTATTCTTCATACACTTCATTCATATACTGATGATCATACTTACCAATAGTTAATATCTGTAAATTTAGAACAATTCCGTTCTATTATTTTATTCTTGTATATGTAGTTAACTCAGGTGCAGCTAGAGTCTGCTTAATCTTCGAAACAGTTATTTCGCACTTGTAAGTAGATAGACTTTACGAATTTAAATATATCACGACACAAAATTCCGTACTTTGATTTTAAACTTAAATATTTCAATAATCAGCGATCAGCAAGTTAACCTTGGCCTGTAAAAATTCCCTTCTAACTATTATAAAATCGAATAACTATTCAATTGGAAATGTCTGATAATTTTCGTCAATTCTGTCCTTTCATTTCATTCTTCAAAGCATTGGATACTTACGTTCAGCAATTGTCTCCGTCATCATTGAATCAATCCCTTGGCACTACTGAATAGAATCACTTTTCAGTTGTAAAGAGTTGAAAAGTAACAAATATTTTACTTTTAATTTATTCTTGTAAAGTCAATAGATAATGATTTCCAATAGCCTACTTCATCTTCCGAGGACACCTTCCAGCCTACTAATTAGAAACACTTTTCAACTGTGGGCCGCGGTGGCTCAGTGGTAGAGCGTTCACCTCTGGTGCTTGGGGTCCCGGGTTCGATCCCAGCCCCTGCCAAGTGAACTTTGTGGTGGACAAACACCGTGTGCGTGGGTTTTCTCGGGGTTCTCCCGTTTCCTCCCACTTTCTTCATTCCACCATTTCATTCATCACTCATCATCACCGTCTCCTTTAGCCTAACCGGCATAACCGTGGGACGTAAAACTTAAAAATTTCATTTTTTTTTACTTTTCAACTGTAGATATCTCACAATTTACGACAATTCCGTTTACCTCATTTTTAACCATGTCGGAAAAAAGGATCAGCATCGGTTTACTTATTATTCCAAACACTCCTTTTGTCCTACTTAATGGACTCGCTTTGAATCGTAAATATCTAATAATTTACTGCAAGTCCGTGTATTTAATATCATTCTTATCGTCAAGAATGTACTTCAGTTGGATAGACCTCTGTCTCGGCTAAATAGACTTGGTTTTCATTTGCAAAAATCATTGTTTCCATTGTTTGACTCCATTCTTCAATTCCATTGTTTGATTTTATTGTAAAGTAGTTCAGTAACTAATTATCATAAAGAATCTGCTTTATATACAAAAAGACACTAATCCCCATAGCAAAGGGACACACGTTTCGATTGTAAATATCTGACAATTTGCTACTGGTGAGTTCTTTCATTTTATTCTTACAGAAGTGTGTAACTCACGATCAACACGAGTACAGTTACTTCAGGTTTCAAATAACCCTTTCGCCCTATTTGAACCACTCATCATTGTAACTAACGATAAAAAAACGTGCTTCATGCTGTAAACACTCCTTTCGCTTTACTGAATGGACATAGTAGCCAATTGTAAATGTAAGACAATTATCACAAACTATGCCCACTGTTTCATTTTAAACTTAAATATGTATTTAACTACCGATAAGGGAGAGCATCCTTCATCTCCCAAAGTATCCATTCACCCTGCTTAATACACTCATTTTGAAAGGAAAATATCTCATAAAGTACGATAAATCCGTTCTCTTATTTTAAACTTAATATATATCAGTAACTAAGGACCAGCAAAACTCTGCTCCGTATACTCCGAACACTCCTTTCGTTGCAGATCAATTGCACTAAATCGTCAAATATTTAAACTGAAATTCGACTGTTTTGAGTATGGCGAAAGGAGTGTTTAAAATCTGAAGTATACCCTTCTGGTCGTTTATTGGCAACATACATCTGGTGTTGCAAATTAAGGGAAACAGTTCTTGGTAGTTGAGTCCTACCACTGAGAAAAGAAAACTGTTCTTATGAAATTTCGCCTGTCAGACATAGTTTCCGTTCTGCAAGGTGTCGAAAGCGTGGGAAAATGACTTTCGGGCGCCACTAGTTCGTAAACAATCCAACCTAAAGAGGACGGGTAAAAAAAAATCATTCAAGTCTCATCAATTGTAAGATTGTATCAATTGTAAGATATTTTCATTTTGCAAAGTGAGGCCATTCAGTATGACTTAGTGGGTGTTTGAATTAAGAGGCAGACTGTGCTAATCATTAGTTACTGACATATTTAAAAATAAAATGAAAAAATGTTTGTTTTTGTCTTATCTGTTTAAAATTAATATACTAAATTGAAATATTTACATCATAGACGTAAGTGCATATCATAGGGCGATTCGAATGTTTAGTGGATAAAACAGATTTATGATGATCGTTAGTTTCCGGAATGTTTAAAAATAAAATAAAAAACCATTGTAAATGGTCCGATTTCTACAAATGATAAAAAAATCTTTGAGTATGGCCAGGGGATGGTTTGGACACAAATCATACCCTTCGGGAACGTAGTGCGATGACATGTTTATAAGAGATGAAATAATGAGAAAGCCGTAAATGAGTTTTGCTACATAAAAAACAAATTTATGATCGTTAGTTACTAACATATTTATGAATAATTTTCAAAACGGAATAGTCCTAAAATAGTAGTCGTTTTTAATTGAAATGTTATTCCATTGCGTAGCGCGAAAGGTGTGTTATGGTACTTTAATGAAGCACTTATGTTGGCTTTTGTTGACAATTAATAGAATCAAAACAAATAACGGAATTGTTTAAATTCTTAGATAATTAAAAATGAATAATTGTTTTACTCAGATGATAAAAAAAAGTTGGGTAGATGTAACGGCCTTTCACTATCATTAGTTACGGACATATTTAAATATAAATGAAAGAACAGAAGCGTAATCAACTGTATGCCTTTTGTAATTTAGAAGAAAAACCCATTCACAAGGGCAAAGGAGAGGTTAGTAGATGCAGCAGACTCTTGCTGTTCATTAGTTACTGACATATTTTACAATAAATTAGAAAAAAACCGAAATATCGTTAATTGACAGATATTTTTATTTGAAAACTGAGCTATTCTGTATTTCAAAATGTGTGTTTACAAAAAGCAAGTCTTTTGGCGATCATTACTTGATGATGTATTTAAAAAATTGATAAATAGATTTGTCGTAAATTGTTAGATGTATTCAATTGAAAAATCAGTCCATTCAATAAGTCGAAAAAAATGTTTAGAAGCTGAAGTAGAAACTTGAACACAGTTAGGTCCTGAGATATTTAAGAATAAAATGAAAGAATAGAATAGTTGTAATTTTTCGCATATTTACAATCGAAAAGCTTGGCTAATAGGCCGAAATGTAGCGTGCAAGTTTAAGAACACTCTTGCTAATCGCAGTCGACAACATATTTTAGAATAATGAAACACTATAATTGTCCAAAATTATCAGAAATCTACAATTTAAAAGCAAGTGTAAGGAAATTTAAAAGGAGTGTTTGGAAGCTGATGCAGACTTTGTCTGATCAATACCTGCCGACATACTTAACAATGGAAAAACTGAATTGTCTAAATTCATCAAATTTTTAAAATTGAAAAGCGATTTCATTCAGTAGGACGAAAAGAGTGCTTGCAGGTGATGTAGACCACCGCTCCCTAGTTTAGATATTTTCATCAATGAGACGAAAGAAGGATTTCTCGATAATTTTCTGATAAGAATTGAATAGTGATTCCACTCAGCAAAACGAAAGGAGCGTTTAATAGATGAATCAGGTTCTTATAGATCGTTACTTACATATTTAATATTAAATTAAATAACGAATATTTCGTAATTAATCCGATATATATAACTGATAAGTTAGTCTATTCAGTAGGACGAAATTATTATTTGAAAGGTGAAGTAGACTCTTCTCATCGGCAGTGCTCGACAAATTTGAGAATGAAATTAAAGAACGGATTGGTCGTAAATTGTCAGACACATACAATTCAAAAATGAGGCTATTCAGTATGTCGAGGAGAGTGATTTAAAGAAGAAGCAGTCTTGCTAATAGTTAGAGACTGACATATTTAAGAATAAAATGACATTAACTGAATTTTTGTAAATTGTCAAATATGTAAAATTGATGATTCCGGTATATAAGGTGGAATGAATTATAAAAAGCTCAATTAATTAAACCGTTTCTAATCGCTAGATACTAACATATTTAAGGGTAATATGAAAGAGCATTTAAGAGTAATATGAAAGAGCGGTCGCAAATACTGTTATATACAATAGAAATATGAGTATTAGGTAGAACAAAAGGAGCGTTAGGAAGACTTAGCGCGCTCTTGCTGTTCACTAGTTATCGTTAGTTATTGACAAATTTAAGAATGAAATGAAGTTACTAATTGTCGTAAATTGAATGTTTTTTACAAGAGAAAGCAGTCTAACCATTAGGGTATAAAAACTGATTGCAACCATATGTAGACACTTACTCAACTATAGTTAAAGACATATAACATGATAAAATGTCATAATGGTATTGTCGTAAATTGCCAGAGTCGATTCAGTAGGCCGAAAGGAGTATTACGAAGCTCAAGGAGATTTGTTCTGTTCGTTTGTAGAAGACATTGAAGACATTCATAATGTAATACTAAGGAACGTACTGATATTCACAAGTGAAAAGTTAAAATATTCAGTACGGCAAAAAAAAGTGTTTGGAAGATGAATCTATCTCTTCCTGATCATTTGCCATGTATAAGAAAGAAATGAAATAACGAAGTTGAAGTAAATTGTTAGATAATCACAATGAATATTTATTTTACGCAGTGCTAAAAAAACGATACGTAGTTTCATTATCGTTAGTTACTGACATATTTATCTAAAAAGGGAAAGAACGGAATTGTCCTAAATTTTCTGTAATTTACAGTCAAAAAATTATTCCATTCACAAGAGGTAAAGGAGATTTGCAAGATGTAGGAGACTCTTGCTGATAGTTAGTTGTCGGCATATTTAAGAAGTTTAAGAACGTAATTATAGTAAAATGTTTAGAATTTATCGTTGAAAAGTTAGTCTAATCATTAGAGCAAAAGGAATGTTAGAAGCTAATATAGAATCTTGCTGTTCGTCGGTTCAAGACTTATTTGAGAAGAAAATGATATAACGGAACAATCTTGAATTGTCGGATTTAAAAATGAGCCCGTTGAGAAGGGCGAGGAGTGGTTTTTGGTTTAAAAGCCCTCTCTTGTGAATATTTAGAATAAAATGAAATTCTTATTAGATTTTACCGATTCTCCAGATTTTACCAGATTTTACAAAGTCTATTCAATAGGACGAAAGCGGTTTTTTGAGGACCGAGTAGACGTTTCTGGTCGTCAGTTCCTGACATTCTTAACAACAAAATGTAATAAATGAATTGTAAAATATAAGATATATAGAATTTAAAAGATATTCTATTTATTTTGGTTTGATTTCAGATGATGAAATTTACTGCCATTATCGTTATTTGCTGAAATATATCAGTATAAAGAGAGGGAACGGAATCGATGCAAATTTTCAAATATTTACAATTGGTAAGCTAAAAAGTACTTTAGGCCTAAAGGAGCTATTGATAGCTAATGTAGATTCTGCTAATCGGTAGTTTTCCACAGAGATGAATGTAATGATATAATGGAAATGTAAATACCCAGGAATTTCCAATTAAAATGTGGTTCTGTAGTTCAAGAGTTCAGATGATAAAACGCAGTTTCATTATGTTAGTTACTGTCACATTTAACTGAAATTATAAAGAACGGTTCTTTCATATATTCGCTGTCAATTATAATTTAAAAGCTATTCCATTCACAAGGGCAGAAAAAGAATTGGAAAAATGTATGGTTACTTGCTGACATGTTCAAGGATAAAATGGAAGAATGGAATTGTAGTAAATTGTCAGTAACTTACAACGAAAGGGAGTCTATTCTGTCGAGCGAAAGGGGTGTTAGGAACATGAAATAGGATCTTGATAATCGTTATTTGGCGATATATATAGAACAAAAAGAAAAAATGGATTTGAAATTGTCAGATATTAATTTTTGAAATCGCGTGTATGCAGTAGACCGAAAAGGGTATTTGGAAGCTGGACCCAGCTCTGTTGATTGTTAGCTAAGGAATTATTTAAGGATAAAATTTAATAACGGAATTGTAATTGGTCAGATCTCATAATTGAAAAGTGATTGATATATAGGGGAAGAGAAATGTTCAGAAACAGAAGCAATTAGTATATCAGCTACTCAGATATTGAACTAATAAACGAAAGAAAGTAACACTCGTAAATTGTCAGATATTTACAATTGAAAAGGAAGTATATAAAATAACACGAATAGTGCGTTTTAGTATAACAGGTGAACTCTTGATAATAGTTAGTTACTAACATACTTTAGATTTTAATGAAATAATGGAAATGTAATATATCATTTGTTTTATTGAACACGAGTCTAGTCACTAGGGCGAAAGGAGTATTTCGACGCAGCAGCAAGTGTTTGGAAGATGAAAGAAAGTTTTGGGTATCGTTATTTGTTGACATATTCAAGAAGAAAAAGATATAATAGAATTGTTAGATATTTAAAAATGAAAAGTTGTTTGATTCAGCAGGGTGAAAGAAGATTTCGCATGATAAACGGACTTTATTATTTTTAGTTACTGACATATTTAAGTTTAAAGTGAACAAACTGAATTTCGATAATTGTCTGTAATTTACCATTATGAGTGCTTGCATTCACAAGGGCGAAGGGAGATTTGGAAGATGTTGCTGATTGTTTATTTCGTATATTAAAACGAAAAAGAATTAACACAATTGTAAAAAACTGTTTTCAAATTTTGAATTAGTAAGGGAGTCTATTACGTGAAGCGACAGAAGGGATTGGAAAATCGACAGACTCATGCTAATCGTTTCTTTCCAACCTGTTTAAGAATAAAATGAAAAGACGGAATGTCGTTAATTTTCACAAAAACAGAACTAAAAGCGAGTCTATTCATCATTACAAAACAGTCTTATGAAGCTAAAGAACAGTAGTGGGGGTTGTTGCTTGAAGAGATATTTAAGAATACTTCTTTACCTGACGGGCATACTCGTGGGACGTAAAACTTAATATTTAAGAAAAATATGATGATTGGAATTGTCGTAATTTGTAATATATTTAACATTGGTAAATTAATGCATTCAGTAGGGCGAAAAAAGTGGAAGATTAACCACTCACTTGTTGATCATTAAGCACTGACATATGTGTGAATAAATGTAATGCAAAGGGGTGAAAGGAGCGTTTCAAAGATAAAGCAGACACTTCCTGCTAGTTACTTAATGGCGTATAAGTACTAGATGAAAGAAAGAAGTTGACAAAAGTCTGATATTTTGATAGTAAAACTGATACAATTCAATAAGGCGAAACGAGTGTCTGCAAGATGAACTATACCCTTATTGATCACTAGTTGCTGATTTATTCAAGAATAAAATGAAGGATAGGAATTTTCGTAAATATCAGATATTTATAAATGAAAAGAGAGTCTTTTCACTAGGACGAAAAGTGTTTCAAAGGTGAAGTAGCCTTTTTCGGACCGATAGTTGCCAACTTATTGAGAATATAGTGAAAGGACAGAATTGTGGAAAATTATCAGATATATGCAATTAAAGGTGTGTTCAATCAGTACACCGAAAGAAGTATTAGAAACATTAAGCAGACTCTTGCTGATGAATACTTATTGACATATTTAAGAATAAATTGAGAGAAAGGAAGAGACGTAAAATATCTGATATTAAAAATAAAGTTGTTACATTAATAGGCCAAAAGAAGGGTCGGAAGTTGAAATATACTCATTGTCGTACGAAGTATTATAAAGGAATTGTCAACATTTTCTGTTTTACAATTGTAAATTGAGTCTATTCAGTTGATGGAAAGGAGTGTTCGGATTTTAAGGCGACACTTGCTTATTGTTACTTACTGGTATATTTATGTATAAAAGTGAGAATGGAAAAGTCAGAATGTGAGATATTTACAATTGAAAAGAAAGTCCGTTGAATTAAACTGAAGTTTTGTTTTAGCATATAGAGCTGACTTTTGATGGTCGTTAGATACTGAACTATTTTTTGGAATTAATTGAGCAATGCAATTGCCGTTAATTGCTAGATAATTAAAGTTTAATAGCGGGTCTATACAATAGGACAGGAAGAGCGGTAGGAAGTTGGAGTAAACCCTTCCTGACCGTAGTCTCAGACATATTTAAGTGTCAAATGAAAGTTAGGCAAATTCGTAAATAATAAATATTTAGAATTGAAAAGTGTGGCAATATTTCTATTGTGAAAGCAGTGCATAGAGGCTGATGCAGACTTGCTTTCGATCACCAGTTCAATGCATACTCGGACTGAATTTTTGAACGTAATTCATGACAATTGTCAGTTAATTAGAATTGAAAAGTGAGTAAACTCAGGAAGTCGAGGGGAGTGTTTGAAAGTTTATTTTTGTCAAATTGTTCATTTAGATATCACATTCGCGTACTAAAAAATCATTCAATTGTACGTTAATAACATTTGCTATTCTTTGATTCTTTATATGTTAGGATGTTAACACCAGGTGATTGACTCCGAGGACTCTGCCATCTGCAAGGACACATAAAATTGTGTAACTGCCGTTTAGTTTTCGACTCTCCTAAAAAGAAGTCAAGTTTAACACTCTTAATAAAGAACGATGATTGGGTATTTCGTATATGCAAAGACTCCATTTACATTTTTATCCAGACAGGGTCGTAAGAATTAAACCTCTACTACACGTCCATCGCAGTTGGTTTCGACTTATTTCCATAGCTTTTATACGACATAAAGATAATCAATGCTTACTGCTCAGCAGCTTGTTAATTTGCGACTGCACCAATCTACTTTTGAGACAAAAGCCCAGGAAGCTTAACAATTTTCAGTAACAGTTATATTAGACTTATTGTCGTAAGCTTGTAAAGGATTGAAATGCAGTTTCTTGGCCGGGAAATCTAATAGGGGGTATTTAGGTAATTAGGTACGTGAATTCCTTTTAGAACGAGGACCGTTTCCCCGGCCTGTGAGACAAGTCCGATGAATTACCAAAGCTAGCGGTGTAAATCACTGATTCGCGATACAAAGATGTTATACAGGTCTGGTAGAACAGGTATATAACAGATTCAGCATGAAAGTAATCAATAGACAGATTTTTTTTTTACTTAGGGTACATTGGGAGATTTTCAGTTAAGTCACTTGAAAGATATGAAACTTCTTATGATTGCTTTCCACATCTTGTACAATCTGCGGCAAAAAACCTGCAACATGAGCATATAAGTTTATTGCGAAATGACGAAGTCTTTTGCTCCAAAATAAGAGTGCACGGGAGGAGGCTGAGGTTTATCCTGACGTGATTCGTTCCACTTAGACTTTACGTTCATTCCCTGTGCTGTTAGGCGTAGTTTCACAATAAACTTACATCCTCATGTTGCAGGTTTTTTGCCGCGGATTGTACCAGAAGCCCTGAAATTCCCCTTTTGGGAATAGAGTCCGATAAATTGCTCGTCCAGCTGCCCAAGGAAAGTAAAAGAGACTGCGATAATTTTCTATTAGCCAGAAAGTTAAACTGGAGTTTATACAAAATATCGAGGCGGTTTTTGCAACCTTGAATCATTTCAACAAGGTTTTATATTTATAATTATCATTTAGTTTTTGAATCTTCTAAAAAGAACCAAAGTTTAACTTTCTTAATAAAGAAAGACGTTTTGATATGCGGTGTACTCAAAGACCTCATGTACACTTTTATCCATGAGGGGGCGTAAGAATTAAACCTCTACAACACGTCGATCAAAGTTGAATTCAACTTATTTTCCTAGTTTTTTTAGACTATAAGGACAATCAAAGCTTACTTCTCAGCACCTTGATCCTTTGCGACTGTCGCAAGCTGCTTTTGAGACAGAAGGTCACGAAGCTTAACAATATACCGTAACAGTTATATTACACCTGTCGTCGTAAGCTTTTAAATTATATTGGCCTGAAACTCTAATAGGAGCTCTTTAGGTAATTACGAACGTAGACCCAGGTCCGCTTCTTTTGGCGTGTGAGAGAAGTCCGGCCGATGAATTTATAAAGCTGATGAACTGATGAACTGATAAGCACAAAGGTCCTGTAGAACTTCTGTTATCGTAACAGTATTTGGGAATGAAGGATTATTTTGCAAACGTTGTGTCAGACGTTTAGTTAATCCCGAGAAAATGTCGTGCCTTTAATTAAGCACTGTTCGATAATCATATCTCTTGGAACTTCGCTCACGAAAGCCTTTTTTCCTGCAAATTGTGAATGTTCCTTAAGTTGTTAATTTCTTGTATACTCTGATACCGTATTTGCCTCCAGGGCTTCCCTCTGTTGAATAGAGTGATATGCATATTTTTCATAGAAAAAATGACCAGCTGCGTGATAAAACGTAAGCGTTACTTAATTGCCTTCAAATAAAATTTCTAGCCCCTGTTTAATCTGGTCCCTTTTAATGAAATGCAATACGATTATGACTTTCTCTATTTACTGCTGCCAAAGTTAACGGTTCGGAAAATGCCATTGTCTTATTTTTGAGATTTCCTAATATGGTTTTTGTCATGCAGTTTCCTTTTCTTGTATGTTTCATTTTGATTTCGTCATGCAGACGTTGTTTATAAGATCGCAGATCCTAGATTTTGTCATCTCTTTCGACGGTAGTGAATATCTACATAACCACATGCAGAGGTCCCCGAGCAAAGACTAAAATTGAGTTCTCAATGATCCTGAGTAGGCATGGTCATTCAGCATTTTCCCTAAAGTTCTCATAGTGTACACTAAACACCAAAGTTCCTCTATACCATTTCCTGATATAATGTATCCAGTCGTGCCTAGAAATTACTTAACTGCAAACTTCCTAAAGGCGTTTAGAGATTTCGCCGTTTAGAAATTTCTTCAGCTGAGGTAAAATTTGAACACCTTTCCAGTATAATGGCTGATCTAATGTCATAACGCATGTGCTTCGGGCACTTTTCTTGCAGTTATTTACTGTATGCAGAAGTGTAGAATATATAATATTAGTACTTGATGTTAAAATATTGAAGAAATACAGAGGTACTACACTGCTTATATCAAAAGGAAAGGTGTGCATCTCAGCAATACACAATCGTGGTGGAGAAGCTTTCACAAGATGAATAGCTATCCAAAGGTTGTTTCAGATTAGGAAATCGAGACGCGAGAAGCGAGTGAAGACTTGATTAAAACTTCCGAGCAAGACAGCATTGACAAACCAAGAACATTAGTATATAGCATTAGAGGGTAAGTGGATGTCAGTGTGGAGATAAATAATACGATATTCTTATCAAGACAATGCTACCGTGATATAAGATTACTTTTTCATTCAAATACTTGGGTATGGAAAATTTTCAACAAGGGACATCTTAAATAAATGACTTTTTCTGCTCTATGAAAGGTGTGGTACTTAGTTACTAATCAAAGCATACAGTGAACTTATATGAAAAAAATATTTAATTGGGCCACTCTTTTGTTGCTTTGTGATGATGACCAGTGTTACTAAGTTGGTGGCGAACAGAGGACTGACTATACCGTAAATATTTTCCACCTAACCGTGTAAGAGATCTCAGAATAATTAAAATTGATCCTTTACTTGTTTCACCCATCACATGACCGGTGTCAGGCCCGAAGCAAGGCTTCTCAAGCAGATGTCTAATATAACTGTTACGGAATATTGTTAAGCTTCGTGACCTTCTGTTTCAAAAGCAGCTTGGTACGGTCGCAAAGCATCAAGGTGCTGAGAAGTAAGCTTTGATTGCCCTTATAGCCTATAAAACCTAGGGTAATAAGAAGAAACCAACTGCGATGGACGTGTAGTAGAGATTTCATTCTTACGATCTTGTCTGGATAAAAATGCACTGCATATACGGAATATCCAAACATCGTTCTTTATTAAGAGCAAGGCTTAACAAGAATGTCGAGAGAAGCTACCCGCCGTTCGATAGTGGCCCGGATTAAGACAATGTTTGTCACTCATATACGATACGAAGATGAAATTATAAATGAACCATCACACATCTTGAGTACATTGTATAAAGAAAACAGCACTCAGAAGGTAAATTTAAAAAATGAGACTGGTTCCCAGTTCAGTAAAAAATATCTACTATTAGATGCTCTAGAAATGATTTATATAAGTATGGCTTTGTGATTTGTCAATATTGTTCCCTTAATTAATTTGTCATATACGAGACAGCCTCAATGGCGTGACAAATGGAACTTTACTGTGCGGCAGCGCGCACTCTCTCTGGAGGTCTGTATAGAGTAAGTGTAGGAATTAGGAGGGAGCCCGGGAACAAGAAAATCTTTTCTATGGACCCAAATTTACGTCTTAATGCTTGCTACCTTCCCAACGAGAAAATCTAATCTAAATCGCTGTTTGCAGCTACAAACAGTTTGTTTTCATCTTGATGAATCAGAACCATTTTAAATAGGTTTTCACGACGAACTCTAAAACTTATACGTTTTTACTAAAATGTCTTAATTGCTATCAATAGTATCACATTTGCTAGATCTATCTCAAAAGAATGTCAGCAGCTGTATGAAACATCTGCATCATCTTACACCGAACAATCTCTCTCGAGTATTTTCCGAGGGGGTGTAAGTTGTTTTCTCTACGGCTATAAAATCGGTATTTTTTTAGGACCAAGTAGTAGTTCTGTCAACATCTACAGCGGCTCTGCTCGCGGCCCAGTCACCACCGAGCCGAACTGATAAGTTAGTCGAGCTATCACCTCATCCAACCGTACCGGCTCCAGCCGATGGTTCATTCCAACTAAGCCGACTCGAGCCAATGGCTTACCTGAGCTGAGCCGAATCGTGCTGATGGCTCACCCCAGCGGATCAGGCACGACCCGATGCAACACGTCCACCTAGCTTAGCCGAACCAAACCGAGCAAGTAGCTAATCTCAACCGACCCTGTTTTAGGGAATGGTTCACCTGAGCCTAGCCGAACGGAGCCAATAACTCATTCCAATCATCACGACTCGAGCTGTGGTTCACTTGAACCGAGCCGGAGTTTAAGCTGTAGTGGTGGTTCAGGGGTCGAGCCGAGCCGGTTGATACCAATGTTTAAAACGCGATAATGTATTTGCATATCTTTTTTAAACAATAGACGATTTAAGCAGTGTTTAGTAGTGTTTATTTTTTCAGGTGAGTACGGCCATGGTATTCATGCCCCATCCTTTGGTTATGAACCCAGTATTCTAAATCATATCCTTTAACTGTAACAGTTTTTTGAGCATACAGAAAACTAACTGAGCCAGTTGATCAAGTTCATCCTATTGCATGTTGAGATCAACGAACACAAGATCGCCTAGAGTCGACTCAAGAGGCACACGTAGAAGACAAGTAAATAATATACACCATTTGCAAACATTAATTCACTAAATGCAGTGATCGGGAAGTTATTTTTCAAAAGTAGCAGGTCTACAGCTACATGATATAAATTGCAGTTCGCTAAAACTATTAATGTTTATCAGAAACGAAATTGCTATATCTCTTGTCATAAACACAGATATACAAGCGTAATTGAACTTCAAAGATATACAAGCGTAATATTACATAATATCTTAGTCTGTCAATTTTCATTTCACAGTAAAGTGTGCGTTTTTCGGTGTTTTGAAAAGTATATATATTGGCATGTAAGGCTATTATAAGTCATTACTATCCTTTTGACCGATCATCAGTACGCAATTTGTTTTGGAAAATTTTACTTGGAACATTCTTATAAACTAAATGGACAAATAAATCAAACTATATTCATTTTATCTTCCTATCATGATATAAAAAATTACTAAAAATTACGGGGAAATGGTGTTACAAATATTTTTGTCCTGGAAAACGTTTATTTGTAGACAGGACATTTACGTTTCTCTCAAACTATGTTTATATATTGTTTTCTTTTATTTTCTTATATTGGGCCTATTCTAATTTACCCTTTATTTATTCAAAAGTTTGGACTACCTTATATGTAATCCATTTTCCGATAATTCATTAGTCCTCACGCTTACGCTGTGAAGCGTGATAGACCATCAGCTTCTTTGTTCCCCAAGTTGATACTCATTAAACACTTTTCATGATATTTCCAACAGAACAACTAGTTGCATTAACAGGAAAGAGGATATGAGCTAATTGTCACTTGAATATCTTTTCCCCGAAGAAAATCCTACGGTGTTGTGTGGATGCGATAAGTGATGTAAACAAAACCTCTGACGTTTTATTTTTAATAATGAAACAACGTTGTTTTTAGTATTTGTTTTTCAAATGGCTAATAAAAGCCATGTCCCTACTTACCTGAATTGATAAAAGCAACTACACACTGCGTAAATCCATTAATTCATCTATATAGCTATACAAGAAATTTATCGAGTTGGAAATTTACACCTGCCTTTACAAGAACTTTGTTTTGCAACAATCCTCTTTCAGACAGAATAAGGATGTGTTTAAATACAAACTACATTCTGGAAAACTCTATAACCCGGACATACATACTCTCCCATAAGAGAAGCAATAGATCTAACTTCTAGCAACGAAATTCGGTCTATTTAATTGCGCTGAATAAAACGTACTGACTAATTGTGCAATTGGTTTAAATTGGTTGGCTCGCGTCTTATTCACTACAGACCCGAGCTCAGAGAGACCGCTCACATATCATGTCTACCAAGATGTGGCGGACTTGAACCCAGCAAAATCGAGCGGATTGATCATCTGAGACGAGTTGAACAGAGCGGATAAGTTCATTGCAACCTCTATGGAGCACCGGCTCATCGGAGGCTCCAGAGCTTTGATTTTGTACATCTACTAGAAGGATATTACTGCAAAAAGCCACAAAGTTATGTGTCAATTGTTGAGAAAACGTGCAACTTCTAAAACCACTGTGAGAATTAGTGTTTCATATTTCTATAAGATGAAAGATATTTTTATATTAATTTCGCTGCCCTGCACCTTCGATAACACAGGTCCAGAAAACATTCATGTTATCCATGACAGTATTATAAAATTGAAACTTTTGGTATACTATAGATAATATAGGCACTTTGTATCAGAACTTTGAACATCCTCTGATAAGTATTGAAGACAAAAATGTGGCAGAGAATGAGGGAAAATATTTATGAGCCTTGTTCCCTGATCTGAATGCTTGACACAGTAGGGTGGTCCTTAGGTATATGGGAAAAAATAAATTTTCGAATTTCTTCCGCCGCACGCCCTATTTCTTTTCCTTTGGTAATAGAAACATCATACACAAAATTTCACAAAAATCCATCAACGTTAACCCGTGCCGCAAAGCAGTCGTTTTCTGTAAAAAGAAATCCATTTGAATTTCAATGGCACTCGATTTACTATTTGTCAATAAACGTATAATAATTATCACAAATGTAAATAGGACAATATAAAGCTTTCTTCTGTAATTCAGAATTGACTGGCTTTCAAATACAGTCGGTTGGTTATCAGGCAACAAGCTACAAGCATCATGATCATCGTCCATATATATAGTACTTATGGTATTGCACAGTGTTTTGAACCACTGTGGAAAAGATATTTACATCTGTTTCTCATGTCACTTGCTTCGTTAGTAAAATTTACATGAGTTAGAAATCAATCAGCTAATAAATACAAGTAAAAAATTAATTGATAATGGCTGATATTCCAAAAAATGGGAAAAAATATATATTTGAATTGTAGATCGACTTAATGATAACTTAGTTTTTATGCAAGGTAGATTTTCCACATCCTGGAAACAAGTTTCTATAGTCTTTCACCATTTACAAAAGGAATTGTTTCTGTTCTTCATTTTTAGTTAGAACTGCATTGTGATTTTCCATTAACTTTACGCTCTTTCCGCAGCGTGACTTGTAACATGCAGCGTATCAACTACTTTCTTCCCGAAAAGAAATTCATCATTTGTCGACCAACAAACCGGATCTAGAAAACCTGTAGAAATCCGAAACCTTTCGAAGAACTTCTTGGTGTTTCCTATCACAAAATCAGCAATTTCTTTTTCTTCAATATTATCTATTTCACTAGCGCGCAGTTCAAATCACTTAATCGTTTCATATGAACTGTCACTATTTTTAAATTTTTCTGCTATTTTGTGTTTTGTTCATTATTGACATTCTCGTCAAAAAATAAAACTGCTCAAACTCCTCTGAGAGGTACCAAAGATGTTAGGAAAACTTCAATAAAGCCACTCTCGAGATATCAGAGTTTATGAGTTTGTACGTTTGAAGGCTCTTCAAAAATTGTAAATCTTGATGTGGTGAACGAGATGCACTGGGACAAGAAAACCAAGTAAACCAAGGTTTTTAGAACAGGAAAAGTGCACACTTGACGCAGTTCTTCTTCTTCCCGCTCATTTAATTTAAACTGATTACTAAACAAATATTTTTAAACATCATAAGGTTTTTCCCATCCACCTTGCCTGATGTACAGCTCCAGGGAAACGGAAAGAAATACATCCAGGAAGCTTACTTCTTAGAAAAATTACTGTAAGCTCCAAAAGTTCTCTGTAATCTTCTCTGCATTTCCAAATTTTGAACAGTAAAAACTAGCTTATCTTTCTTCATATTGCAAAGAACTGAATTAACACTTCGATTAGAAATTCATGTAACAAAATTGTTGTGTTGAAATCTCGGCCACTCTTTCTGGAAACTTTTAAAAATTGGCACCTCTGGACCGGAAGAAACTGAAACACATTCTTCAAATACACACTTTAATATCAATTCAAAAATGTGATGCCTATACAGAAAATATAAAAGGTCTTTTTCCAATTTTTGTTCAAGAAGAATACAAGCTCCATTGATACGTCCAGTATTAGAAGAAGTTATGTCCCAATGTCTCTGCTGTTGCGATTAATGTGCGCATGGAGCTCTATCAATCAATTTATAGCGATCAACAGCCGCAACGAGTTGTGGAGTAATAAAACGTACTTTCCCTCTCCTTCTCGAAGATCTGTGTTGTGGTGAGTATCCTTGATCGGTATTCTTGCTTTAGGCCAAAACATTTCTGTTTCACGAATTACTAACCGAGCATTCTCTCTTAAAGGTAATTTCACATTCGTATGTTATAAAAGAATGCACCAAGTACTTGTCTGTTGGACAGTAACTTACAACCCAATATCTGTTCACTCATATTACCGAGGTAAATACCACTACGATAACTGATTTCACTAGACACCGAACACATAATGATCACTTTGTTCATTTAATCACATGTAATGATTTAAGACCCACAATGAAACTTCAATTCCCTAAAAATAACAATCTTTTCAAAAGATCATAAATGCAAAACAGAAAAATTTAAATACATGTTACAAGTAGTCTAAAATGATTGTATTTACAATAACAGTTGTAATTAACAACAAAGGAGAGAACGATTTAGTTGTAAACGGTCGTAAAAAATAATTGTTTGACATTTATTTATTATTTCCAATTTAATTTTGTTCATAAATCTGCTCCAAATTACTTAAGAAATGGGATTAAATAGAATAATCTAAGTCTGTGCATGTATTGCCATCTATTGAGCAACATAGGAAACTACTGTTTTCTAAATCGTATTCCTATAAAGATAAAAATGTCTTTGCGGCACCATTTATCGTTGTCATAACGAACTGAAATTTACAGAGAACAGTTTTCTCATTAAAAGGAAAAAGATTAAGGGGTGCGGTCTCAGATATACACAACTTGAGAAATAAGGACCACCCTATTGACACAGTCGGCAGCGAATTCTGTTCGTATACGTTTCCCCTCGAAGTTGATACATCGCACTAGGCACGAACTAAGATATACTAAGTAGTAGGATGTATCACTTTCATTTCTCATATCAGTTTATTTCTCTTCAGACAATCTTTTATATAGGAAAATGTAAAAGAGATCTGAGTTTTGAGAACATCATTTAATTTTAAAAAGGTAATACAACCAGGTTTTAAAAATATATCGTAATTCAATGTATTTCTTACATCCACTATTTTGAACCTGAGACAAAACAGATTAGAAAACAATAGACAACACACCTCATCTCCTCACGTAACATACGAAGTGAGAAGGTTCGCAGTAAGGTGATAGCCAAGGTATTATGTAAAAAAGTACATTCTTATGCGATGCAATTGATTCAAGCAAATGGTCATGATATTGAGAGCTATTAGGACTTTTAATTAAAAAAAGTGAGATCTTCGTCAAAGCCTATCTAAAATGGTACTGACACCAAGACAACAATATAGTTCATACTACGAAGAAATAAAACATCTCAACAATTTTACTGCCCTAAAACTTTTTTTCTCTTTTCTAGTTATTATAATAATACTAATAATAGATTTTGGGTTTAGCGCCCTTTCACCAGTGAGGCTATATTAGAATTAAACCTCAAAATTAACGTAACACCCGAAAAATGAACTTCCGCTGGTCTTCAACAACAAAGAAAGAACAATTATAATTATATGCTGACATATTTAAGTATTAAGACAAAGAAAGGAACAGTCCTAAAATGTCTGATTTATAATTTCAAATTAATTCAATAATGTAGAAGACTCTTCGTGATCCTTTGTTACAAAAAGTATTTGAGAATACAATGAAATAATGGACTTGTATAATAAGTGAGTACATACAGTTGGACGAAAGCAGTAATGGCAGATAAAGAGGACTGTTGGTTATCGTTTGTTTTTGAAATGTTTAAGGACAGAATGAGAAAACGGAACAGATTAAAACTGTTAGATATTTACATTCGAGTCCATTAACTAGGGCGAAAGGTATGTCTTGCCAATATAGCAGACTCTTGACCATCATTAGTTACTGAACAGTCTGAAATTTTCGTTAATTCTTAGATATTTACATTTAGGTAGTGAGCCCATTCAGTAACATGAAAGGAGTGCTTAGAAGATCAAGCAGTTACTTGTTGTTCGATAGTTGCCGACGGATATAAGAATGAAATGAAAAAAAAAAGAATTGCAATAATTTTTAGACATTTATAATTTAAAAGTAAGGTGTTACTTTAGGGTGCACAGTGGTTCAAGACGAGCAAAAACTGGCCAAAACCTTTAATAGGTGTACAAAATGCTTCTAAAGTCCCAAATATGCTAGAATTGTACATTTATAGTATTAAGGATTTACGAACGCCAATATCGTTTGGTTGCACTACACTTATCTGAAGGAGAGAGTTAGTAGAAAATGTTTGTAAACAATGATAAAGTACGGCGTATTGATATGCATTACGTCAGTATATTCACATAAACAAATCTGCGCCACAATCACACTAAAAATGTTTATTACACTCACACACACAAATGAAAAAGAGAATAATTATGTCAACCATATCTGTACATCAATCATCATTGTCACTGTCAGTATAGTTAAATGCAGATAGGATGTCTTATTTCGGCTACTGGACGCCATGTTGGTTTCTTGGAATCCAAGCTGCGATGTCTTCAACAACAGTCGTTCTTCGGATGACAAGCATCGTTTTTTCTTAACGGTAGCACGTGCCTAATACTCGAAAGAAAAGAATGAGAAGTAATAAGAAGCATACGCAGCATATTGTGATTTGTAATAGTGTAAGAATTGGAGCGAGTTTTCTTCCCTAAATATCCGTAAATCTTTATTCCGTGTTTCTTTAGAAAGCTTAAAATTGCATTCTGTTTCACAGCCGATCCATGAACAAGAACTTTATGGTCACTTGCATACATGTAGAAACGAATTTTAAAGATCAACGAAGAGTTTTTCTGTCTCCAGTGCATAACTGTGAAAAGCTTTCCTTGCGCTTCTTTCGAACTTGCCATGTGTTGAAATTAAGTCTATATGAAATATGGAGGAGAGACTCAAAACGTATTATGTTCTCATGTAACACTGACCATCCAAAGCGAAATGTTGATGCGTCTAAGTCTTTCATAGAAACTCTCACTAAATCGTTCATTTCTTTTGGAGATGTTTTCTAAATATAACACTTTGGCGGAGATATGCTGTTCATGAGTGCATTGCACACTTTTCCATCGACTATAGTGAGATTGAGCACGTGATGCACAGTAAATTGGGTTCCATTGAAGTTCACAGTTGATGGGTGAAGATCTTGAATCTGCTGTTCGATGCACAGAATTTCATGTGTTGTCATGTTTTCCCTTGCAAAACCTAAATCTTATAGGGCAGTAGTATCTCATTGATGACGTTCGAGGATTCTGCTACATAACAATTTTCTTGCCTACAACTGGTCGAATTGGCACGAAAGACGCAAACAGCAGATCTTCCTCAAACATAATGTCATATCCTGCTGAAAGTTCTGCTTGTATACGCTGTGACCTGTACTTCAATCACAGCATCTCTTCACTGCTGTACGGTATGGGTGTATGCTTTGCGCTGATAAACCCTTGTCTAACAAATCTAGTCGGAGTTATTTGTGTCATCTCTCCAAGTTCTTTTCTAGCATCTTGTCCTGATTCCTGAAACCTCATTTTGCCAGCAAAGGCCAGTGTAGGTCTTCTGTTTTCCACGTTTGTTTCTGTCAATAGATTCTCTGGAATCCTTCGATGGACGACCACCAGGATTTGATTGACGTATTTTAAACGTCTCTGGATTTTAAACGTCAGTTCTCCATCAAGCAATTCTGTATGTGTCTTCAAAAGACGTCATGATTATCGACACTCTTATAAAGTTTTTGGTACACTTGACTGCAAACCTGGAAACAGTTAATCGAAAGTTTTCACTAACTTAGACTGGGTGATCACCAGGTCCGATAGCGTCAAAACCCATGTCTGGACAAGCCATGTTTTCTCCCTCTGATAATGTCCTTTTTGTCCTCTCATTTTCTCATGTGTCTCACCTTCATTATCAATTGTAGACGTCCTGTACTTAAAAAGTAAGAATTATTAACTTCGGTGTCCTGTCACCACACACGATCACAAAGAAATATGTTTTTCACGAATTCGCACATATTCGCACCTAAACTATTTAAAAACAATTCATCAGGGACTACTCTTTGAGGCCATTTCAATAACTCTGCTGGGAAACGCTGGGCACTATACTTATCTTCTGCAGTCTTGTAGACCAGATGCTAACACAATTCAGATTTTGTCGCATTAACATATTTTGTCCGAGGAAACGTAGATATGGAACATACTGCATAGTGACTTTGGACAGTTGCAGTGGTTGAGAGGTATGTTGGTGCCATATGCAACATATTGAGTTTGGGAAGATTAAGAAAACTCATGTTAATTTTTGGTACCGATATATTTTAGTTTAATATGAGTTAACGAATTTCTCATACTTTGTGGGATATTTACATTCGAAAATTTAATGTAGTTAGCTGTGGGAAAGGAGTGTTTTCAAAATAAAGCATACTCTCGGTGATCGTACCCTAATTACATATTTAAGAATAGAATGAAATATTGCAATTGTCGTAAGTTGAGTGCCCATTCAGTAGAGCAGAGGGGTATATGGAGTTTGAAGCATTCTCTTGTGAACTTTACTTACTGAAATATTGCACAATAAAACAAAGTACCATAATTGTATTATGTCACATATTTACAATTGAAGAGCGATTACAAAATATAAAATGCCAGAGTTGATTTTGGAAACTGAGAAATTATACTCTTGCTGATCTTCAGTTACTGACATTTTTAACTATAAATGAAAGAACAGAATTCTGCTTAATTTTCATAAATGTACTCTTTAAAATAAGGTGTTAGCAGGGCGAAAAAAAACTGTTGGAAGATTAAGCAAACTAGTACTGATTGTTTTATCCGACATAACACGCAAAAAACAGAAAAAACACTATTGTTGGAATTGGGAGATTTTGAAATATTTAACAACGATAAGAGAGTCCGTTTATATGTGCAAAAGGAGCGTTTTTAATATAAAGCAAACTATTAGTGGTTTTTTTGCCGATATATTGAGGAACAATGAGAAATAACGAAATAGGTGTAAACTGTTGGATATGTACAACTGAGAAGTTGTTCCATCCAGCATAGCTAAGAAAGGTTCGATTGATGACTTTCCTATAATCGCTACTTACTGACATATTTAAGTGTAACGTCATAGAACGGAATTGTCATATTTTGACAAATATTCATATTTGGAATTGGAGTGTATTCAGTGGGGTGAATGGTCTTTCGAAATAGTAATTCAGAGTGTTGATGATCGTTAGTTACTGAACTATTTTAGAGTAAAATACATAATGGGTTGCCCGAAATTGTCTGATATTAAAATTGGATAGTGAGTTAATTCAGGGAATGAAAAGCTATGTTCGGTTCGGACTCTTTCTGATCGCTAGCTGCCGATATATTTAAGAACTAAATGAAAATACGGAATTGTCTAAAATCATTTAATATTTACAATTGAGAAGTGAGTAGGGCGAAGGGCGAGATTGGATTCGTTGCAGACTGTTTGCCATGTTAAATATATATTAACAATCAATAAAAGAACGAATTCTCGAAAATTGTCAGTTATTAACAATTGAAAACTGATTCCACTGAGGAAAGCGAAAGGAGTGTTTGGAACATCTAGCAGTCTCTTATAGATCGTTAGTTACTTACTTATTTAAGAATAAAATTAAGTAACGTAAATATCCTAATTTGTCTGATATTTACAATTGAAATCCAAGTTTATTCAGCAGTGCAAAGGGAGTGTTTGGTGGCTGAAGTACATTCTTCTTATTGAAAGTGCTTGACAATTTAAAAATGAAAGGAAGGAACGAATTTGTCGTAAATTTTCAGACACACAATTGAAAAGTGAGGCAAATGAGTATGGCGAATTTAGTGTTTCAATGAAGGAGCAGAGTCTCGCTTCTCGCTAGTCATTGACATATTTAAGAATGTTATAAATTAACGGAATTATCGTAAATTACCATTAATTTGGCAAATTGAAGAGCGATTCCGAAAAATAAGGCGGAAAGTATAATAAGCCCACTATTGCTGATTGTTAGTTATTGACATATTTAAGAGGGAAATGACGGATACGAATTTTTATAAATTGTCTGTCATTACTAATTGGGGCGAAAGGACTGTTTGGGAATTTTAGTTGAATCTTACTGATCGCTACTTGACGTCTTTTATAAGGATAAAATGAAATAATGGAATTGTCTAAAATTGCGAGATATTTACAATTAAAATCGTTTTTTATGTCGCAGGGCGAAAGCGGAGTTTTGTTTCTAAAGAACTCTCTCTTATCGTTGGATCAAAACTTATTTAAGAATACAATGAAAGAATGGAATTATCTTAGCCACGTATTTACAATAGAAATTCAATCTGTTCCTTAGAACGAAAGGAGTGTGTTTTAGGTCGATTATACGTTCCGACGTTAGCTTCGACATCTTCATTATAAAATCACAGAACGAAACAAATGTAAATAGTAACATTTTTATAAATGAAAAATTAGAAAATTGATTTCGTACAAAGGTGTCTCTTTGGTATATAAAGCAGACCATATATAATGGTTAATTACTGAACTAATGGGAATTAAATGAAATAATGAAATTGTTGTAAATACTAAGAAACAATCGAAAACCAGTCTATTCGGTTTGGCGAAAGGAATGTTTGGAAACTAAAGCAGACTCTTGGTGATCGTAGGTTGAAGACATATTTTGCAATAAAATGAAAGTATGAAATTGTGAAAATTGTCAGATATTTAACATTGAAAATGGAGTCCATTCAATAGGCAAAGCAGTGTTTCGATGGTTCAATAGGATCAGCATACTGTTGCTAATCGTGACATATTTAGGAATAAATAAAAAGAACAGAATTGTTTTAAAGTTATAACTACGTGGATTTGGTAGAGCAAAAAGTGTGAAACAAAGATGAAGGAAACTGGTAATCGTTATTTCCCGACAGAGTTATGAACAAAATTCTATTACGGAATTGTTGGATATTTACAAATAAAAAAATGTACTATTCAGTAGAGCAAAAGAAGAGTTCGGAATTTGAAATAGACTCTCATATTCATCAGTTAGTGATATATTAAAGATTTTAAATGAAATATGGAATTGTTGTATAAATGTAAATACAGGTCTAAAAAACTGCAGAAAATAAGTATAGTGCCCAGCCTTTCCCAGCAGAGTTATTGAAATGGCCTGAAAGAATAGTCCCTGATGAATTGTTTTTCAGGAAGTTTAGGTGCGAATATGTGCGAATTCGTGAAATATATTTTTCTTTGTGATTGTGTGTGGTGACAGGACACCGAAGTTAATAATTCTTACTTTTAAGTACAGGACGTCCACAATTGATAATGAAGGTGAAACACATGAGAAAATGAGAGGACAAAAAGGACATTATCAGAGGGAGAAAACATGGCATGTCCAGACTTGGGTTTTGACGCTATTGGACCTGGTGATCACCGAGTCTAAGATAGTGAAAACAATCAATTAACTGTTTCCAGGTTTGCACTCAAGTGTACCAAAAACTGTATGAGTGGCAATAATCATGACGTCTTTTGAAGACATACAGAAATGCTTGATGGAGAACTGACGTTTAAAATCCAGAGACGTTTAAAATACGTCGATCAAATCCTGGTGGTCGTCCATCGAAGGATTCCAGAGAACCGATTGACAGAACCAAACGGTGGAAAACAGAAGACCTACACTGGCCTTTGCTGGCAAAATGAGGTTTCAGGCATCAGGACAGGATGCTACAAAAGAACTTTGTGGGATGACAGAAATAACTCCGAATAGATTTTGTGAGACAAGCGTTTATGAACGTAATGTATGCAGCAAAACCGTACAGCAATGAAGAGACGCTGTGATTGAAGTACAGGTCACAGCGTATACAAGCAGAACTTTCAGCAGGATATGACATTATGTTTGAGGAAGATCTGCTGTTTGCGTCTTTCGTGCCAATTCGGCCAGTTGTACGCAAGAAAATTGTTATGTAGCAGAATCCTCGAACGTCATCAATGAGATACTACTGCCCTATAAGATTTCGGTTTTGCAAGGGAAAACATGACAACACATGAAATCCGGTACATCGAACAGCAGATTCAAGATCTTCACCCATCAACTGTGAACTTCAATGGAACCCAATTTACTGTGCATCACGAGCTCATTCTCACTATAGTCGATGGAAAAGTGTGCAATGCACTAATGAACAGTTAATCTCCGCCAAAGTGTTATATTTAGAAAACATCTCCCAAAGAAATGAAGGATTTACAGAGAGTTTCTATGAAAGACTTAGACGCATCCATAATTCGCTTTGGATGGTCAGTGTTACATGCGTACATAATATGTTTTGAGTCTCTCCTCCATATTAGATATAGACTTAATTTCAACACATGGCAAGTTCGAAAGAAGCGCAAGGAACGCTTTTCACTGTTATGCACTGGAAACAGAAAAACTCTTCGTTGATCTTTAACATTTGTTTCTATATGTATGCTAGTGACCATAAAGTTCTTGTTCATGGATCGGCTGTGAAACAGAATGCAATTTTAAGCTTTCTAAAGAGAAACGGAATAAAGAGTTACGAATATTTAGGGAAGAAAACTCGCGCCAATTCTTATACTATTACAAGTCAGAATATGCTGCGTATGCTTCTTATTACTTCTCATTCTTTTCTTTCGAGTATTAGGCACGTGGCTACCGTTAAGAAAAAACGATGCTTGTCATCCGAAGAACGACTGTTGTTGAAGACATCTCAGCGTGGATACGAAGAAACCAACGCGGCGTCCAGCAGCCGAAATAAGACATCCCACCTGCATTATGCAATATTGACAGTGACAGTGTTGTTTGACGTGCAGATATGGTTGACATAATCAATTCTCTTTTTCATTTGTGTGTGTGAGTGTAATAAAAATTTTTAGTGTGACTGTGGCGCAGATTTGTTTGTGTGAATATACTGACAATATACTGCATATCAATACGCAGTACTTTATCATTGTTTACAAACATTTTCTACTAACTCTCTCCTTGAGATAAGTGTAGTGCAACTAAACGATAATGGCGTTCGTAAATCCTTAATACTATAAATATACAATTCTAGCATATTTGGGACTTTAGAAGCATTTTGTACACCAATTAAAAGTTTTGGCCAGTTTTTGCTCGTCCTGAACCACCGTGCACCCTCAAGTAACACCTTACTTTTAAATTATAAATGTCTGAAAATTATTGCAATTCTTTTTTTTTTTTTCATTTCATTCTTATATCCGTCGGCAACTATCGAACAAGTAACTGCTTGATCTTCTAAGCACTCCTTTCATGTTACTGAATGGACTCACTAACTAAATGTAAATATCTAAGAATTAACGACAATTTCAGTCTTTTCAGTAACTAATGATGGTCAAGAGTCTGCTATATTTGCAAGACATACCTTTCGCCCTAGTTAATGGACTCGAATGTAATTTTCTAACATTTTGACTCTGTTCCGTTTTCTCATTTTGTCCTTAAACATTTCAAAAACAAACGAAAACCAACAGTCCTCTTTACTTGCGCTAACTGCTTTCGTCCTACTGTATGTACTCACTTATCAATTGTAAATACCTGACATTTTACGCAATTCCATTCTTTGATTTCACTCATATATAAAGGCAACCAACGATCAGCAAGTGGTTGCTTCAAATTCCAAACATCACTTTATCATTCCTAATGTACTCACTGTTTAGCAAAAGTTCAGTTACTGTGTCAAAAACTATTAACGATCTACTTAATAGACTCCGTTTCAGTTGTAGATATCTGAAAATTTACAAGTCCATTATTTCATTGTATTCTCAAGTATTTCTTGTAACCAACAATCACGAAGAGTCTGCTACATCATTGAATTAATTTAAAATTATAAATCAGACATTTTAGGACTGTTCCTTTCTTTGTCTTAATACTTAAATATGTCAGCATATAATTATAATTGTTCTTTCTTTGTTGTTGAAGACCTGCGGGAGTTCATTTCTCGGGTGTTACGTTAATTTTGAGACTTACTTCTCATATAGCCTTACTGGTGAAAGGGCGCTAAACCCAAAATCTATTATTAGTATTATTATAATAATTAGAAAAGAATAAAAAAGTTTTAGGACACTAATATTGTTGAGATGTTTTATTTCTTCGTAGTATGGACTATATTGATGTCTTGGTGTCAGAACCATTTTAGATAGGCTTTCACGAAGATCTCACTTTTTTCAATTAAAAGTCCTAATAGCTCTCAATATCATGACCATTTGCTTGAATCAATTGCATCGCATAAGAATGTACTTTGTTTTCCATAATACCTTGGCCACCACCTTACTGCAAACATTCTCACTTCGTATTTTACGGGAGGAGATGAGGTATGTTGCCTATTGTTTTCTAATCTGTTTTGTCTCAGGTTCAAAATAGTGAATGTAAGAAATACATTGAATTACGATATATTTTTAAAACATGGTTGTATTACCTTTTTAAAGTTAAATCATATTCTCAAACTCAGATCTCTTTTACATTTTCCTATATAAAAGATTGTCTGAAGAGAAATGAAACTGATATGAGAAATGAAAGTGATACATCCCACTACTTAGTATATCTTAGTTCGTGCCTAGTGCGATGTATCAACTTCGAGGGGAAACGAATAGGAACAGAATTCGCTGCCGACTGTGTCCAGCATTCAGATCAGGGAATTAGACTCGTCAATATTTTCCCTCATTCTCTGTCACATTTTTGTCTTCAATATTTATCAGAATATGTTCAAACTTCTGATACAAAGTACCTATATTATCTATAGTATACCAAAAGTTTTGATTTTATAACACTGTCATGGATAACATCAATGTTTTGTGGATCAGTGTTATCGAAGGTGCAGTGCAGCGAAGTTAATAAAAAAATATCTTTCACCTTATAGAAAAGTGAAACACGAATTCTCACAGTGGTTTTAGAAGTTGCACGTTTTCTCAACAATTGACACATAACTTTGTGGCTTTTTGGAGTAATATCCCTCTAGTAGATGTATAAAATCAAAGCTCTGTAGCCTCCGATGAGCCGGCGCTCCATAGAGGTTGCAATGAACTTATCCGCTCTGTTCGACTCGGCTCAGATGATCCATCCTCTCGATTTTGCTGGGTTCAGGTCCGCCACATCTTGGTAGACGTGATATGTGAGCGGTCTCTCTGAGCTCGGGTCTGTAGTGAATAAGACGCGAGCCGACCAATTTTTAAACCAATTGGACAATTAGAGTCAGTACCTTTTATTCAGCGCAATTAAATAAACCGAATTTCGTTGCTAGAAGTTAGATCAATTGCTTCTCTTATGGGAGAGTATGTATGTCCGGGTTATAGAGTTTTCCAGAATGTAGTTTGTATTTAAACACATCCTTATTCCGGCTGGAAAGAGGATTGTTGCAAAACAAAGTTCTTGTAAAGGCAGGTGAAAATTTCTAACTCTATAAATTTCTTGTATAGCTATATAGATGAATTAATCGATTTAGGCAGTGTGTAGTTGCTTTTATCAATTCAGGTGAGTAGGAACATGGCTTTTGTTAGACATTTGAAAAACAAATACTTAAAACAACGTTGTTTCATTATTAAAAATAAAACGTCAGAGGTTTTGTTTACATCACTTTTCGCATCCACACATCGTAGGATTTTCTTCGGGGAAAAGATATTCAAGTGACAATTAGCTCATATCCTTTTTCCTGTTAATGCAACTAGTTGTTCTGTTGGAAATATCATTAAAAGTGTTTAATGAGTATCAACTTGGGAAACAAAGAAGCTGATGGTCTATCACGCTTCACAGCGTAGGCGTGAGGACTAATGAATTATCGAAAAATGGATTACATATAATTTAGTCCAAACTTTTGAATAAATAAAGGGTAAATTATGATACTCCCAATATAGGCAAATTAAAAGATAATAATATATAAACATAAATTTGACAGAAACGTGAAATATCTTGTCTACAAATAAACGTTTTGTAGGACAAAAATATTTTGTAACACCATTTTCTCGTAATTTTTAGTAAATATTTATATCATGATAGGAGGAAAAAATGATTGTGTTTTGATTTATATGTCCCTTTAGTTTATAAGAATGTTCCAAGAAAAATTTTCTAAAAGAAATTGCGTACTGATGGTCGGTCAAAAGGATAGTAATGACTTTTATAATAGCCTTACATGCCAATATATATATTTTTTAAACAGCAGCCAAACGCACACTTTACTGTGAAATGAAAATTGACAGACTAAACTATTATAGTAAGACTGTTCATGTATAGTAAGACATTTGGATTAATTGTTTTAACAAAAGAGACACTGACCAAAGCTTAAAACTTTACTTTATTTTAATTTAAAATTTTATAATTTAAAATAAAGTTTTAAGCTTTGGTCAGTGTTTCTTTTGTTAAAACTAAGCTATTATGTAATATTTTAAGTTCAATTACGGTTGTATATCTGTGTTTATGACAAGAGAAGTAGCAAATTCGTTTCTTATAACTAATAGTTTAAGCGAACTGCAATTTTTATCATGTAGCTTTAGACCTGCTACTTTTGAAAAATAACATCCTGATCACTGCATTTAGTGAATTAATGTTGTAAATGGTGAATATAATATACTTCTCTTCTATGTGTGCCTCTTGAGTCCACTCTAGGCGATCTTGCGTTCGTTGATCTCATCAAGCAATAGGATGAACTTGATCAACTTGCTCAGTTGGTTTTCTGTATGCTCAAAAAACTGTTACAGTTAAAGGATATGATTTAGAATACTCGGGTCATAACCAAAGGATGGGGCATGAATACCATGGCCGTACTCACCTGAGTAAATTAACACTACTAAACACTGCTTAAATCGTAAATTGTTTAAGAAAGATATGCAAATACATTATCGGGTTTTAAACATTGGTATCAACCGGCTCGTCTCGAGCCCTGAGCCACCACTACAGCTTAAACTCCGGGTAGGTTCAAGTGAACCACAGCTCGAGTCGTGATGATTGGAATGAGTTATTGGCTCCGTTCGGCTAGGCTCAAGTGACCCATTCCCTAGAACAGGGTACGTTGAGATTTGCTACCTGCTCGCTTCGGCTCGGCTAAGCTAGGTAGAGGTGCTTCATCGGCTCGAGCCTGATCCGCTGAAGTGAGCCATCAGCACGGTTCGGCTCAGCTCAGGTAAGCCATTGGCTCGAGTCGGCTCAGTTGGAATGAACCATCGGCTGGAGCCGGTACGGTTGGATGAGGTGGTAGCTCGACTAACTTATCGGTCGTGACTGAGCCGCTAGCAGAGCTGCTCTAGCCGTTGACAGAACTACTACTTGGTCCTAAAAAATAGCGATTTTAAAGCCGTAGAGAAAACAACTTATAACCACTCGGAAAATACTCATGAGAGATTGTTCGGTGTAAGATGATGCGGATGTTTCATAAAGCTGCTGACATTCTTTTGAGATAGATCTAGCAAATGTGTTACTATCGACAGCAATTAAGATAATTAGTAAAGACGTTTTAGTTTTAGATTTCGTCGTGAGAACCTATTTAAAATGGTTCTGATTCATCAAGATAACAACAAACTGTTTGTAGCTGTAACCAGCGATTTAGATTAGATTTTCTCGTTGGGAAGGGAGCAAGCTTTAAGACGTGTATTTGGGTCCATAGAAAGGTTTTTCTTGTTCTCGGGCCCCCGCCTTAATTCCTACACTTACTCTATATAGATCTCCAGAGACAGTGCACGCTGCCGCACTGTAAGGTTCCATTTGTCACGCCATTGAGGCTGTCTCGTATATGACAAATTAATTAAGGGAACAATATTGACAAATCACAAAGCCATACTACTATAAATCATTTCTAGAGCATGTAATAGTAGATATTTTTTACTGAACTGGGCCCCAGTCTCATTTTTTAAATTTACCTTCTGTGTTCTGTTTTGTTTATACAATGTACTGAAGACGTGGGATGGTTCATTTATAATTTCATCTTCGTAATGTATATGAGTGACAAAAATTCTCTTAAACCGGGCCACTATCGAACGGCGGGTAGCTTCTCTCTACATTCTTGTTAAGCCTTGCTCTTAATAAAGAACGATGTTTGGATATTCCGTATATGCAAAGACTCCATGTACATTTTTATCCAGACCGGGTCCTAAGAATGAAATCCCTACTACACGTCCATCGCAGTTGCTTTCGACTTATTGCCCTAGGTTTTATAGGCTACAAGGACAATCAAAGCTTACTTTTCAGCACCTTGATCTTTTGCGACTGTACCAAGCTGCTTTTGAGACAGAAGGTCACGAAGCTTAACAATATTCCGTAACAGTTTTTTAGACAGATGCTGAGAAGACTTGCTTCGGGCCTGACACCGGTCATCTGATCGGTGAGACAAATAAAGAATCGATTTTAATTCTTCTGAGATCTTCTCTTACACGGGTAGGTGGAAAATATTTATGGTATAATCAGTCCTTTGTTCTCCACCAACTTAGTAAAACTGGTCATCATCACAAAGCAACCAAAGTGTGGCCTGATGAAATAATTTTTTCATATAAGCTCACTGTATGCGTTGATTAGTAACTAGGTACCACACCTTTCATAGAGCAGAAAAAGTCATTTATTTAAGATGTCCCTTGTTGAAAATTCTCCATATTCAAGTTTTAAAATTAAAAAGTAATCTTGTATCACGGTAGCATTGTCTTGATAAGAATATCATATTATTTATCTTCACACTGACATGAACTTACCCTCTAATGCTATACATTCATGTTCTTGGTGTGTCAATGCTGTCTTACTCGGAAGATTTAATCAAGTCTTCACTCGCGTTTCGCGTCTCGATTTCCTATTCTCAAAAAATCTTTGGATAACTCTTCATCTTTTGAAAGCTTCGCCACAACAATTGTGTAATGGTGAGATACACACCTCTCCGTTTGATATAAGCAGTGTAATTCAAAGGTATTTCTTCAATATTTTAACATCAAGTACTAGTACAAAATTTTCTACTCCTCTGCATAATGTAAATAACTGCAAGAAAAGTGACCAAAGCACATGCGTTATGACATTAGTTCAGCCATTATACAGGAAATGTGTTCAAATCGTAATGGTAATCCGATCCCTTAACTTTGGTTGCAGTATATAGAGAACGTCATAAGCCTATTGCAATTCCTCAAAAGGGACTAGATTGAACAGGGGGCTAGAAATTTTATTTGAAGACAATTAAATTAATGCTTCCGTTTTCTCACTCAGCTGGTCATCTCTTCTATGAAATATTTGCACATCACTATACTCAACAGATGAAGCCCTGGAGGCAAATACGGTATCAGAGAATTACAAAAAAATAACAACTCTAGAAACATTCACAATTCGCAGAAAAAGATTCCTTCTTGAGCGAAGTTCCAAGTGATATGATTATCGAACATTGCTTAATGAAGACTGCGAAATTCTCTGGGGGATTAACTCAACGTGACAAACCACGTTAGCAAGATAAATCCTTCAATCCCATATACTGTTACGATAAAAGAAGTTCTAGAGTACTTTTGAAGGAAACAGTTTATCATCTGAGCGGCTCGTTGAGCTAAAGCTACCTTCCTTGTGTGAAAATTTCTCAATGCGCAAGAATGTCAATTCGACAGCGCTGGATATTGCAGTCTCTGTTGTACTGAGTTTTAAAACTCACACGTAGAAGAAAGAGCACTTCTACACGCAATGGTCTGGACTAAAAATGGCTACACAAATCTGCGTTAAGTACGTATATAAATTATGTTAAGCGCTATTTTCACCTTATATTTTATTGATTTAAATTACAATTAGACACGGAAAGTGCCCAAAGACAAGAAAGAGCTTTCGGGAAATATCTGCAACGATCCAATTTAAATCTGCCATTGAAGCCACTACAATTCAATGAAAGTTCTTGAGAAACTTGGAGATCAATACTAGACGGCTTCAAATGATAGAAACAGTTTTCGAAGGAGTAAAGATAGCTTGTATATGGAAAAGAATAATGGAAGAAATTACAGGTGGTAAATCTGTAGCTGTTGATGGGACTGATTCAGATCTTCTAAGAATAATGACTTACTAGAAGACTTCATGAGAAGCTGCTGATTCTTTTGAGGCCAATACAAATACAACTGAAAGGAAATGCTACGAAATTATTAATATTAAAGAAACTTTAGCGTCATTAAAAGATTGCTTTCACTTTTTTCATGATGCAACAGGCTGTGACACGACCTGAGTTATACTCAGCAGTGAATAGTTGGCAGTCTTCAAGATCTTTCAAAAAGAAGAAGTTGTAAAAGTTAGTCAGAGTCTACAACCAATCAAAACTCAATGCTGAAAAAATGGTCAAGATTTCTTATTTTCTTATTCGCCTGTATGGAGAAGGAAACATGTCCTCCCTTGTATAAGCCATATCAGGTATAACATGGAAGCAGTTAGCAAGGTTTGCCCTACTAACACGGCAGCTGTTTAGTATCGAATTCGGAAGTACCTCGAACTCCAGGAGCGAAATGGTCTAAGCATGAACCCAATCGAATGAGGTTTCTGTGTCAAACAGGATATGCGAATTCCAGGACCCACATAGCTACCATCAGCTCCAGCCGGCTAAGGTTACCAAACTTCACATAACAAGTGACTGCAAGATAGGATTGTGAACGAGCCACATGTTAGTGCAAAAGAGCAGATATGTAGTATTGAAGGTTTTCTCTTATATAGATGATGACGAACAAGAGCTGTAAAAAACAATATGTCATTCAGAACGGCTTAATTGTTGATCAAATCAGTTATGGTTAATATTTTGTAATAACGTCCCCGCCTTATAGAGCTAACAAAATGGACATGAAGACGATCTTGATGAAAATATAAATGAAGATATAAGGACAACGTATAAAACATGAACGTGGTAAATTGTTTTGTTTACATATTTTGAAATCTTTTAACACGAGCCTCTTTGGTAGCTGAAGAGAAAATGAAACCGTAGCAGGACACATTTAAGGTAATTACCAAAAAGCAATTCATTTTGATATCACATTAGCGCAATACAGTATCATTCAATTGTAGGTTTATAACAATTATTTATTGTTTGATTATTATATGTTAAGATGTTCAACAGCAGATGATTGACTCCAAGGATTCTGCCATCTGCAAGGACACTTAAGATTATGTAACTGCCGTTCAGTTTTCGACTCTCCTAAAGGGAAGTAAAGTTTAACATTCTTAATAGAGAACAAAGTTTGGATATTCCGTACATACAAAGACTCCATGTACATTTTTATCTAAGACGATGTCGTGAGAATAAAAGCTCTACTGCACGTCGATCACAGTTGGTTTCAACTTATTGCCTTAGGTTTAATACGACATAAGGATAATAAATGCTTACTGCTCAGCACCTTGTTCCTTTGCGACTGTACCAACATACTTTTCAGATACAAGCCCGCAAAGCTTAACAATTTTCTGTAACAGTTATACTAGACTTATGGTCGTAAGCTTGTAAAGGATTCACATGGAGGTAATTGGTCTGAAAATCTAGTTGGAGATCCTTAGGTAAATAGGTGCGTGATTACCGTGTAGAACCTAGCCCGCATCTCTTACAAAGCTTCAATATGGCCACATTTTTCCCTACTAACATAGCAGGTGTGCACCATTCAATTCGGAAGTGGCTTAAAGTCCAGGAGCGAAATGGTGTAAGCATGAACCCAATCGAATGAGGTTGGTGTGTGAAAGTGAATATGCGAATTCCAGGACCCACACAGGGCTCCCGCCGGATCTCACTTACCTGTACATAAAAAGAGATTGCAAGATAGAATCCTGTACGAGCGATTTGTAAGTGTAAAAGAGCCAATATGAAGTAGATCCTTAAATTCTTTCTGACTCGCATGGCTCATCTTGCACTACAGAGTGCCATATCGCTCACTCTTAATAAGTTTATTGGAGGATTTTAATTTCTCGATCTTTTAAACGTTTCTCACCGCTGAGTAAAGTTCTGATAAGCTTCCCCTGTGTAGCAGATTAGTGCACCAACTGTATTAGCTTTTTGATATCTTTCATGTCTGAGACGGAATAATCAACAAGAAGTATTTCTGTAATCTTATTTATTAAATTCAACACTACCTCATTTCGCTTGCCTGAATAGAGCTTTCGTGTACTCTCCATCGACTCAAAGGTACCTTCTCAAGAGCAGAAAGCTACTCGATTAAATGTAGCCGATTAATCGCCAGCAGTTGAGGTTTACGAAGTGTACTCATTTCTAACACTGAACCTGACAGTCATTTGGCCTGGTACGTATGAGAGCATGTCCATGTCCACTGACCAGAGCCCCCCTAGATCGCCAACCAAAATCCGTTACAAAAATAGAAGCACCAAATTGTCTGTAGAATTCTACATGGATGTTAGCTGCATATAGCGGAATATCATTGCAAACTGCCTAGAGTACATTCCTTACACAGTCCAGGTAAGAGCCGTAAACATTGGCAAGAGGAAAGATGAAACACACAGATAAGTACTTAGATCTATACTTCAGACTGTTTTTAGGGAAAATTGTATTATCAAGTTACAAAACATTTAGATATTTTACTAAGAGGAGACGTCGAGATACGTGTTGTTCTCTTCTCGAAACGAATGCAAACAGCTATCATGCACTACAAAAAACCAGGCATAGTAATATTAGATAAGAAGCGTAGTGTGATTAGGATTTTTCAACAGCAATTTACACGCTGTAATACTATAAAATCTGTTGAAAAATTACTTTAATATGGCATATCTACAAGCTGCCTACTGTGGCTTCATGCAGAAATAATGGTATTACTAATTGTAGATATCAGAATGCATTTAGATAAAAAGATAATAACAGTAGATGTGGAGATCCGCCATGATACTTGCATTAGAACGAGTGCAATCAGTTTGCATCCAGTACAACCGACTAGAGCGGGCGGTTTCAAATGGGATAAGTACGACAGCTCATATTGTCCTTAGGACTTCCAAATTCGAAATATTCAAGTTTAAACCCATTGAGTTGCGGAACAAAAAATCGTTAGCTGAGAAAGAATGAATATCGCGGAGAACTCATAAGGTATAATAAAGAGAAAGCTCGTTAAAATGATGGACAAGTTGATGGGTCATTTGCGATAGGACATTCATCCCCGAGCTTGTGAAGCTTTTTTTAATATGAATGCACAACGACAAAAAATCGTTCTAAAATCAGGACATTGGCAGAGATGTCACTTGACTTCATTGTAATATTTTCTACAGATTATGAAATAGATATTAATAATATATTAAATGGATCTCTAAGTTAGGCGGTGATTTAAGAAATAATTCTGAGGATGGACGGGGATGTTCCTTTTTTAATTAGTGATTTAGAGTGCAAAGGCATGCCAATAATTCCAGGGTTCTATTTCGAGGTGTCCGGCAAGGATAAAGGGCTTATATCGATCTTACAATGCTGTGAAATTTAGAAGTCAGCAGTGGACATCGGCATGTATTCCTTAATTCCTATTGGCTTGGAGCTAGTAAAGGAATTCAACTTTGAATCCGAGGCCGTAGGATCTTGTGTTGTGTACCCAGGTCTCAAAAACGAAGCAGTAGTGCTTTTAGATTTTCTTAACTCACATTAGACATTGCCGTACCATTTAAAAAACCGTGGATTTAATACTGCCTTTAATAGGACGAGGGTATCACAGACGTATAGCTTTGAGAACCAACAGCGGTTTGTTTTGGGTAGGCCCTTGGAGTTGCTATCAAATGCTAAAAACATAAATATTAATTTATCAATGATAATCAAGCTATTGCTATATAGCTCATTGACAGTGGGTTAAATGTTGATTTAATCAGTTATGATTATTATTCTGTAATAATGTTCCCGCCTTATAGAACTAACAAAATGAACATGAAGATGATCTTCATGTAAATCTAAAAGAAGGTATAAAACATGAAGGTGGTTTATTGTTTAGTTTACATATTTTTGGATTCTTTAACACGAGCTGCTTTGGTATCCGAAGGGAAGACAAAACCATATGAGGACAAATCTAATTTAACGAGCTAAACAAATTCGTTAGACATCACATTCGCGTACTACAGTACATTCAATTGTACGTTAATAACAATTGTTTATTGTTTGATTGTTTATATGTTAAGATGTTCAAGAGCAGATGATTCACACCAAGGATTCTGCCATCTGCAACGACACTAAACATTGTGTAACTACCGTTTAGTTTTCGAATCTTCTAAAAATAAGCAAAGTTTAACCCTCTTAAGAAAGAGAGATGTTTCGCTATGCGGTACATGCAAAGACTCCATGTACATTTTTATCCAAGAGATCGTAAGATTGAAAGCTCTACTCCAGGACGATCCCTATTAGTTTCTAGTTATTGCCCTAGGTTTTATACGACATAAGGACAATCAATGCTTACTGCTCAGCACCTTGAACCTTTGCGACTGTACCAAGCTGTTTTTCAGACAGAAGACCACGAAGCTTAGCAATATTCCGTGACAGTTATAATACACTTATGGTCGTAAGCTTTTAAAAGATTCACATGAAGGTTATTGGCCTGATATTCTAATAGGAGTTTTTTAGGTAATTAGGATCGTGGTTAACTTGTAGACCCAGACCCGCTTCTCTTGACCTGTGAGAAAGGTCCAGGCGATCAATTTATAAAGCTAACATTTTAATGCACTGACTAGGGATAGAAAGTAGTTATACAGGCCTGGCAGAACTGCTGTAGAACACAGACGTCAACACAATTATCAATTGACAGATTTTTTTTTTTACTTAGGTTACATTCGGAGATTTTCAGTTAAGAACACCTGAATGAACTAATATTTCTTAGGCGTACTTTCCACATATTGGAGCAGAAGTTCTGAATTTTCTCTCTTAGTAATAGTGCTCGAGCACTTGCTCGCCTCGGTGCCCAAAGAAAGTAATATATACGATTAGGCTGAGAGATATACTTGCGTCTATAAAAAAATTTCGTTTCGTCTTTTGCAACCTTACTCACTTCATCAAGATGTTTTATTGATAACTCTATGTATCTCTCACACTAACCTCCAGGCTATAGAACCTTAAAGTCTTTCTGACTTGCACGGTTCATCTTGCACTACATAGTCCCATATCGCATACTCTTAGAATTCTGCATAGAAGATCGCTGCATATAGCGGAATATTATGGCAAACTGCCTAGAGTACATTCCTTGCACAGTCCAGCTAAGAGCCTTTAAGATTTGCCAGAAGTAAGATGAAACACACAGATATGTGCTTGGATCTATACTTCCGACGGTGTTCAGAGAACATTGTATTACGAACTTACTGAAACATTCAGATATTTTGCTAAGAGCATAGTGAGATTAGGATTTTTCAATTGCAACTTACACGCTGTAAACTTTAAAATTTGTTGAAAAGTTATTTTCATTTGCCAAAAGATTTAAGATTAAATTACTTTCATATGGCATATCTACAAGGCTGCCATCTGTGGTTTCCTGCAGAAATAATGGTATTACTAATTGTAGGTATCAGGATGCATTTAGATAAAAAGATAATAACACTAGATGTCGGGATCAGCCATGATACTTGCATTAAAACGAGTGAAATCAGTTTGCATGCATTACAACCGGCGAGAGTGTGAGGCTTGAAATGGGAAAAGTGCTGCAGCTCATATTGTTTTTAGGACTTGCAATTCAAAATATTCGAGTTTAAACCCTGTGACGTTCGTAACAAGAAGTCTTTAGCTGAGAAAGAATGAATATCACGGTGAGCTCATAAGGTATAGTTAAGAGAAAGCGCGGTAAAATGATGTACAAGTTGAGAGTCACTTGCGATAGGACCCTCGAGTTTAAGAGTAATATGCATGCACAACAACAGAAATATCCCTAAATGAGAACATTAGCAGAGATGTTACTTGACATCATTCTAATAGTATTTTACAATGTCCTAAAAGGGATAAATAAAAGATTAAATCGGTCTCTAGGTGATGCGGTGATTAAAGAAAAAATTTAAGGATGGACGGGGATGTTCGATTTTTAATTACAGATTTAGAGTGTACCTGTCGTGCCAATGATTCGAGGGTTCTATTTCGAGGTGTCCGGTAAAGCTCAACGACTTATGCCGGCTTATGTTCTACTTAAAATGCTGTTAAATTATAAGTCAGCATTGGACATCGGCATGTACTCCTTATATCACGGTAGCATTGTCTTGATACGTATATCGTATCACATTTCGTTATTCTGACATCCTCTTCCCCCCAATATACTCATGTTCTTGCTGTGTCAATTCTGTCTTACTCGGAAGATTTAATCAAGTCTCCACTCGCGCCTCGGTTTCCTATTCTCAAACAACTTTTGGATAGCTATTCATCTTGTGAAAGCTTCGCCACCACGATTGTTTATTGGCGAGATTCACACCTTTCCTTTTGATATAAGCAGTGAAGTTTCTCTGTATTTCTTCAATATTTTAACATCAAGTACTAATATTATATATTCTACAATTCTACATACAGTAAATAACTGGAAGAAAAGTGAAAAAAATATATGCGTTATGACATTAGATCAGCCATTATACTGGAAAGGTGTTCAAATTTTACCTCAGCTGAAGGAAATTATAAACGGCGAAATCTCTAAACGCCCTTAGGAGGTTTGCAGTTAAGTAATTTCTAGGCAGGACTGGATACAATATGTAAGGAAATGATATAGAAGAACTTTGGTGTATCGTGTACACTATGACAACTAGTGAAAATGCTGAATGACCATGCCTACACAAGATCATTCAGAACTCACTTCTAGACTTGCTCGGGGACCTCTACATGTGGTTATGTAGATACCCAGAACCGTCGAAGGAGATGACAAGATCTAGGATCTGCGATCTTAATAACAACTTCTGCATGACGAAATCAATATGCAACATTTACAAGAAAATGAAACTCCAAGACAAAAACCATATTAGGAAATCTCAAAAATAAGACGGTGGCATCTTCCGAACCGTTAACTTTGGCTGCAGTATATAGAGAAGTTCATAATCGTATTGCAACTCATCCAAGGGGACTAGATTAAACAGGGGACTACAACCTTCATTTGAAGGCAATTAAAAAACTCTTACGTTTCATCACGCAGCTGGTCATCTTTTGTTTAAAAAATTTGCACATCACTATATTCAAGAGAGGGAAGCCCTGGAGGCAAATACGATATCAGAGTATACAAGAAATTAATAACTTAAGGAACATTCACAATTAGCAGGAAAAGAGGTTTTCGTGAGCGAAGTTCCAAGAGATATGATTATAAAACAGTGCTGAATTAAGGGCACGAAATTTTCTCGGGGATTAACTAAACGTCTGACACAACGTTAGCAAAATTAATCCTTCATTCCCAAATACTGTTACGATAACAGAAGTTCTACAGGACTTTTGTGCTTATCCGTTTATCAGTTCATCAGCTTTATAAATTCATCTCTTGTCTCACATGCCAAGAGAAGCGGGCCTGGGTCTACAATGTAATCACGTTCGTAATTACCTAAAGAGCTCCTATTAGAGTTTCAGGCCAATATACTTTAAAAGCTACGACGACAGGTGTAATATAACTGTTACGGTATATTGTTCAGCTTCGTGACCTTCTGTCTTAAAAGCAGCTGGGTACAGTCTCAAAGGATCAAGGTGCTGAGAAGTAAGCTTTGATTGTCCTTATAGCCTAACAAAACTAGGAAAATAAGTTAAATTCAACTGGAATCATGATAAAAGAGTCTTAGCATGTACCGCATATCGAAACATATTTCTTTATTAAGAAAGTTAAACTTTGGTTCTTTTTAGAAGATTCGAAAACTAAACGATGATTATAAATATAAAACCTTGTTGAAATGAGTCAAGGTTGCAAAAGACGCCTCGATATTATTTATAAACTGCAGTTTAACTTTCTGGCAAATAGAAAATTATCGCAGTCTCTTTTACTTTCCTTGGGCAGCTGGAAGAGCAAGTTATCGGACACTACCCCAAGAGGGGAATTTCAGGGCTTCTGGTACAAGATGTGGAAAGCAAGCATAGAAAGTTTTATATGTTTCAATTGACTTAACTGAAAATCTACCAATGTACCCTAAGTAAAAAAAAATCTGTCGATTACTTTCTTGCTGAATCTGTTATATACCTGTTCTAATAGATCTGTATAATATCTTTGTATCGCGAATCAGTTATTTACACCGCTAGCTTTAGTAATTTATCGGCCGGACTTCTCTCACAGGCCGGGGAAACGGGCCTCGTTCTAAAAGGTAATCACATACCTAATTACCTAAAGATCCCCTATTAGATTTTCCGGCCAATAACTTCCATTTGAATCCTTTACAATCTTACGACCATAAGACTAGTATAACTGTTATAGAAAATTAAGCTTCCTGGGCTTTTGTCTCAAAAGTAGGTTGGTGCAGTCGCAAAGGAACAAAGTGCTAAGCAGTACGCATTATATAACGTTATGTCGTATAAAACCTAGGGTAATAAGTCGAAACCAACTGCGATGGACGTGTAGTAGTTTCATTCTTACGACCCTGTCTGGATAAAAATGTACAAGGAGTCTTCGCATATACGAAATATCCAAACATCGTTCGTTTTAAGAGTGTTAAACTTGACTTCTTTTTAGGAGAGTCGAAAACTGAACGGCAGTTACACAATTTTTAGTGTCCTTGCAGATGGCAGAGTCCTCGGAGTCAATCACCTGGTGTTAACATATAAAGAATCAAACAATAAGCAATTGGTATAAACGTACAATTGAATGATTTTTTAGTACGCGAATGTGATATCTAAATGAACAATTTGACAAATATAGACTTTCAAACACTCATTTCGACTTGCTGAGTTTATTCACTTTTTAAATCTAATTAACTGACAATTGTCATAAATTACATTCAAGAATTCAGTCCAACTATGCATTGAACTGGTGATCGAAAACAAGTCTGCATCAGCGTCTATGCACTGCTTTCACAATAGAATATACCTCACTTTTCAATTCTAAATATTTAATTATTTACGAATGTGCCTTACTTTCTTTTGATACTTAAATATGTCTGAATCTACGGTCAGGAAGGGTTTACTACAACTTCGTATCGCTCTTCCTGTCCTATTGTATAGACCCGCTATTAAACTTTAATTATGTAGCAATTAACAGCAATTCCATTGCTCAATTAATTCCAAAAAATAGTTCAGTATCTAACGACCTTCAAAAGTCAGCTTTATATGCTAAAACAAAACTTCAACGGACTTTCTTTTCAATTGCAAATATCTCAAATTCTGTCTTTTCCATTCTCTCATTTTTACTTAAATATATCAGTAACTGACGATAAGCTAGAGTCGCCTTAACATCCGAACACTCCTTTCCATCAACTGAATAGACTCAAATTACAATCGTAAAACAGACAATGTTGACAATTCCTTTATAATACTTCGTACGATAATGAGTCTATTTCAACTTCCGAACTCTACTTTTAGCCCATGTATGTAACAACTTTATTTTTAATATCAGATATTTTACGTCCTTTCCTTTCTCTCAATTTATTCTTAAATATGTCAATAAGTATTCTACTTTAGCCTGTAAACTTTCCTTTTGCTCTAATGATTAGACTAACTTTTCAACGATAAATTCTAAACATTTTTCTTCAGTTGCGTTTTATATCTTCTTAAATATGCCGACAACTAGCGACCAGCAAGAGTCTCCTATATCTTCCAACTTTCCTTTATCTCTTGTGAATCGAATAATTTTTTGATTGTAAATTACAGACAATTTAGTACAATTCCGTTCTTTTACTTTTTAGTTAAGTATGTCAGTAACTAACGATAATGAAACTACGTATGTTTCTTTTAGCACTGGGTAAAATAAGATTTCATTGTAATTATCTAACAATTTTCTTCAACTTCGTTATTTCATTTCTTTCTTATACATGGCAAATGATCAGGAAGAGAAAGATTCATCTTCCAAACACTTTTTTTTTGCCGTATCGAATGGTCTACCTTTTCACTTGTGAATATCAGTTCGTTCCTTAGTATTACATTATGAATGTCTTCAATGTCTTCTACAAACGAACAGAACAAATCTGCTTCAGCTTCGCAATACTCCTTTCGGCCTACTGAATCGACTCTGGCAATTTACGACAATACCATTATGACATTTTATCATGATATATGTCTTCAACTAACGTTGAGTAAGTGTCTACATATGGTTGCAATCACTTTTTATGCCCTCCTTAGACTCGCCTGTCACTTGTAAAAAACACACAATTTACGACAATTAGTAACTTAATTACATTCTTAGATTTTCAATAACTAACGAAAACTAGTGAACAGCAAGAGTGCGCTGTCTTCCTAACGCTGCTTTAGTTCTACCTAATACTAATTTTTCTATTGTATATAACAGTATTTGCGATTGCTCTTTCATATTAACCTTAAATGCTCTTTCAAATTACCCTTAAATATGTCAGTATCTAGCGATTAGAAACGGTTTAATTAATTGAGCTTTTTATAATTCATTCCACCTTATATACCGGAATCATCAATTTTAAATATTTGACAATTTAGAAAAATTATGTTATTTCATTTTATTCTTAAATATGTCAGTCACTAACTATTAGCAAGACTGCTTCTTCTTTAAATCACTATCCTCGGCATACTGAATAGCCTCATTTTTCAATTGTATGTGTGTGACAATTTACGACCAATCCGTTCTTTAATTTCATTCTCAAATGTGGCGAGCACTGCCGATGAGAAGAGTCTACTTCACCTTCCAAACAATAATTTCGTCCTACTGAATAGACTAACTTATCAGTTATATATATCGGATTAATTACGACATTTTCGTTATTTAATTTAATATTAAATATGTAAGTAACGATCTATAAGAGCCTGATTCATCTATTAAACGCATCTTTCGTTTTGCTGAGTGGAATCACTATTCAATTCTTATCAGAAAATTATCGAGAAATCCTTCTTTTTTTTCATTGATGAAAATATCTAAACTAGGGAGCGGTGGTCTACATCTCCTGCAAGCACTCTTTTCGTCCTACTGAATGAATTCGCTTTTCAATTTTAAAAATTTGATGAATTTAGACAATTCAGTTTTTCCATTGTTAAGTATGTCGGGAGGTATTGATCAGACAAAGTCTGCATCAGCTTCCAAACACTCCTTTTAAATTGCTTTACACTGGCTTTTAAATTGTAGATATCTGATAATTTAGGACAATTATAGTGTTTCATTATTCTCAAAAATGTTTTCCACTCCGATTAGAAAGATTGTTCTTAAACTTGGACGCTTCATTTCGGCCTATTAGCCAAGCTTTTCGATAGTAAATATGCGAAATCTCAGGACCTAACTGTGGGCAAGTTTCTACTTCAGCTTCTAAACACTTTTTTCGACTTACGGAATGGTCTTATTTTTGATTTGAATACATCTAAGAATCTACGACAAATCTATTCATTCATTTTTTAAATACATCAGCAAGTAATGATCGCCAAAAGACTTGCTTTTTCCAAACACTCATTTTGAAATACAGAATATAATCAGTTTTCAAATAAAGATATCTGACAATTTACGATATTTCCGTTTTTTTCTAATTTATTTTAAAATATGTCAGTAACTAATGTTCAGCAAGAGTCTGTTGCATCTTCTAATCTCTCCTTTGCCCTTGTGAATGGGTTTTTCTTCTAAATTATAAAAGGCATACAATTGATTACGTTTCTGTTCTTTCACTTATATTTAAATAGCTCCGTAACTAAATATAATAAAAGGCCGTTTCATCTACCCAACTTTTTTTTTATCACCTGAGTAAAGCAATTATTCATTTTTAATTATCTAAGAATTTAAACAATTCCGTTATTTCTTTTGATTCTATTAATTGTCAACAAAAGCCAGCATAAGTGCTTCATTAAAGTACTATAACACACCTTTCGCGCTACGCAATGGAATAACATTTTAATTGAAAACGACTACTATTTTAGGTCTACTCCGTTTTGAAAATTATTTATAAATATGATACTAACTAACGATCATAAATTTCTTTTTTATGTAGCAAAACTCATTTACGGCTTTCTCATTATTTCATCACTCATAAACATGTCATCGCACTACTTTCCCCAAGGGTATGATTTGTGTCCAAACCATCCCCTACCCATACTGAATATACTCTTTTAATATTTGTAAAAATCGGACCATTTACAATGGTGTTTTTCAGTTTATTCTTAAACATTCTGGAAACTAACGATTATCATAAATCTGATTTATCCACTCAACATTCGAATCGCCCTATTATATGGACTTACGTCTATGATGTAAATATTTCAATTTAGTATATTCATTTTAAACAGATAAGAGAATAGAAATTTTTTTTTCATTTTATTTTTAAATATATCATTAACTAATGATTAGCACAGTCTGCCTCTTAGTACAAACACCCACTATTTCATACTGAATGGCCTCACTTTGCAAAATGTAAATATCTTACAATTGACAATTGTCTTGAACTAACGATAAGCAAAAGTCTGCTTCTACTACCAACTTTTTTACACTCCCTAAATAAAGTCACTTTTAAGGTACAAATATCTAACTATGTACGAATATTCTGTTGATCCTCTTTATTCTTAAACAAGCTATCAGCAAGAGTCTGCTTCTGCCGTTGGCCAACAGAGACGTTCTAAGTATTAAGTTCAGCGATTTAGTACCCATGACCTTTAGAAACGCATCGGGAGTGACGGTAGTGCACAACAGATGAAGCAGAGTGTTTCACATGTGTGGAAACACATAACGAAAAATGCACAGGAATGTACACATACTCAGTAAAGGTATGTTCAAAGTGTTGGAAATGTTAGCAGTAGTTACCGCAACATGAGAGCCACTGGCAATTCACCAATAATCATTCATCAATTAGGTGCAATATGATCTGCACATTTGCATATCAGCAACTGAGGCCAAGTTGAAATTGTGCAAGGAGAATCACTAAGAAAGCGAGTAAACTCAAGGAATATCAATGATATGATCGTATGAAAGATATTGAAATGTGCTCAATATGTGTCTTGATATCAACATGTAACAAATGGACAAATGTTATCGAATCCAACCACTGCTGAGTGCCGTCCCACATGCGAAAACTGAGAAACTAACGTTGTACATAATTCTATTACATCTGGTACACTTTTTCTTGGAACGTAATTAATACACGTTTGACCCTCCGTTTGATTAATTGATCCCGTTGCCACACATATGAAAGGAAAACTCCTTATCTATGCATCACATTCAGGTAGAGGGTGAAAATAAACTTGTATTATGTCCCTCGTCTTCTGGCACATATAACGTATTCGTAATATAGATAAATAAATTCAGAAATTCGTATCTTACAGACACAACACATGCCAAGACAAAGACCAAAGTGAACCAAATTGGCAAATGTAACTGTAGTGTTAGAACACCATACATATGGAAAATAAAACATGAGAAATTGGAAAAAACCCTTTTAAAGCTCTGATGGCTTACAATTGTTCAATAGCAGTAACATCACAAGAGCGCTTCCCAGACAAATTATGTCCTCCTCGAGGAAATGAATACAGAGAAAATGAGGCTGCAGCAAAGCGTCATGGTACAGCGCCCTCTTTCACTTGCGTAGTCGCAGTTTCCAATGTTACTGGGAGCCCACGTCCTCGGATCAAGACCTGGGTAGTTATTGTTCAATTTTTCGCACAAAGGACGGTGTACCAGATGAAGTGGGACATGTTGACATTTGTCCATTAGCTACATGTCGATATCAACTTATATATTGGCCACATTTCAATATTTATCATGGGATCCTACTAGTGACATCATTTAGTTTACCTATTTTTTTATTGAATCCCCTTGCACAATTTGAACTTGGCCTCAGTTGTTGCATCGTTATGGCTAGCGTGAATTCATATTGCATCGGTTTGTGGGAATATTATAAGCGAAGTAGCAATGGTTTACAAATTGTTGAAGTTAATCCTTATATCTCCATAATCCTTATATCGTTATAATGGTATTGTCGTAAATTGCCAGAGTCGATTCAGTAGGCCGAAAGGAATATTACGAAGCTCAAACAGATTTGTTCTGTTCGTTTATTGAAGACATTGAAGACATTCATAATGTAATAATAAGGAACGAACTGATATTCACTAGTGTAAAGGTATACCATTCGATACAGCAAAAAAAAAGTGTTTGGAAGAAGAATCTTTCTCCTCCTGATCATTTGCCATGTATATGAAAGAAATGAAATAACCAAGTTGAAATAAATTTGTAGATAATCACAATGAATACTTATTTTACGCAGTGCTAAAAAAAACGATACGGAGTTTCATTATCGTTAGTTACTGGCATACTTATCTACAAAGTGAAAGAACGGAATTGTCCTAAATTGTCTGTAATTTACAATCAAAACATTTTTCCATTCACAAGAGGTAAAGGAGAGTTGGAAGATGTTGGAGACTCTTGCTGGTTGTTAGTTGTCGGCATATTTAAGAAGATAAAGAACGCAATTATAGTAAAATGTTTATAATTTATCGTTGAAAATTAGTCTAATCATTAGAGCAAAAGGAATGTTTACAAGCTAAAGTAGAATCTTGCTGATCGTTGCTTCAAGACTTATTTAAGAAGAAAATGAAATAACGGAACAATCTTGAATTGTCGGTTATTTACATTTTAAAATGAGCACGTTGAGTTTGGCGAACAGTGTTTTTTTGTTTATAAAGCCTTCTCTTGTGAATATTTAGAATAAAATGAAATTATTATATGATTTTACCAATTCAAAGCAAGTCTATTCAATAGGGTGAAAGGAGTTTATTGAGGATCGAGTAGACGTTTCTGATCGTCAGTTCCTGACATTCTTAACAACTAAATGTAATAAATGAATTGTAAAATATTAGATATTTAGAATTTAAAGCATATTCTATTTATTTTGGTTTGAGTTCGGATGATGAAATTTACTGCCATTATCGTTAGTTGCTGAAATATATTAGTATAAAAAGAGGAAACGGAATTGATGCAAATTCTCAAATATTTACAATTGGTAAGCGAAACACTATTTTTGGCCGAAAGGAGTTATCGATTGCTAATGTAGACCCCTGCTATTCGGTAGTTTTCCACATATATGAATGAAATGATATAATGGAAATGTAAATACCCAGGAATTTCCAATTAAAAGGTGGTTCTGTAGTTCAAAACAAGAGTTTGGATGATAAAACGCAGTTTCATTATGTTAGTAACTGTCACATTTAACTGAAATTATAAAGAACGGTTTTGTCATATATTCGCTGTCAATTATAATTTAAAAGTGATTCCATTCACAAGGGCAAAAAAAGAATTGGAAAAATGTATGGTTACTTGCTGACATGTTCAAGGATAAAATGGAAGAATGGAATTGTAGTAAATTGTCAGTAAGTTACAACGAAAGGGAGTCTATTCTGTCGAGCAAAACGGGTGTTAGGAACATGAAATAGGATCTTGATAATCGTTACTTGGCGATATATATAGAACAAAAAGAAAAAGTGGATTTGAAATTGCCAGATATTAATTTTTGTATGCAGAAGACCGAAAAGGGTATTTGGAAGCTGGACCCAGCTGTGTTGGTTGTTAGCTAAGGAATTATTTAAGGTTAAAATTTAATAACGGAATTGCAATTTGCCAGATCCCATGATTGAAAAGTGATTGATATATAGGGCAAGAGGCATGTTCGGAAACAGAAGCAATTAGTATATCAGGTACTCAGATTTTGAACAAATAAACGAAAGAAAGGAACACTCGTAAATTGTCAGATATTTACAATCGAAAAGGAAGTATATTAAATAACAGAAATAGTGCGTTTTATTATTTTAGGTGAACTCTTGATAATAGTTAGTTACTAACATACTTTAGATTTTAATCAAGTAATGGAAATGTAATATATCATTTATTTTATTGAACACGAGTCTAAGCCACTAATGCGAAAGGAGTGTTTCGAAGCAGCAGCAATTGTTTGGAAGATGAAAGAAAGTTTTGGATATCGTTATTTGTTGACATATTCAAGAAGAAAAAGATATAACAGAATTGTTAGATATTTAAAAATGAAAAGTTGTTTCATTCACCAGGGTGAAAGAAGATTTCGCATGATAAAACGGACTTTATTATTTTTAGTTACTGACATATTGAAGTTTAAAGTGAACAAACTGAATTTCTACTGAATTTCCACTGAATTGTCTGTAATTTACCATTGAAAAGTGTTTGCATTCACAAGGACGAAGGGAGATTTGGAAGATGTTGCTGATTGTTTGTTTCGTATATTAAAACGAAAAACAATGAAAACAATTGTAGGAAACAGTTTTCAAATTTGGAATTAGTAAAAGAGTTTATTCCGTGATGCGACAGAAGGGATAGGAAAATCGACAGACTCATGCTAATCGTTTGTTCCCAACCTGTTTAAGAATAAAATGAAAATACGGAATGTCGTTAATTTTCACATATACGGAACTAAAAGCGAATCTATTCATCATTACAAAACAGTCTTATGAAGCTAAAGAACAGTAGTAGGGGTTGTTGCTTGAAGACATATTTAAGAATAATTCTTGACCCTACGGGCATACTCGTGGGACGTAAAACTTAATATTTAAGAAAAATATGATGATTGGAATTGTCGTAATTTGTAATATATCTACCATTGGTAAATTAATGCATTCAGTAGGGGGAAAAAAGTGGAAGATTAACCACTCACTTGTTGATCATTAAGCACTGACATATTTGTGAATAAATGTAATGCAAAGGGGTGAAGGGAGAGTTTCAAAGATAAAGCAGACACTTCCTGCTAATTTCTTAGTGGCGTATTTAAGTAGTAGATGAAAGAAAAAATTGTCAAGAGTCTGATATTTTGATAGTAAAAATGATACAATTGAATAAGGCGAAACGAGTGTCTGCAAGATGAACTAGACCCTTGTTGATCACTAGTTGCTGATCAAGAGTCTGCTTAATGTTTCTAATACTTCTTTCGGTGTACTGATTGAACACACTTTTAATTGCATATATCTGATAAACTGCTACAATTCTGTCCTTTCACTATATTTTCAATAAGTTGGCAACTATCGGTCTGAAAGAGGCTACTTCACCTTTCAAACACTCCTTTGGCCCTACTGAAAAGACTCTCGTTTCATTGTAAATATCTGATATTACAAAACTTCCATTCCTTCATTTTTTTCTTAAATAAGAAAGCAACAAGTGATCAACAAGAGTCTAGTTCATCTTGCAGACACTCGTTTCGCGTTATTCAATTGTATCATTTTTACTATCAAAAAATCAGACTTTTGTCAACTTCGTTCTTTCATCTACTACTTAAATACGCCATTACGTAACAAGCGGGAAGTGTTTGCTTAATCTTTGAAACGCTCCCTTCACCCCTTTCTATATACGTTTAACAATGTTCGACTTTCAATTCATTCACAAAAATGTCAGTATTTAATGATCAACAAATGAGTGCTCAGTTTTCCAAACACTTCTTTCACCCTACTGAATGCATTATTTTACCATTGGTAAATATATTACAAATTACGGCAATTCCAATCATTATTTTTTTCTTAAATATATACTTAAGTTTTACGTCCCACGTTTATGACCGTAAAGTAAAGAAGTATTCTTAAATATGTCTTCAAGCGACAACCCCCACTAGTGTTCTTCAGCTTCATAAGACTGTTTTGTAATGATGAATAGACTCGCTTTTAGTTCTGTATATGTGAAAATTAACGACATTCCGTCTTTTCATTTTATTCTAAAACAGGTTGGAAACAAACGATTAGCATGAGTCTGTCTATTTTCCAATCCCTTCTGTCGCTTCATGGAATAGACTCCCTTACCAATTCCAAATTTGAAAACAATTTCGTACACTTGTGTTCGTTCTTTATCGTTTTAATATACGAAACATACAATCAGTAAGTATTTGAAACATCTTCCAACTCTCCCTTCGCCCTGGTGAATGCAAACACTTTTAAATGGTAAATTACAGACAATTTACGAAATTCAGTTTGTTCACTTTAAACTTCAATAAGTCAGTAACTAAGAACAATAAAGTCCGTTTTATCATCCGAAATCTTTTTTCACCCTGGTCAATCAAACATTTTTTCATTTTTAAATATCTAACAATTGTGTTATATCTTTTTCTTCTTCAACATGTCGGCATATAACGATATCCAAAAGTTTCCTTATTCTTCCAAACACCTTTCGCTCTACCGAATGGACTAATTTTTCACTTCTAAGTAACAGACAAATTACGACAATTTCGTTGTTAAATTTTATACTTAAATACATCTTCACCAAGGATCAAAACGAATCTGCTCCTGCTTCTAAACATTACTTACATTTCAATTGAAAATAGCTGATAATTTACTCAAATCAGTTCTATCATTCTAGTCAAAAATATGTCAGTAACTAAAGATACTGACATTTTCTCATTTGTTTTTTATTGATGTGATTAAGTAACAAGCAAGAGTCTAGTTAATCTTCCAAACTCTGCTTTTGCCTACTGTATAGAAGCGATTTCATTGTAATTATCTGATCAATTAACACAACACTCAAAATACATTCTCTTTTAAAAAATGACGGCAAATACAGATTAGCAAGAGTTTCAAGCTGCTTCAAATCACTCCTGGATCCAGCTTCCAAATACCGTTAACGGTTTACTGCATACACGCGATTTCAAAAGTAAATATTTGACAATTTAAGTCAAATCCTTTTTTTCTTATTGTTTTATATATATCGCCAAGTAACGATTATCAAGAGCCGCTTTCAAGTTCCTAACATCCCTTTCGCTCGACAGAATGGACTCCCTTTCGTTGTAAGTTACCGACAATTTACTACAATTCCATTCTTCCATTTTATCCTTGAACATGTCAGCAACTAACCATACATATTTCGAATTCTTTTTTGCCCTTGTGAATGGAATCACTTTTAAATTATAATTGACAGCGAATATACGACAAATCCGTTCTCTATATTTTCAGTTAAATATGACAGCAACTAACATAATGAAACTGCCTTTTATCATAGAAACTCTTGTTTTGAACTACAGAACCACCTTTTAATTGAAAATTCCTGGGAATTTATATTTCCATTATATCATTTCATTCATATCTGTGCAAAACTACCGATTAGCAGGGGTCTGCATTAGTTATCGAAAACTCCTTTCGGCCTAAAGTAGTGTTTCGCTTACCAATTGTAAATATTTGAAAAAATTTGCATCAATTCCGTACTCTCTCTTTATACTGATATATTTCAGCAACTAACGATAATGGCAGTAAATTTCATCACCCGAACTCATACCAAAATAAATAGAATCTTTTAAATTCTAAATATCTAATATTTTACAATTCATTTATTATATTTTGTTCTTAGAAATGTCAGCAACTGACGATCAGAACCGTGTACTCGATTCTCAAAAAACTCCTTTCCCCCTATTGAATAGACTTGTTTTGAATTGGTAAAATCTGATAATAATTTCATTTTATTTTAAATATTCACAAGAGAAGGCTTTATATACTAAAACCCACCGTTCGTCTTACTCTACGTGCTCATTTTTAATTGTAAATAACGGACAATTCAAGATTGTTCCGTTATTTCATTTTCTTCTTAAATAAGTCTTGAAGCAACGATCAGCAAGATTCTACTTTAGCTTGTAAACATTACTTTTGCTCTGAAGATTAGACTAAATTTTCAACGGCAAATTCTAAACATTTTACTACAATTGCGTTCTTTATCTGACAACTAACGATCAGCAAGAGTCTCCAACATCTTCCAACTCTCCTTTCCCTCTTGTGAATGGAAAAAAATTTGATTGTAAATAACAGACAATTTTAGACATTTCCGTTCTTTCACTTTTCAGATAAGTATGTCAGTAACTAACATAATGAAACTCCGTATCGTTTTTTTAGCACTGAGTAAAATAAGTATTCCATTGTGATTATCTAACAATTTACTTCAACTTCATTATTTCATTTCTTTCTTATACATGGCAAATAATCAGGGAGAGAAAGATTCATTTTGCAAACACTTTTTTTGTCGTATCGAATGGTCTACCTTTTCACTTGGGAATATCAGACAATTAAATATTTCGTTCCATAATATTACATTATGGATGTCTTCATTTCTTCAACACACGGACACAACGAATCTGCTTCAGCTTCGAAATACTCCTTTCGGCCTACTGAATCGACTCTGGATATTTACGACATTACCTTTATGACATTTTGTCATGATATATGTCGTCAACTAACGATGAGTAAGGGTCTACATAAGTTGCAATCACTTCTTACGCCCTAATGGTTAGAGTCACCTTTCACTTGTTAAAAACAGACAATTTACGACAATTAGTAACTTCATTTCATTCTTAAATTTGTCAATAACTAACGATAACTAGTGAACAGGAAGAGTGCGCTAAGTCTTCCTAATGCTCCTCTTGTTCTACTTAATACTCAATCTACTATTGTACATAACAGTATTTGCGACTGCTCTTTCATATTACCCTTAAATGCTCTTTCATATGCCCTTAAATATGTCAGTAACTAGCGATTAGAAACGGTATAATCACACTTGGCCAGCATCCGTACGTGGCGATTATGCAACCAGATATAACGAGTTTGAAGGTGTCCGTCATTTTTTATTTGTTACCTATAACAACTTAATGCTAACGGATTATTTTTACCTGGTAGACACCCTATCAATTCATGTCCATTTAGACCAATTTTCGTTTGCGAGATGATCCGGGACTCTCTACGTTCCTTTCGAGAACCCATTGCGCGTGCAAGTTAGGACTGCGAAACAAGGAAAATTCAATACAGCAGATGAGACTTCAATTAATTTTTTACCCGCCCTTTTTACGTTGAATAGTTTCCGAACTATTGGCGCCCCAAAGTCATTTTCCCACGCTTTTGGCACCTTGCAGAACGGAAACTATGTCCGAAAGGCGAAAGTTCATAAGAACATTTTTTCTTTACTCAGTGGTAGGACTCAACTACCAAGAACTGTAACCCTTGCAAAAGATGTATGTTGCCAAACAACGATCAGAAGGATATACTTCAGATTTTAAACACTCCTTCCGCATTACTCAATACACTCGAATTTCAGTTGCAAATATTTGAGGATTTACTGCAGTTGTGCTACAACGAAAAGAGTATTCGGAGTATGCGGAGCAGACTTTTGTTGGTCCTTAGTTACTGATATATTTAAGTTTAAAAAAAGAGAACGGATTTATCGTACTTTATGAGATATTTACCTTTCAAAATGAGTGTATTTAGCAGGGTGAATGGATAGTTTGCTAGAGGAAGGATGCTCTCTTTTATCGGTAGTTAATTACATATATAAGTATAAAACGATAGAGCAGAAATGTGATAATTGTCTTACATCTACAATTGTCTACTGTGTCAATTCAGTAAAGTAAAAGGAGCGTTTACAGCAGTTCTTGTTGATCGTTAGTTACAATGATGAGTGATTCTAATAGGGCGAAAGGGTTTTTTGAAAGCTGAAGTAACTATACTCGTGTTGATCGTGGGTTACACACTTCTTTAAAAATAGAATGAAAGAACTCACCACTAGCAAATTGTCAGATATTTACAATCGAAACGTGTGTTCCTTTGCTATGCCGATAGGTGTCTTTTTGTATATAAAGCACATTTTTGATGATAATTAGTTACTGAACATTCTTACAATAAAATCAAACAATGGAATTGAACAATGGAATCAAACAATGGAAGCAATGATTTTTACAAATGAAAACCAAGTCTATTTAGTCGAGACAGAGTACTGTGGAAACTGAAGTACAATCTTGACGATAAGAATGATATGAAATACACGGAATTGTGATAAATTGTTAGATGTTTACGATTCAAAGCGAGACCATTTAGTAGGGCGATAGGAGTGTTTGGAACAATAAATAAACCGATGATGACTCTCTTTTCCGACATGGCTAGAAATATAATAAACGCAATTGTCGTAAATTGTCAGATATTTATATTTGAAAAGTGTTTCTAATCATTAGGCTGGAAGGTTTGCACGGATTATGACGCTGACATCTGACTCAAAGATGACGCTGAACGTAAGTTGCCGATACTTTGAAAAATGAAATGAAAGGATACAATTGCCGAAAATTATCAGACATTTTCAATTGAATAGTTATTCGATTCTATAGTTGTTAGAAAGGAATTTTTACAGGCAAAAGAAATCTCTTGCTGATTGTTGATTATTGACATATTTAAGTTTAAAATCAAAGTACGCAATTGTCGTGTCGTGATTTATTTAAATTTGTAAAATCTATTTAGAAGTGCGAAATAAGTGTTTCAAAGATTAAGAGGATTCTCGCTGCACCTGAGTTTACATATTTAAGAATAAAATAATAGAACGGAATTGTTCTAAATTTAGAGATATTTACTATTGGTAAGTATGTCCATCAGTATATGAGTGAAGTGTTTGGAGAATAAATCACAGTCTTATTGGAAGTTAGTTACTGACAAACTTACAAGGAAAAAACTACACAATTGTCAAAATTTATCAGATATTTGGAGTGTTTGTAAGCTGAAGCTGATTCGTGGTAATCCTTGGTTAGGACATATTTAAGAATAATATCAAAAAGCGAAATTGTCGTAAATTGTCTCATATTTAAAAGTGAAAGATCAGTTCATTCGTTATGCCGACAAAAAAGTGTGGAAAATTAAGCAAACCGTTGCTGAGCGATACCAGCCATCATATTTAACAATACAATATTAGAACGTAAATGCACTAAATCGTCATATATTTACAATTGAAGTTTGGGTGTATTGAGTATGGCGAAAGGTGAGTTTAAAATCTGAAGTATACCCTTGTGATCGTTAGTTGGCAACATACGTCGGGTGTTTCAAAATAAGGGTTACAGCTCTTGGTAGTTGAGCCCTACCACTGAGAAGAGAAAAAATGTTCTTATGAACTTTCGCCTGTCGGACATAGTTTCCGTTATGCAAGGTGCCGAAAGCGTGGGAAAATGACTTTCGGGCGCCAATAGTTCGGAAACTATCCAACGTAAAGAGGGCGGCTAAATAGTTTATTGAAGTCTTATCTGCTTTATTGAATCTTCCATGTTTCGCAATCCTAGCATGCAAGCGCAAGGGGTTTTCCAAAGGAACGTAGAGAGTCCCGGATAATCTCGGAAATAATATTGGTCTAAATGGACATGAATTGATAGGGGTCTACCGGGTAAAAATAATCCGTTTGCATTAAGTTGTTGCGTGCAACTAATACAAAATGGCCAACTGTGACATTCTTAGTATCAAGTGCAGCGAGTTTGTACTCAAATGCTTCAGAGGAACTTTTTGAGTGTCGGTAAAGCACAACAGATGAATCAGGGTGATTCACATGTGTGGGAACACTAAACTAAGAGCGCCTTAAATGCACTCATTACCAGTAAACTTAACTTCAAAGCGTCGGAAATGTAAGGATTAGCTTTGACAACATGAAAGCCATTGCCAATTCACTAATAATATTCGCACAAACCGATGCAATAAGGTGTGAACGCTAGCAATAAGGATGCTACAACTGATTCTAAGATGAAATCGTAAAAGGGGATTCACTAAGAAACTAGGTAAACTAAATGATGTCACTAGTGGGATCTCATGATAGATATTGAGATGTGTCCAATATATGTGTTGATATCGACATGTAGCTAATGGACAAATGTCAACATGTCCCACTTCATCTGGGACACCGTCCTTTGTGCGAAAAATAGAATAATAACTACTCAGGTCGTCATCTGAGTCCGTGGGCTCCCAGTAAGATTGTAAACTGCGAAGACGCGAGCGAAAGAGGCGCTGTAACCCTGAGGCTTTGAGGCAGCCTCATTTTCTCTGTATTCATTTTCTTGAGGAGTACACAGTTTGTCCGGGAAGCGTTCTTGTGCAGACTCCCGACATGCTTATATGTTTCCTTTTGTTACTGCTACTGAACAATTGTAAACCATCACAGCTTTCAAACGTTCTCTTTATATCTTATATCGTTTTATTTTCCAGAAATATAGTGTTCCAACACTACTGTTACAGTTGTTTTGTTGACTACTTTCATGAGTTTTCGCATGTGGGACGGTTCCTCAGCAGTGGTTGGATATTATGACATTTGTCCGTTTGTTACATGTTGATATCAAGACACACATTGAGCACATCTCAATATCTATAATGCGATCTTATCACTGACATTCTTGAATTTATTTACTCTGTTAATGAGTCCCTTTGCACAATTTCAACTTGGCCTCAGTGTTGCATGCTTATTGATGTGCAAATGTGAAAATCATATTGAACCGAATTGTAGAATTATATTATTGGTGAATTGCCCGTGGCTTTCATGTTGTGGACAGTACTGCTTAAATTTCCAACACTTTGAACATACCTTCACTTAGTATGTGTGCATTTCTGGGCAACTGGGCAATAGTGCGGCTATTCAGTATGAAATATTAAAATCTCCCAAAGAAATGAACGATTTAGAGTGCGGACTCGCACCAAACTTTTTGAAGTAACAGAGTTTTCTGAAGAACTGATTACACGTTTTTTGGTTTCTGTATTTAACACTATCTGTAATTACCTCTGGGCTTGATGTTGATCCCAATGCTTTTCACAGTTATGCAGTGGAGACATAGAAACTCTTCGTTCTTCTTTAACTTTGTTTCTATATGTCTGCTAGTTTCCATGAAATTCTTGTTGATGGATCGGCTGCGATACAGAATGCAATTTTAAGCTTTCTAAAGAAACACGGAATGAAGAGTTACGAATATTTAGGGATCACTCGCGCAAATTCTTGCACTGTTACAAATCAGAATATGCTGCGTATGCTTCTTATTACTTCTCATTCTTTTCTTTCGAGTATTAGGCACGTGGCTACCGTTAAGAAAAGACGATGCTTGTCACACGAAGAATTATTGTTGTTGAAGACATCGCAGCTTGGATATGAAGAAACCAACGAGGCGTCCAGCAGCCGAAATAAGGTATCCCATCTGCATTTAGCAATATTGACAGCAAATCTTTGCTCTTTTTCAATTGTGTGTGTGAGTGTAATAAAATTTTTTAGTGTGACTGTGGCGCAGTTTTGTTTGTGTGAATATACTGACGTAATGCATATCAATACGCAATACTTTATGAGTGTTTACAATCATTTATACTAACTCTCTCCTTCAGATAAGGGTAGTGCAACCAAACGATAAACGTGTTCGTAAATTATTAATACTATAAATACACAATTCTCGCATATTTGGGACTTTAGAAGCATTTTGTACACCAATTATAGGTTTCGGCCTGGGTTTTTCTCGTTATGAACCACTGTGCACCCTAAAGTAACACCTTACTTTTCAAATGTAAATCTGTGAAAATTTATTGTAATTCTTTTTCTTTTTTTCATTTCATTGTTATATCCATCGGCAAGTATTAAACCATAAGTAACTGCTTGATGTTCTAAGCACTGCTTTCATGTTACTGAATGGACTCACAAACCAAATGTAAATATCTAAGAATTAACGACAATTTCAGTCTGTTTAGTATATAATGAAGGTCAAGGGTCTGCTATATTTGCAAGACATACCTTTCGCCCTAGTTAATTTACTCGAATGTAAATTTCTAAGTTTGAATCTGTTCCGTTCTCTTTCTCATTCTGTCTAACATTTCAAAAACAAACGATAACCAACAGTCCTCTTTATCTGCGATTACTGCTTTCGTCCTACTGTATGTACTCACTAATCAATTGTAAATACCTGACAGTTTGCGACAATTCCAATCTTTGATCTCACTCATATATGAAGGAAATCAACGATCAGCCAGTTGCTGCTTCACATTCCAAACATCCCTTTAGCATTACTAAATTGATTCACTGTTTAGCAAGAGTTCAGTTACAGTTACAAAAACTATTAACGCCCTACTTAATAGACTCCTTTTCAGTTGTAAATATTTGAAAATTTACAAGTCCATTATTTCATTGTATTCTTAAATATTTTTTGTAACTAACGATCACCAAGAGTCTGCTACATCATTGAATCATTTTAAAATTATAAATGAGAGACATTTTACGACAATTCCTTTCTTTGTCTTAATACTTAAATGTGTCCGCATATTATTATATTTTTTTCTTTGTGGTTGGAGACCAGCGGGAGTTCATTTCTCCGGCGTTACGTTAATTTTCAGGTTTACTTCTGATAGTAGTAATGGGGACACTTCAGGACACTTTTTGGCCCCTGGGTCCCTGCCTCAGGACCCATGGTCCCTGGCCGGGGTCAATGACCTAGGGGTACATAGGACCACCCCCTCTAAATTTTGGCAGGGGTACCATGGCCCACCCCCTAAATTTTGGCAGGGGTACATAGGACGACCCCCCTTAAATTTTGGAAATTGCCAAATCTAAAAATTTGGTATGGTAGCCTAGGACCATAGTATGTACCTCGATCAGTATTGGGTGTCTATGTCGTTCCCTTTCATGGGTAAAAAATTGCCAAAAATTCGAATTTCGGGTTTTTTTTTACCTAATTTATCCCCTTTGATGAGGTGTTATTACCCTATATGGTTATATGGGCGTATACAGGGGTCTATTCCCTTTCAGAAGACATGGGTACATTAATGCACCCCTTGAAAAATTTGGGAGGGGTAGCTTGGCCCACCCCTTAAATTTTAGAAATTGACCAATTTAAACATTTGGTATTATAGTACAGAACCCTAATATGTATTATGATAAATTTGTATGGTCCACCTCGTTCCCTCCTAGGGGTACCAAATTGCCAAAGAATATAAACGTAAGCAATACGTAGTACCACGTGTTTGGTTTTCGACCTAATTTATTCCCTTGGATGAGGTCCTATTACCTTATATGTTTATATGAGCGTATACAGGAGTCTATTACCTTTCATAAGACATGGATATATTGGTGCACCCCCGGGAGGGGTACCTTGGCCCACCCCTTCAATTTTAGAAATTGCCCAATTTAAACATTTAATATAATAGTATAGAACCCTAGTATGTATCACGATAAATTTGGGTGGTCCACCTCGTTCCTTTTAGGGGTACAAAATTGTCAAATTTTAGTACAACCACGTGTTTGGTCTTTTGACCCAATTTATCGCCTTGGATGAGGTCCTATTACCTTATATGGTTATTTGGTTATGTATAGGGGTCTATTCCATATCATAAGACATAGGTACATTTGTGCACCCCAGGAGGGGTACCTTGGCCCACCCCTTATATCTTGGAAATTGCCCAATTTAAACATTTGGTATTATAGTATAGGACAATAACATATATTACTATAACCTCGTTCCCTTTTAGGGGTACAAAATTGCCAAAAATATAAACGTAAGCAATACGTTGTACCACGTGTTTGGTTTTTGACCTAATTTATTCTATTGGATGAGGTCCTATTACCTTATATCGTTATATGGTCATGTATATAGGGGTCCATTACCTATCATAAGACATAGGTACATTTGTGCACTCCTTTAAATTTTTGGTAGGGGTACATTGGAGCACCCCTTCAATTTGGAAATTGCTCAATGTAACATTTGGTATTATAGTATAGGACCCTAATATGTATCATGATAAATTTGGGTGGTCCACCTCGTTCCCTTTAAGGGGTACAAATTTGCCAAATTTTAGTACAACCACGTGGTTGTTTTTTGGCACAATTTATCCCCTTGGATGAGGTCCTATTACCTTATATGGTTATATGGTCATGTATATTGGTCCATTCCCTATCATAAGACATGGGTATAATGATGCACCCCGGGAGGGTACTTTGGCCCATCCCTTTAATTTTGGAAATTGCCCCTTTTACATGTTTGGTATTATAGTATAGAACTCTAATATATATTACTATAAATTTGGGTGGTTCACCACGTTTCGTTTCATGGGTACGAAATTGCCAAATTTTAGTACAACCACGTGTTTGGTTTTGGCTCAATTTATCCCCTTCGATTAGGTCCTGTTACCTTATATGGTTATATGATCATGTATAGGGGTCCATTCCATATCCCCTTAAATTTTGGAAATTTTCCAATTTAAGCATTCGGTATCATAGTACATGACCTCAACATGTATCATGATAAATTTGGGTGGTCCATCTTGTTCCCTTTCATGGGTAAAAATTACTAAAATATAAACATAAGCAATATGTTGTACCATGCGTTTTGTTTTTGGCCCAATTTCTTCCCTTTGATGGGGTTCTGTTACCTTATATGGTTATATGGTTATGTATATGGGTTCATTTCCTATCATAAGACATGGGTACATTGACGCACTCTTTAAAATTTTTGGGAGGGGGTATCTTGGCTCATCCACTCGGTTTTAGAAATTGTTTAATATAAGCATTTGATATCTTCGTACAGGTCTTCAATATGTACCACTATAAATTTGGATGGTCCACATCGTTCCCTTTCATGGGTAAAGAACTACCAAAAATTAAATTTCGGAGGTTATTGACCCCTATTTAGCACGTTATATGGTTTATTACCTTTATATGTTTATGTTCCCTTTTAAATTTGGGAATTATCAAATAACAAAATTCGGTAAACGTTTTCTAGGACCCATTGGTGTTCCTCTTATGGCCAAATATTCAAAATTTAAATGTTATTGACCGGCTTTATTATTGAATAAGTACAGGATTTATTACTTTTTCATAAGACACAGGTGTATTTGTGTACCAATCTTAAATTTTGTAAGGGGTACATTTCTTATTGTCGTATCAATAATTGGTAATTGGATAGTATCTCATTCATTGGGTAAATCATTATGATCACGTGATCAGTTATTGACCTATGATGGGATTAGGAGTCCAGGACGTTGGTACATTGAAACTTTGTAGGATAATTTGAGAATGCGTCATTGGTTTTGATTATTCCCGCCAAATATAAACGTAAGCAAGACATTGTACCACGTGATTGTCCTTGATGAGGTAGTATACAGGGATTCATTTCCTTTGTTGTGGTACTTCTTAAGTTTGAGTACACACACTTCTAGAAAACAGTTGGTTCTACTCAGGTAAACAATTGACGGACATTATTGACCTTATTGAACATATAATGATATGATTAACTCTAAGACTTAGGTATATCAAGAGAAGTATTCTTTAAATTTGGGAATGGTGATAAACAGAATTTTAACATAAGGTGCGAAATTTGAAACAATACATTGAACTTTAGTCACAGCTCATAGTCTAAGATCATTGGTGGTGATTGATTTGAAATCTGATAGGTCTAAGATCATTGGTGGTGATTGATTTGAAATCTGATAGCTAACCTTATTGAATCTTATGACTCATAGTCTTAAGGGAATACATGCTACAACACTGGCAAAGTTATTGTTAATGCAATTTGATTGGATGATCACTATCTTTCCTGCAGTCTGATTGGTTGATCACTATCTTTCGTGCAATCTGATTGGTTGCTGATTTCAAATCTTTGCTGTATTCAGTTTTAAGTTTTGTTTAACATTGAAAAATCTTGGTTTCGTTCAACATTTTGCACTCACTGATAAATATGATCTAAACCGTTTATTTGTTAATCGATAGTTAAAAAACCGGATAACATTTGACGGTTAACCGTGAAATGTAAAATTTTTAGTTTGAAATTTTTTTGCTTGAAACTTTTTGTTTGAAAATTCTTGCTTTCAAATTTTTGTTTGAATTTTTTGTTTCTGAATTTTGTTTGAAATTTTTTTCAATTTTTTTTTTTAAATTTTTCGTTTAAAATTTAAAAAAAATTTCGTTTCAAAAATTTTGTTTAAAATTTTTTGTTTGAATTTTTTTCGTTTCCAAATTTTGTTTGAAATTTTTTGTTTCGAATTTTGTTTTTTCAAAATTTTGTTTGAAAATTTTTTCGTTTTAAAATTTTGTTTGAATTTTTCGTTTCCAAATTTTTTCGTTTCAAAAATTTTGTTTCAAAGTTTGGTTGGACATTTTTAAAAGTTTGTGCACTCATTAGTAAAGAACCGGAACTGTTTAGAACTAAAACCTCTGGCAACATTGTGGTGCAATAGTACACGTCAGAACATGATAATGCAACGTCATCAGTTTTGCATCATATATAAGTATCGTTCGAGTTAGTATTCATGATAACATCATCATGGCTACTTGTCTGCAGTTTCTAAACACACGTGATGTGATGAAATCATTTACCAAGTTTACTGATTTACAACAGAATGTACCTTATAGAATCTTAGCTAGCCAAATGATCCCTACAAAGTTTGGATTAAGAATCGTAGTGAAGCTTGAAAATGATAAGAATATAATTTTACCAGCAAGATATTTACCCATGGAAACATCAAAACAAGAAGAACTGCTGCGTTTCTTAAATACTGGATCTGTATCTTTATGTTATAAAAGACTCTTGGGTCGAAGTCATCAATTTGAATTTAGTACACAGCCAGATTCGTCAGCAATTGTGATGAAATCATGAATTCAAACGTCAGCACATCAGACATAGTTGTATGAATTTGGTTGGTCAGCATGACGTCAGTAACTGTGATGAAATCATGAATTCAAATGTCAGCACATTCCTTTCCAATGACGTCAGCCGTAGTTCTATAAATCAACCAATACCGTGAAATCATTTGAGCAAGTGCTTTTCAGGAGGAAAGATGTGTACTTCTAACGATAAAGAGTTCAACTTCGCAAGCTATTATCCAATAAATATATTTCAAACAAAACATGTGATGATTGGTATCAGTGCTAGAACATTTGAACCAGTAATTCGATTGGGCAAAGCAGAACAATTTGGTGTACAACTGACCTGTGAAGAATGGCAAATATTATGTTCACGAATCGACCAAATGAACGATTATTTTCATGATGAGCTAAATGTGACCATAGTCAAATCATTAGGCTCAAATCATGAAGTGGTGCTGCGTACAGTCCTCGAAGAGAAGATGGTGCTGTTACGTAAAAAGAGTACATTCCATGTCCCTCGCAACATGGTGTATCTAACACAAACGGAATGGAACAAATTCATCAGCGTATTTCAGTGTGTGAAACATGCAGTGGAAGTGTGCAACAAAACAAGTATATTCCTGAAAAAGTACTATTTTGAAAAATGTGTCATGCATATTGTACAACATGTATCTAGATATTGTGATGGTTGTCAACATAGTTCGTGGGTGCATAACTGTATTGATAAACAGTTTATTTGTGATCAAATGGACATTGAGTTTCCACCAATTGATATTGCAATAGACCTTAAAAGACTTCAATTGGAATTAAAATTATACGCTAAAGACAAACTAGTGCAAGAAGTTCAAAATACATTGTATTGACAATATCCAGAACCACTATCTGGTATGGATGTATGTGGAGTGTAATAAAATGATCCATTTCAATGAATTGTTTTTTTTCATTTCAAGTACAACCCCATGTTCTGACGTGTACTATTGCACCACAATGTTGCCAGAGGTTTTAGTTCTAAACAGTTCCGGTTCTTTACTAATGAGTGCACAAACTTTAAAAATGTCAAACCAAACTTTGAAACAAAATCTTTGAAACAAAATTTTGAAACGAAAAAATTCAATCAAAAAATTTCAAACGAAAAAAATTTCAAACAAAATTTTGAAAAAACAAAATTCGAAACAAAAAATTTCAAACAAAAAATTTGGAAACGAAAAAAATTCAAACAAAAAATTTTAAACAAAATTTTTGAAACGAAATTTTTTTTAAATTTTAAACGAAAAATTTTAAAACAAAAAATTTTGAAAAAAATTTAAACAAAATTCAGAAAGAAAAAATTCAAACAAAAATTTGAAAGCAAGAATTTTCAAACAAAAAGTTTCAAGCAAAAAAATTTCAAACTAAAAATTTTACGTTTCACGGTTAACCGTCAAATGTTATCCGGTTTTTTAACTATTCGATTAACAAATAAACGGTTTTGATCATATTTATCAGTGAGTGCAAAATGTTGAACGAAACCAAGATTTTTCAATGTTAAACAAAACTTAAAACTGAATACAGCAAAGATTTGAAATCAGCAACCAATCAGATTGCACGAAAGATAGTGATCAGCCAATCAGATTGCAGGAAAGATAGTGATTATCCAATCAAATTGCGTTAACAATAACTTTGCCAGTGTTGTAGCATGTATTTCCTTAAGACTATGAGTCATAAGATTCAATAAGGTTAGCTATCAGATTTCAAATCAATCACCACCAATGATCTTAGACTGTGAGCTGTGACTAAAGTTCAATGTATTGTTTCAAATTTCGCACCTTATGTTAAAATTCTGTTTATCACCATTCCCAAATTTAAAGAATACTTCTCTTGATATACCTAAGTCTTAGAGTTAATCATATCATTATATGTTCAATAAGGTCAATAATGTCCGTCAATTGTTTACCTGAGTAGAACCAACTGTTTTCTAGAAGTGTGTGTACTCAAACTTAAGAAGTACCACAACAAAGGAAATGAATCCCTGTACACTACCTCATCAAGGACAATCACGTGGTACAACGTCTTGCTTACGTTTATATTTGGCGGGAATAATCAAAACCAATGACGCATTCTCAAATTATCTTACAAAGTTTCAATGTACCAACGTCCTGGACTCCTAATCCCATCATAGGTCAATAACTGATCACGTGATCATAATGATTTACCCAATGAATGAGATACTATCCAATTACCAATTATTGATACGACAATAAGAAATGTACCCCTTCCAAAATTTAAGATTGGTACACAAATACACCTGTGTCTTATGAAAAAGTAATAAATCCTGTACTTATTCAATAATAAAGCCGGTCAATAACATTTAAATTTTGAATATTTGGCCATAAGAGGAACACCAATGGGTCCTAGAAAACGTTTACCGAATTTTGTTATTTGATAATTCCCAAATTTAAAAGGGAACATAAACATATAAAGGTAATAAACCATATAACGTGCTAAATAGGGGTCAATAACCTCCGAAATTTAATTTTTGGTAGTTCTTTACCCATGAAAGGGAACGATGTGGACCATCCAAATTTATAGTGGTACATATTGAAGACCTGTACGAAGATATCAAATGCTTATATTAAACAATTTCTAAAACCGAGTGGATGAGCCAAGATACCCCCTCCCAAAAAATTTAAAAGAGTGCGTCAATGTACCCATGCCTTATGATAGGAAATGAACCCATATACATGACCATATAACCATATAAGGTAACAGAACCCCATCAAAGGGAAGAAATTGGGCCAAAAACAAAACGCATGGTACAACATATTGCTTATGTTTATATTTTAGTAATTTTTACCCATGAAAGGGAACAAGATGGACCACCCAAATTTATCATGATACATGTTGAGGTCATGTACTATGATACCGAATGCTTAAATTGGAAAATTTCCAAAATTTAAGGGGATATGGAATGGACCCCTATACATGATCATATAACCATATAAGGTAATAGGACCTAATCCAAGGGGATAAATTGAGCCAAAACCAAACACGTGGTTGTACTAAAATTTGGCAATTTCGTACCCATGAAACGAAACGTGGTGAACCACCCAAATTTATAGTAATATATATTAGGGTTCTATACTATAATACCAAACATGTAAAAGGGGCAATTTCCAAAATTAAAGGGATGGGCCAAAGTACCCCTCCCGGGGTGCATCATTATACCCATGTCTTATGATAGGGAATGGACCAATATACATGACCATATAACCATATAAGGTAATAGGACCTCATCCAAGGGGATAAATTGTGCCAAAAAACAACCACGTGGTTGTACTAAAATTTGGCAAATTTGTACCCCTTAAAGGGAACGAGGTGGACCACCCAAATTTATCATGATACATATTAGGGTCCTATACTATAATACCAAATGTTACATTGAGCAATTTCCAAATTGAAGGGGTGCTCCAATGTACCCCTACCAAAAATTTAAAGGAGTGCACAAATGTACCTATGTCTTATGATAGGTAATGGACCCCTATATACATGACCATATAACGATATAAGGTAATAGGACCTCATCCAATAGAATAAATTAGGTCAAAAACCAAACACGTGGTACAACGTATTGCTTACGTTTATATTTTTGGCAATTTTGTACCCCTAAAAGGGAACGAGGTTATAGTAATATATGTTATTGTCCTATACTATAATACCAAATGTTTATATTGGACAATTTCCAAGATATAAGGGGTGGGCCAAGGTACCCCTCCTGGGGTGCACAAATGTACCTATGTCTTATGATATGGAATAGACCCCTATACATAACCAAATAACCATATAAGGTAATAGAACCTCATCCAAGGCGATAAATTGGGTCAAAAGACCAAACACGTGGTTGTACTAAAATTTGACAATTTTGTACCCCTAAAAGGAACGAGGTGGACCACCCAAATTTATCGTGATACATACTAGGGTTCTATACTATTATACCAAATGTTTAAATTGGGCAATTTCTAAAATTGAAGGGGTGGGCCAAGGTACCCCTCCCGGGGGTGCACTAATATATCCATGTCTTATGAAAGGTAATAGACTCCTGTATACGCTCATATAAACATATAAGGTAATAGGACCTCATCCAAGGGAATAAATTAGGTCGAAAACCAAACACGTGGTACTACGTATTGCTTACGTTTATATTCTTTGGCAATTTGGTACCCCTAGAAGGGAACGAGGTGGACCATACAAATTTATCATAATACATATTAGGGTTCTGTACTATAATACCAAATGTTTAAATTGGTCAATTTCTAAAATTTAAGGGGTGGGCCAAGCTACCCCTCCCAAATTTTTCAAGGGGTGCATTAATGTACCCATGTCTTATGAAAGGGAATGGACCCCTGTATACGCCCATATAACCATATAGGGTAATAACACCTCATCAAAGGGGATAAATTAGGTAAAAAAAACCCGAAATTCGAATTTTTGGCAATTTTTTACCCATGAAAGGGAACGACATAGACACCCAATACTGATCGAGGTACATACTATGGTCCTAGGCTACCATACCAAATTTTTAGATTTGGCAATTTCCAAAATTTAAGGGGGGTCGTCCTATGTACCCCTGCCAAAATTTAGGGGGTGGGCCATGGTACCCCTGCCAAAATTTAGAGGGGGTGGTCCTATGTACCCCTAGGTCATTGACCCCGGCCAGGGACCATGGGTCCTGAGGCAGGGACCCAGGGGCCAAAAAGTGTCCTGAAGTCACGCCCATACTACTCTGATATAGCCTCAGTGGTGAAATGGCGCTAAACCCAAAATCTATTATTAGTATTTTATAATAAGTAGAGAAGAGAAAAAAGTTTTATGGTACTAAATTTGTTGAGATCTTTTATTTCTTCGTAGTATGGACTATATTGTTGTCTTGGTGTCGGAACCATTTTAGATAGGCTTTCACGAAGATCTCACTTTTTTCAATTAAAAGCCCTAAAACCTCTCAATAGTATGACCTTTTGCTTGAGTCAATTGCATCGCATAAGAATGCACTTGGTTTACATAATACCTTGGCCATCACCATACTGCAAGTATTATCACTTCGTATTTTACGTGAGGAGTTGAAGTGTGTTGTCTATTGTTTTCAAATCTGTTTTGTCTCATTTTCCTGTTGCTGTAATTTGACGCTGTACTTCTCTCACATCAAGGTACTTTCCTGAAACCACGTGGAACAGAAAGTTTAATTTGTCTGTGTTGAGGATCCTTCTTGGGTCTTCCATTATTCACTTAATCCCTTAGATTCAAGATAGCTCTAAAGTTCAGCAAACCAGTCGCGGATTCTCTCTTCCAAAACAGCAGCCCAGCCCTTGCCAGTAGTTTCAACCTTCTTCTGAGACAGACAAGGATGTCTTCCCATAAAACACCTGAACCAAATTTTTCCTGGTCTTCCATGCTTGAACGATGTGCTTCTTCCTAAAGACTGTACAATTTCCTGAACAGTGTCCAGTAAATTACTTTTCTTAAACGGAAATCCTGTCTTTGCCATGTTCATTACCCATTCAGAAATTCCCTCTTCTTCTTGTGGGCTCTGGAACCGCTTCCGGCTTAGAGCAATCTCTCTTCTGACGCCCAGATAATTTATCGTTTAAAGTTGTGATAGGAACGTGGAAGGATCTCGATGTCTGCCTTTGGGACATCATACCGGACCTAACCTGCTGAACAGCTTGTCAAGTCAGATAACGAATAATGAAATGGTTTCATTTTCTAACATGTTTGATTCTGTTTTTGAGGACACTTTCCTTGTTGGGTTTCTTAATTTTGCCCATTGTTAAATCCTGAGCAGTAATTAAGGATACTCAACTAAAATGTAAACAATTATTTATGATTAACTTCAACCGGCTTACTAGTCCATACATTGAGAAGAAGATCCCGGGTCAGAAGTGTGAAATAATGCAATCAGCACGACGTAACACCTCGATTAGATAGGCTCTCTTTGACGAAACATTACTAAAAACTGTAAATCTAAATATTTTTATAACTTTTTGAACCCATGAACTATCAGATACAAGGTGGATAGCATATAATTCAGAGTAAAACTCGGTATTCAGCGCAAAAGAAATCAACAACTTAATTTAATTAATAATGAAATCACCAATAGCCCAAACAAATTACAATAATGTTCGATACAAAAGAACACTTTTCCTTAAAGGAACCTCTTTTATCGAACGGCATTTCGATATTACGAAATGGGTCTCGAAAATCGAACACTATTTTCTTTTCCCTTCAAATAAGATGATAGCTGAAAAGAAACATTATAACAAATATATATACATATATTGATATTAATGCATCGTATTATTAAAATGATACCTTATAATGACACCATCGCACAAGGGAAAAAGGATTATTACTGCGCTGCTGCACGGTGGAATTTTCCGAACCGTTAACTTTGGCTGCAGTATATAGAGAAGGTCATAATCGTATTGCATTTCATCCAAAGGGACTAGATTAAACAGGGGACTACAATCTTCATTTGAAGGCAATTAAATTAACGCTTACGTTTTATCACGCAGCTGGTCATCTTTTCTATGAAAAATTTGCACATCACTATATTCAACAGAGGGAAGCCCCTGGAGGCAAATACGGTATCAGAGTATACAAGAAATTAAGAACTTAAGGAACATTCACTATAATCAGGAAAAGAGGCTTTCGTGAGTGAAGTTCCAAGAGATATGATTATCGAAAAGTGCTTAATTAAGGGCACGAAATTTTCTCGGGATTAACTAAACGTATGACACAACGTTAGCAAAATTAATCCTACATTTCCAAATACCATTACGATAACAGAAGTTGTACAGGACTTTTGTGCTTATCAGTTTATCAGTTCATCAGCTTTATAAATTCATCTCTTGTCTCACATGCCAAGAGAAGCGGGCCTGGGTCTACAATGTAATCACGTTCGTAATTACCTAAAGAGCTCCTATTAGAGTTTCAGGCCAATATACTTTAAAAGCTTACAACGACAGGTGTAATATAACTGTTACGGTATATTGTTAAGCTTCGTGACCTTCCGTCTTAAAAGCATCTTGGTACAGTCGCAAAGGAACAAGGTGCTGAGCAGTAAGCATTGATTGTCCTTATATCGTATAAAACCTAGGGAATAAAATGAAACCAACAGGAATCGACTTGTAGTAAGGCTTTCATTTTTACGCCCTTCTTGGATAGAAACGTTCATGGAGTTTTTGCATGTACCAGTAAGCTTCAATATGGCCACTTTTTCCGTTACTAACACAGCAGCTGTGCAGCATTCAATTCGGAAATACCTCCAACTGCATGAGCGAAATGGTCTAAGGATGAAAACAATCCAAAGAGGTTGGTGTGAGGATCCACACAGCTACCATCAGCTCCAGCCCGATAATAGGATTGTGATAATAGGATTACAAGATAGGATTGTGAACGAGCCAAATGTTAGTGTAAAAAAGCCGATATGAAGTATTTAAGGTTTTGTGCAATCTGTTAATGGAGTTCATATAAAATGGCAGATCAGAAAACAAACTGATATAGATCATAATGAAAAAATGCTGTAAAAAACCAATATGTCATTAACAGCTCGTTAATTGTTGATCCAATCAGTTATTATTATTATTTTGTGATATCGTCCCCGCCTCATAGACCTAAAAAAATGGACACAAAGACGAACTTGATCAAACTTTAAATGAAGGTGTAAGACAAGGTATAAAAAATGAAGGTGGTTTATTGTTCTGTTTATATATTTTGGAATCCTTTAACACGAGCTGCTTTGGTACCCGAAGAGAAAACGAAACCGTAGCAGGACACACAGCGAGCAAAAACCAATTCATTGAGATATCACATTCGTGTACTAAAGTATCATAAAATTGTACATATATAACAATTGGTTATTGTTTGATTCTTTATATGTTAAAATGTTCAACAGCATGTGATTGACTATGAAGATTCTGGCATCTGCAAGGACACTTAAAATTGTGTAATTGCCGTCTAGTTTACGACTCTCCTAAAAAGAAGTCAAATTTAACACTCTTAATAAAGAACGATGTTTGGATATTCCGTATATGCAAAGACTCCATCAGGCACGTAGCCAGGATTTCGTGAAGGGGGGGGGGACCGTGACATAAAATACTGTGGTCATCACAAAAGGGGCTCGATCATTCTAAACTATTTTACTGGAACATATATTGGTTCGTTTAGCCAGGATTTCGTAACGGGGGGGGGGGTAACATGAAATAATGAAGGCCCAGGAGCTCGATTAATCTAAACTACTTTACTATCAACATATATTGGTTTGTTAGGACAATAAAATGAAGATATGTTGGCAAGTATTTTAATAAACTATGAGGAAATTTCGAGCAAAATAATAAAAAATAGTATTGAAAAAGATTTTACAATATTTACGTCCTTCTCCTGTTCATTAAAATATAACAATTTTCCTTTCGTTATGACCTTAATTATTATAAAAAGTACATACTCAATACTGTCTTGTAAACTACCTTCTAATATAAATAAAATAAAAAGTTTGTTTGTGTGTTTGTCTGTCTGTGTGCGGCCTGGAGACCAGACGAGTGGACCGAGAGTTACCAAATTTTGGTCAGGGGTACCTTGGCCCAGGCCCCAGGTCAAGACGAAGTGTTTTTTTTTAATTTCGAAACAGGGGGGTCTCAGGGGGGCGTTTACCGGAACCGGCTTGGGAACCAGAAAAATTGACCGACAGTTACCAAATTTTAGTCACGAATACCTTGGTCCAGGCTCCAGACCAGAGTTAATCGTTTTTGTCGAAATTCGAATCAGGGGGGTCTCAGGGGGGCGTTTACCGGGACATGTAAAAGTAGTTGAAACTGACCGATATTTATTTATTTATTTAACATCACCAGATGCAGCTCAGAGGTCATTTTACACTGGATATCCAACAACATTAACAATGGAAAGAATTTGGGAAGGTATCGGCCAGGGCCTGTTTAGTAGGTGCCATGCCGGCATTTGCCTGGTAGGACTGAGAGAAACCCTGGAAAACCTCAGTCAGGATGGTCGGCAGCGGGATACGAAGCCACGACCTCCCGAATACGAAGCCAACGCTCTACCACTTGAGCTATTTTGTCGAATTCATATTTACGCGGTCGCTGAAATCAATGGTGAAACTCGGATTGCATTAACTTCCAAATTCACGCTATTCGGCTCCGGGCCGGGGGGTCACCGAAGGGGGGTGAGATACCAAGACATATAAAAGTAATCCAAAATGACGGATATTAGTGTCAAATCCATAGTTTTCGCGGTCGCTGAAATCAATGGTGACACTTCCATTAGCGATGACTTGCAAATTTAGTTACAATTGTATGCGGGCCGGGAGTCAGCGGAGGTTGCATACCGAGACATATAAAAAATAGCCCAAAATGACCGATATTAGTATCAAATCCATAGTTTTCGCCGTCGCTGAAATCCATGGTGATACTCCCACAGGCGTTGACTTCCAAATACAGTCCCTGTGCGAAGCATGTGTATGTTCAACTAGTTTTACAATATATGCGTTCCTTTCTCTGTTGAATCAAATGCTAACAGAACTTTCTTTCAACATAAATTTTTGTTTTTATATTCCGTCAACTATTGTCGGTTCAAATGACAGGTTGAAAAAGCAATAGAAAATTGTCCTTGAAACAGCATGTTTGATACTGCAAGGATGCGATGACGAAAAACTATGATTTAAAATGTTCACGCTGTTACACAACGGCTCTATGATTTCGAAAGCTTGAAATCTCCCTGACTAGTAGCGGAAATTCTGAGAATTCCATAACTTTTCTTGAAGTTTCACATTCCGCGACTCTTCCAGAATATCTCGCTTACCTCGCCATCATATTGCAAGTAATACAAAATCTCCCCATAAGAAAGTGTAAGCAAAAGCTTCCTGTAGTTTTCTTTTTAATTTTTAACGCTGATCCTTCTTTTTGTCATTTCATTTTATTTTATCTTTCCTTATTTTTTTTCATTTCTGGTCTCGAAAGGGGGGGTCCGGACCCCCCGGACCCCCCCCCCTTGGCTACGTGCCTGACTCCATGTACATTTTTATCCAGACCGGGTCGTAAGAATGAAACCTCTACTACACGTCCATCGCAATTGGTTTTGACGTGTTGGTTTAGGTTTTATACGACATAAGGATACTTACTGCTCAGCACCTTGTTCCTTTGCGACTGACCCAACCTACTTTTGAGACAGAAGCCCAGGAAGCTTAACAATTTTCAGTAACAGTTATATTAGACTTATGGTCGTAAGCTTGGGAAAGATTTAAATGCAGGTTATTGCCGGTAAACTAATAGGAGATCCTTAGGTAATTACCTTGTAGAACGAGGTAATACCATTATTTTTGCCAAAAACCACAGCCGGCACTTTCATATGGCATATCTACAAGGCTGCCATCTGTGGTTTTCTGCAGAAATAATGGTATTACTAATTGTAGATATCAGGATGCATTTAGATAAAAGGATAATAACAGTAGATGTCGAGATCCGCCGTGATACTTGTATTAGAACGAGTGGAGTCAGTTTGCAAGCAGTACAACCGGCGAGAGCGTGCCGTTTGAAATGGGAAAAGAACGGCAGCTCATATTGTTCTTAAATTGCAAATTCGAAATATTCGAGTTTAAACCCAGTGACGTGTGGAACAAGAAGTCTTTAGCTGAGAAAGAATGAATATCACGGTGAGCTCATAAGGTATACTCAAGATAAAGCGCGTTAAAATGATGGACAAGTTGATGGGTTACTTGCGATAGGGCGCCTGCAACCCCGGGCTTGTGAAGCTTTTTGTAATATGCTTCCACTACGTCAGAAATCGATTTAAAATGAGAACATTAACAGACATGTCACTTGACTTCATTCTAGAATGTCTGAAAAGAGATATTAAAAAGATATTAAATCGATCTCTAAGTGATGCGGTGAATCTATAAGCGATGCAAAGAAATAATTTTGAGGATGGAGGGGGATGTTCGATTTTTAATTAGTGGTTTAGAGTGTCAATAATTCGAGGGTTTCATTTCTAAATGTCCGTTAAGGCTAAACGGCTTATGCTGTGAAATTTAGAAGTCAGCAGTCGTCATCGACATCTATTCCTTAATTCCTTTTGGCTTACAGCTAGTATAAAGATTCAACAGTGAATCCGAGCCGTAGGATCTTGTGTAGTGTACTTAGGTCTTAAAAACTAAACACTAGTGCTTTTAGAGCTGCTTAACTCACGTTATACAATGGCCTACCATTTAAAAGACCGTGGATTAACTTTTCCTTTAATATGACGAGGGTATCACAGACGTTCAGCTTTGGGAACGAACAGCGGTTTGTTTTAGCTGGGCCCATGGGATTGAAAAAAGTTGTGATACCAAATGTAAAAATGTAAGTATTAATTAATCAATGAAAATCAAGCAATTGCTATACTTCCCATTTATATGCAACTACAATACTATTTGAAAGTGCATCTGCTGAAGAAATCTACTTAGCACCCATAACGCTCTCATCATGTTCTTGATCGTTAGCCTGATAGAAACTGTTGAATACAAAGAATTGAGTTCTTTCGGATATATTATTTAAAGAAAGTCTCCCGTGTGTTAACACTCGAGGCTATTAAATATATACTTAATTAGCGACCTTGCTGCTCACTAAGGCTTACATGCAGAGCTGTGTTGGATTGACTAGGTTCCCGTACATCATTAATAATATTTTCCCGATTGTATCCAGAAAAACTTGCTATGGAACGCATTATATTCTAACCTCCAAAGGAGCCTTACTTTGGGACTCAGACCGGTGATCAGATCCATGAGCCAAATAAAGAATCGATTTTAAAACCTTTTGAGATATTCTTTTACACGGTTAGGTGGAAAATATTTACGGTATAGTCAATCCTGTGTTCGTTACCAACAGTGGTCATCACAAAGCAACCAAACTGTGGGCTAATCAAATAAGCTTTTAATATAAGCTCACTGTATGCTTTGATTAGTAACTAAGAGCAACACATTTCATAAAGCAGATAGAGTCATTAATTTGAGAAGTCTTTTCATGAAAATTCTCCATATCCAAGTTCTTGAATGATATCACGGTAGCATTGTGTTGATAAGAATATCGTACCACATTTCGTCATTCTTACAACATCCTTTCCTCTAAGACATTTAATCAAGTCTTCACTCGCGTCCCGCGTCTCGATTTCCTTTTCTCGAACATCCTTTACATTAGTTGAAGTCCAGTAGGAACAAACGTTACGGTAGCAGCTGATAGTCAATCAATCTAAGTACAATACCGATCTTCATTTCATCAATCAGTGTAGCCAAGTCAATAAAAAGGAGAATCGATAAAAAAAATTACGTGTAAGTATGCTGCTTCATGATACTTACACGTAATTTTTTTTATCGATTCTCGATTTTTATTGACTTGGCTACACTGATTGATGAAATGAAGATCGGTATTGTACTTAGATTGATCTAGTACAATATCATCTATTCATCTTGTGAAAGCTTCGCCACATCAATTGTTTAATTGAGAGTTACACACTTCTCCTTTTGATATAAGCAGTATAGTCCCTCTGCATTTTTTCAATATTTCAACACCAAGTACTAATTCTATATATTCTTCTGCATACAGTAAATAACTGCAAGAAAAGGTGTTCAAATCTTACCCTAGCTGAAGGAATTAATGAACGCTCCAACGTTGTACCACCTTTAGAAGGTTAACGTGTTAAGTAATTTCTAAGCACCATTTGATACATTGCGTCAGGAAATGGTATAGAAGAACTTTTTGTTATCCTGTACACTTTTACAACATTAGTGAAAATGCTGAATGCCCATGCCAACTCAAGATCATTGAGAACTCACTTCTAGACTTTGCTCGGGGAACTCTACATGTGGTTATGAAGACATTTACAACCGTCGGAGAAGATGACAAAATCTAGGATCTGCGATCTTATTCAACAACGTCTGGATGAGGAAATCAATATGCAACATTTAAAAGAAAATGAAAATGCATGACAAAAACCATATTAGGAAATCTCAAAATTAAGACGGTAACATTTTAACAACCGCCATGGGCATAATCATATTGATATTCATGCAAAGGGACTAGAATGAACAGGTTATTAGAACCTTCATTTGAAGGCAATTAAAATAATGCTTCCGTTTTCTCACTCAGCTGATCATCTTTTCTATGAAAAATTTGCATATCACTATACTCAACAGGTGGAAGCTTTAGAGACAAATACGGTATCAGAGGATTACAAGAAACTAACAACTCAAGGAACATTCACACTTCGCAGAAAAAGAGGCCTTCTTGAGCGAAGTTCCAAGTGATATGATTATCGAACAGTGTTTAATGAAGGCCACGAAATTTTCTCGGGGATTAATTCAACGTCAGACACAACGTTAGCAAGAAATATCCTTGATTCCCAAATCTTACGATAACAGAAGAGGACTTTTGTGGGCATTAGTTTATCATCAGAGCGACGCGTTGAGCTAATGCCACCTTCCTCATCTCAACGCGCAAGAATGTCTATTCGAGTGCCGTGATTATTGCAGAGTCTCTATTGTGTTGTGTTTTAAAACCGACACGTAGAAACCGACACGTATTGCGAGATTCCTTCTAGTCGCAATAGTGTGGAATTAAAATCAGAACTTAAATCTGGGTTAAGTACGTATATAAATTATGTTAAGCGCTATTTTCGCCTTATATTTTATAGAAATAATTTACAATTGGACATGGAAGTGCCCAAAGAGAAAAAAGAGCTTTCGAGAAATATCTGCAAGAATCTAATTTAATCCTGCCATTGAAGCCACGAAAATTCAATCACAGTTCTTGAGAAACTCTGAGATCAATACAAGACGGCTTCAATGATGCAAACAGTTTTCGAAGGAGCATAGTTAGCTGTATATGGACAACAGTAATAGAAGTAACTACAAAGTGGAAATTTGTAGCGGTTGATGGGTGTGATCAGATCATTTAAGAATCTTGGTAGAAGACTTCATGAGCAGTAGTTCATTCTCTTATAGCCACATACAAGCAGAACTGAAAAGAAATGCTACGAAATTATTAAATTTAAAGAAACTTTAGCGTCATTAAATGATTGCTTCACTTTTTTCATGATGCAGCGTGCTGTGACACGACCTCAGCTATACTGAGGAGTGAATACTTGGCAGCCTTCAATTTCCTTCAAAAAGAAAAGGAATTGTGCAAGTTAGTCATAGTCTTCAATCAACCAATTGTGAGTCCTGAAAAAAGTGGTAAGGTTAGACATTTCTTATTCACCTGTATGGAGAAGGAAAAATGTCCTCAGTGTTATAAACCATATCAGATATACAACGAAGTAGTTACTAAGCTTCAATATGGCCACTTTTTAAGTTACTAACACAGCAGCTGTGCAGCATTCAATTCGGAAGTACCTCCAACAGCATGAGCGAAATGGTCTAAGGATGAAAACAATCCAAAGAGGTAGGTGTGTGGATCCACACAGCTACCATCAGCTCCAGCCGGATAATAGGATTGTGATAATTCGTCTCTGATCCCCTTTTTAGAAGCTGGCACTGATTGCAAATACTATATACAACGTTATCGTTGTAGAATGTCATCTGGACGGGACTTCCGTAATAATTTTGCTATGAAGGAAAGATCCCTGGGTTGAAGATTATAAAACACCTACCTTTTGAATAGCCGTCGTATATACTCAATATCACTCTTAATACAAATATTTTACTTTTCCATGTATATAACATATTATAACATTAGACAATTTTATATTTATCAATATATCAATATACTACGAACGTCGTGTTACATTTTTCGTCGATGAAGCTATTCAAAAATTAAGCCTAACTGATATTTTCTTCAAGGGTACAAATGAACTATTCCTTCATGCAAAAACAATATTAATTACAAACAAAAATCTTTATAGTATTAAATATTGGTAGAATAAGAAGGCAACATAATTAGAACATATAAACACATTGAGGATTATCATTTGATACATTAATAAACTCTGAAAAATTAAGATATTCGATGTTCATTATTCTTGTTCTTTCCATATACTAAGTTGCATCTATTTTATATATCTGTCATAACCTTCACACGTTTAAATTAAAAAATTACGATCTTTTATTCTTGAATATTTATAATATCCGCATAAAATTCGCATTGGATAAAAACACGAAAACAAGAGTAGCGTTTTACAATAAAGCTTTTAGATAATTTCTTAGCATGAAACACAAATTAACATTTCCTCAGTTAATACTATAAAAGGAAATTGTAACCAAACTATAAGGAACAAATTCAATAATATTTTCAGTTAACTACCATAACTTTATTTCATCACTTTTGCGAACTATTTCACAATTACATATATTTTTAACATACATTTTAAAAATAAATCGAATGAAGAACATATTAATCATAGAAATAAGCAAAGGTCAATTTAATACAAATCCACCGGACGCCTTTTTGATAGTTCAAGTTATACGTTGAAGCAACATTATATAGCACAATCTTGTGTACATTCTTTCGATTAGGCAATGTTACTATATTTTGATTCCTATTTACAGAATTCCTGTCATCTGCAAATTGATTTTGTGAAAATCACCGAAAATTACTACTTCTACTGAAATTCCTGTTGCTATTTCTAAAATTCCTAGCTCCATTTCTATAATTAGGTTGCGTTTGATTACCGGTACTATTTTAACTATTCATACTATTATTTAAACTATGGACATTAGCATTATTTTAAGGTTGTATATTTACGAACAGAAGTATAATGTGTCTGATTACGTCCTGAATTACCCTGACCTCTATCTTGCACTATATTCATATTCTGTATTGCCGACTGACTTTCATAATTCAGAATAAGCATAATTAGATGATTAAAGCTAATGCACTGCGCCGAAATTAAGAACTGTTGTAGTCGAAATGGTAATAAGATTCTAATGGAAGCTATAATTCGGGATTCCGAATGATTATTTTTTAGTGATCTTAACTCATTATATGTAGATACTATAAATTCTGTAATACCCCTGTGTAATTTTGGATTGAAATGTTTCGTCTCTCTTCACAGCTCGAAGATTCCTTAAGTTCCAAAATTGGTCTGGGATGACGAGTAGGTTCACAACCTGTTGATGTAGGATGCACCGCATTCATGTATCCATTTCCTGACTTAGACTTGCGGGAATAAATTTCTCCTTGATAAAGTTGACCTCATCTTGCAATATTTTAATGTGATATGCGTGAGCATTTACCGTTGACACTAGCCAATCTACTGACTCTTGAACTTCTGTAAATTTTTGTTACTTCTTCCATTTTTTCGTCGTACTGTTAAAAAATTTCTACTATGTGTTTTTTGTTCTGATTCAGTTTACGTAAAATAAGATCCCATGTACTTTCATTACATTGTTCTGATCTGGCTATCTCTTCCTGAAAATCCTTAGTTAGCTGGTTTATCTTCTGATCCAATTTTTCATCAAAGTGTTGAGCTTGTTCCCTAACTAGTTGAGCTATCACATCACTTTTTCGTACTATATCATTAATTTGGTCAGACCGGTTCCTAATTTGCTCGGATTGGTACCCAATTTGATGAGCTATTTCATCACTTTTTCGAACCTTATCATTAATTTGTTCAGACTGGTTTCTAATTTCCTCGGATTGGTTCCTAATTTGTTGAGCTATTTCGTCATTTTTTCGAACCTGATCATTAATTTGCTCACACTGGTTCCTAATTTGCTCGGATTGGTTCCCAATCTGTTGAGCTACATCATCACTTTTTCGTACTTGATCCTTAATTTGTTGAGCTAAGTCTCTTAAAATAGTCTAATTTTCGTTAGGATTCATCTCTGGTTACTCACTTTGATCACGAGATATGTCACGAACTGTTACACTCATTGCCATATTTCGGTGTATCACCTTACGGCTTCTCAATATGGTAACGCAAATGTAACGCGGAAAGCTTGTCGTTTCTACTATTCTTCAAAACGGCACTTTTATATTTCCCGGTGCTGAGGCACAATTTTAGAAGGTGGTTCGTAAATTCTGTTTAAGTAATCTTCAAAATAATTTACACGTTTATTACTTTAACTGATTTTTGATATTCAACCATGAAAAGTGTACATAATCCACTTTTTCATATTTAACAAGATGTCTACGCACACTTATTTACAATGTTTCAATAGCAACAACTCTTTTTCTAGTTAACGATTACAAAATAATCTCTATATATCTGTGTTTCTTTCTTGTCTTTATACATAATACTGCTCAATTAATTCGACTCTGATCCCCTTTCTAGAAGCTGGTATGATTGCAAATATTATATACTACGTTATCCTTGTAGGGACTTCATGTACAAATGGCAGATCGGAAGACAATCTGATATAGATGATGACGAACAACAGATGTTGAAAACCAATATGTCATTGACAACGGCTTAATTGTTGATGGAATCAGTTATGATTTTTATTTTGTAATAACGTCTCCGCCTTATAGACCTAAAAATTGACATGAAAACGATCTTGATTTAACTTTAAACGAAGGTAAGAAACAAGGTATAAAACATGAAGGTGGATTATTGTTTAGTTTACATATTTTGGAATCCTTTAACACGAGCGGCTTTGGTACCCGAAGAGAAAAGTAAACCGTAGCAGGACAAAACAAATTTAAGGAGTTAAACAATTCATTTAGATATCACATTCGCGTATTACAGTACCATTCAATTCCAAACACTGCTTCAGCTTCTAAACACTCCCTTTCCCTGCTGAAGTCAATCACTTTTAAATGTAAATATCTGACAATTTACTATAATTCCTTTCTGTCGTATCATTCTTAAATATGCATTCAACTAGAGATCAGCAGGAGTTTCCTTCTCATTTCAAACTTAGATTTTGATCTACTAAATACCCTCGCTATTCAATCGTAAAATCTGGTAATATATCGCTAATTTCATTTAATTGTAAAATAGTCAAGTACCTACGCTCATCAAAATATGCTTAACTATCCCGGAAAATACTTTTCGCCCTACTGAATGGACTCGCTTTCCAATTGTAAATAACAGACGATTATAATTCCGTTCTTTCACTTAACACTTCAATAAGCAGTAAGTAGTTTTAATGAGAAACTATTATATTTTCCGAACAACACTTTGCAATACTTTTTTAAAAAATATTTTAAAATTGTAAAAGTCCTACAACTTGCAACTCGGTTATTTGTGCTTATTTCTTAATAAGTCGGCAAATAACGATTAGCAAGAGTTCTCTTCATCTTGCAACACCCTCATCGCCCTATGAATGGATAGTTTGCATTGTTAAATATTTGAGAATTTTCGACGATTCTATTCCTTCGTTCTATTCCTAAATATGTTTTGAATAAAAGATTTGAATCTGATTTAGCTTCCTAAGTCTCCTTTGCCATACTGAATATGCTCGATTTTAATTGTAAATATCTGTGAATTTAAAACAATTGCGTTCATCGAATTTATTCTTTAACATGTTTAATCACACGATCAACATGAGTGTGGTTAATCTTCCAAACTTTCCAATCACCCTAGAGTAACACCTTACTTTTCAAATGTAAATGTCTCCAAATTTACTGCAATACTTTTTTTCACTTCATTCTTATATGCGTTGGCAAGTATTGATCAGCAAAAAATTGCTTGATCTTCTTAGCACTCCTTTCGCGTTAAGGAAAGGACACTAATCAAATGTAAATATCTAAGAATTAACGACAATTTCGTTATTTTATTACATTCTTAAATATCCTGGGAACTACCGATTAGCAAGAGTTTACTTCACCTTCCAAAAACTCCTTTCGCCTATTGAATATTTCAATAGAGGATATCTGTCAATTTACGAAAATCAGTTATTTAATTTCGAAAGTACCGTTTTTTCTTTTATTGTTAAATAGTAAATTACTAGATTATATATAACAAAGCACACGTTTCGTTCTATTGAATGTTGTGATTTTGATTGTAAATATCTGGCAATTTACGAAAATTTTTTTCTTTGATTTTATTTTGAAATATATCTTCAACCTAAGATCACAACGAGTCTCCTTCTGCTTCCAACACTCTTTTTCACATACTGATGCGACTCAATTTTCGGTTCTTAATATCTGACAATTTAAGACATTTTTTTTATTATTCACCAATGTGTCGGGAACTAAAGATCAGCTAGAATCTTCTTCGTCTTCTACAACTCTTTTCTCCATACTGAATGGAGTCACTTTTAAATTGGAAATATCTGACATTGTACAACATTGTGTTCTTTCATTGTATTTGTAAATATGTTGCTATCTCACGCTCAGCAATATTCTAATTTCCTCAGCTTACAAGCATTCCTTTGGACCTACACTCAGGAACCGCTCTTCAATTGTAACTACTTGAGAAAGTACGACGATTCTCTTACTTTATTTATTTTTATTATATCAGTAACTAGTATTCAACAACAGCTCGCTTCATCCACTTAAATTCGTTTAAATCACCGAATCGAAACACCAACCAAATGTAAATTTCTGGCAAGTTAAGACAATTCGTCTGTTTTGTTCTATTCTTAATTAAGTAATTAACTAACAACAGTTAGATCTGCTTCATTTTACAAGCACCACTTTCGCCGTGCTAAATAGATTAACTTTTTAAATGTAAGTACCTATGTACGTCAACTCTTTACAACTGAAAAGTGATTCTATTCAGTAGTGCGAAGGGATTGATTCAATGATGATGCAGACTCTTGCTGAACGTAAGTTGACGATACTTTGAAGAATGAAATGAAAGGACAGAAATGCCGAAAATTATCAGACATTTCCAATTGAATAGCGATTCGATTTTATAATAGTTAGAAAGAAAATTTACAGGCCAAAGTTAACTCTTGCTGATCGTTGATTATTGACATATTAAAGTTTAAAATCAAAGTATGAAATTGTCGTTCGTGATATAATTATATTTGTAAAGTTTATCTTTTTAGAAGTGCGAAATAAGTGTTTTGAAGTTTAAGCGGACTCTCGCTGCACCTGAGTTACTAGATATATAAGAATAAAATAATATCAAAATTTACAGATATTTAGTATTGGTAAGTGTCCATCAGTATATGAATGGTGTTTGGAGAATAAAGCATAGAGTAATTGAACGTTAGTTGCTGACATACTTAAGAAGAAAAAATTACAGAATTGTCGAAATTTGTCAGATATTCGGAGTGTTTGCAAGCTGAAGCTGACTCGTAGTAATCCTTGGTTGACACATACTTAAGAATAAAATCAAAGAGCGAAATTGTCTTAAATTGTCTCATGTTTACAACTGAAAGATTAGTCCATTCGGTAGGGCGAAAATTGCGTTTGGAAGATGAAGCAAACTCTTAATGAGCGATATTTGACTACATATTTAACAATAAAATATAAGAACCCAATTGCACTAAATCGAGTTTCGCAATCCTAGCATGCACTCTCTAAAGGAACGTGGAAGTCCCGGGTAATCTCCCAAATCAAAAATTGGTCTAAATGAACATGAATTGATAGGGTTTCTACCGGGTAAAAATAATTCGAATGCATTAAGGTGATGTATACAACAAATATAAAATGGCGGAAACTATCAAACCCGTTGTGTGTGGTTGCATAATCGCCCGGTTCTGATGCTACCCCACTGTGAGGTTCTGAGTATCAAGTGTAGCCAATTTGCACTCAAATGCTCCAGAAGGACTTTGGAGTGTTGGTAAACCACAACAGATGAAGCAGGGTGATTCACACCTGTGGAAACACTAAACTAACAATGCTTGGAAACAGACTGATTCCCAGTAAACGTAAGTTTAAAGCGTTGGATATGTAAGGATTAGAGTCAACGATATGAAAGTCATTGGCAATTCACCAATAATATTCCCTCAACCAATTTATATGATGTGCAATGTAGCATCCCAATAAGGATGCAACAACTAAGGCCAAGTTGGAATTTTGCAAGGGGATTCACTGAGAAATTAAGTAAAAAAATGATGTAAAAACTAAGTAAAAAAAACATGACCAAACGAATTATAAAAAAAATAAATCCAGAAATTCGTGCCTTAGTACACAACACATGCCAAGAAAAATACAAAATTGAACGAAATTGACACATGTAAAAGTAATGTTGGAACACCATTCATATGGAAACTAAAACAACATGAGCAAAAGGAAAAAACGTTTTAGATCTCTGATAGTTTACAACTAGTTGGTAGCAATTAGAAAATGAAACACCTAAACACGTCTGGAGTCTGCACAAGAGCTCTTGCCAAGCAAAGTGTGTACTCCTCAAGGAAATGAATACAGAGAAAGTGATATTCCTTTAATGCTTCAGGGCTAGAGCGCTCGCTTTCGCTCGCGTGGTTGCAGTTTCCAATCTTACTGAGAGCACACGACATCAGATTCCGGACCTGGGTAGTCATTTTCCTATTTTTCGCACGAAGGACGGTGTCCCAGCAGTAGTAGGACATGTTGACATTTGCCTAATAGCTACATGGCGATATCAACACATATATTGGCCACATTTCAATATCTATCATGCGATCTTATCACTGACATTCCTTGAGATTATTTATTTTCTTAGTGAGTCCCCTTGCACAGTTTCAACTTGGCCTGAGTTATTGCACCTTATTGGTAAGCAAACGTTTAGATCATATTGCAACGCAATGATGAATTATTGGTGAATTGGCAGTGGCTTAGATAGTGTGAAGGCTAGTGATTACATTTCCATCACTTTGAGTTTACCTTTACTGAGTATGTGTGCATTTCTGGCCATTTTTCGTTATCTGTTTCCACACATGTGAATCACCCTGCTTCATCTGTTGTGTTCTATCGATTCTCCAGATGTATTTCCAAAGCACTTGGGTACTAAATTTCTGCATTTAATACTCAGAACGTCACTGTTGGCGAGCGGTAGAAGAAGACACCTGCTGATAGTTTGTTACTGACATATTTAACAATACAGTGGATGAGGGAAATATTTGTACATTTTTAGATATTTGTAACTTAAAAGTAAATTTATTTAGCGGGGGCAAAAGACGGAAGGAGAAGCAGACTTGCTTCTCGTAGGTTCAAGACACATTTAAGAATAAAATTAATCATTGGAATATTCGTAACTTGCTAGATATTTACAATGGGAAAGCGAGTCTATACGGAAGGGTGAATGGACTGTTTGGAAGCTGAATAAGACTCTTGCTGATCGATAGTTGTCTACATATCTAAGAATGGAGTGAAGAGAGAATTGTCGTCAATTGTCAGATAATTACATTTTGAAAAGTGAGGCCATTCAGTATGACAAAGTAAGTGTTTGAATTCAGAAGCACACGCTACTAATCTTTAGTTAATGAAATATTTAAGAATAAAATGAAAAAATGGAATTGTCGTTATTGCAATCTATTTACGTCAAAAAATATCGAAGGGAGTGTTTCAATAATTCAACAACAACAACAAATCGTTTTTTAATGACATATCTAAGTTTAGAATGAATATAGTAAATTGAAATATTTACATTTAAGATAAAAGTCCATATAATAGGGCGAAAGGAATGTTTAGTGGATTAAGCAGAATCATGATGATCGTTAGTTTCCGGATTGTCTAAAAATAAAATGACGAACATAATTGTAAATGATCAGATATTTGCAAATGGAAAGCGATTCTATTCATTAAGACTAAAGGATGATTTGGACAAAAAGGATACCCTTGAGGATCGTAATTTGATGACCTTAATTCAGATGTAATAATGGGAAAGCCGTAAATTGAAAAATATTTTCATTTAAAAGTTGATTTATTTCACTAAGTGAAAAATGTGTTTTGCAATAAAAAAAAACAATCCTGATCGTTATTTACTAACATAACGACTAATATTGATAAATATTGATAAACACAACGATTAATATGGAAAACAGAATAGACGTAAATTAATAGTTATTTACACTTGAAATGTTAGTTCATTGAGTGGGGCGAAAGGTGTGTTTTTGTATATAAAGCAAACACTTATGGTCGTTTTTTGTTGACATATTTTAGAAACAAATGAAATAACGGATTTGTTTCAAATTGTTAGATAATTAAAAGTAAATAGTTGTTTTACTGAGGAGATAAGAAAATGCTGGGTAGATGAAACGGCCTTTCATTACCTTTAGTTACTGATATATTTAAATATAAGGTGAAAGAACAGAAATGTCGTCAATTGTCTGTCTTTTACAATCTAATAGTATACCCATTCACAAGGGGAAAAGGAGAGTTTAGAAGTTTTAGCAGAATCTTACTGATCGTTAATTGCCGACATACTTAAGAAAGAATAATAAGTACGTAATAGGACTAAATCGTCACATACTTACAATTAGAAAGTTAGTGTATTGTGTATTGCAAGGGTAGTTTTTGCAACCTGAAGTAGACTCTTGCTGATCGTATGTTGGCGACATATATAAGGTAAAAAGAAATAACTGAATTGTAGAAAATTGTCATATATTACAGATGAAAAATTTCCATTCAGTAGAACGAAAGGGGTGTAAAGATTATGTATCAGACTCTTGCTGATCGTTAGTTACTGACATATTTAGGAATAAATTTGAAAAACGAAATGTTCGTAAAATATAAGAAATTTGTGATTGGAAAATAAGTCTATTTAGCAGGGCGAGAGTAGTGTTTGGAAGATGAAGAAGACTGTCGCTGATTGTGAATTATTTACGTATTTAAGAATAAAATTATACATCGGAAATATCGCAAATTGTCAGATATTTTCAATTGGAAACAAAGTCCATTCTATTGATTCCTTTAAATCGTGGTTGCATTTTGAAATAGCCTTGTAACTAAAGAGTTTCGTTGATTCGCTTTACTGGAAAAACCTCGTGGTGCACATACAAAATACTAGTTTGTTGTACTTTCCAATGTTCGTACACAGTATGTATTACCCTTAAGAAATTCCATTTTTGTTTTGTACTTTGTTGTTGATCTTTTTTCACTCTTTGAATAAACAATTTTCCTCAAAACACTCATAGCTAGTTATATGTGCATATAAATTCAGTATATTAAGGTCAAAAACAGTGGCACAAGTATTAACAATGAACTGCTCATTGTAAATATGAATTGTAATATTATCAGGGATTCACGTAAAACGTCATATTGTTTAATGTATGTTGTGAAAACCATGTCCGAGCAAGTCTCGTTATTTTTACTTTACAGGGTGTATTTAAGAATGGAATGGTAAAACGAAATTTTCTAAATTCATCAAATTTTTAGAATTGAAAAGCGTGTCCATTCAGAAAGACGAAAAGAGTGCTTGGATCTGATGTAGACTGTTTATTGCTCCCTTGTTTAAGATATTTTTAACAATGAAACGAAGGAAGACTTTCTCGAAAATTTTCGGGATTTAACAATAGAAAAGTGGTTCCACTCAGCATGCGAAACGACTGTTTGAATGATTCCACGCAGCAAAGCGAGAGGAGTGTTTGAAAGATGATGCAGGCCCTTATAGATCCTTAGTTACCAATTTAAGCATAAAGTCAAATAGTATATAGGGTGGAATAAATTATAAGAAGCTCTAGCAATAATACCGTTTCTAATCGTTATTTTCTTACATATTTAAGGATAATATGAAAGAACGTAGTCGCAAATACTTAGATATTTAGAATAGAAAAATGAGTCTATTCAGTAGAACAAAAGGAGTGTTTGGAAGAATTTGCGTACTGTTTCTGATCGTTAGTTATTTTTAGTTATTTTCATATTTAACCATGGAAGTACCAAACGGGTCCATTGGACCCTATGACATTTAATTTATTGGACTCTAGGCTTGAAATACTCTAGGCTATATCACAGTTTACAATTGTTTTATTTCATTTCATTCTTCAATATTTGAGCAGTAGCGAACAACAAGAATCTACTTCAGCTTGCAAACATATTTCGCCTATTGCGTAGTCTCAGACCAATTATAAATATATGAGAAGTAGCGAAAAATACGTTACTACAGTTTCAAACTAATAATGTCAGTAACTAATGACGAACAAGTGCCTGCTTCATATTCCGTAAACTCTTTCCTCCTTACAGAATTCTATCAGTTACCAATTGGTAATATCTGAGAAATTACGATAATTCCGAATTTTTTATTCATATAAAAATGATTTACTAACGACCACCATTACTTTGATTTATATTTCGCACTCTTTCGTCATGCTGAGTTTTTCAATTTAGAATTGTAAATATTTGACATTTAGCGAGTTTCGTTCTTGCATTTCTTCTTAAGTATGAATTCAACTAGGGATCACCAAATGTCTGCATCAGCTTCAAAAATATCGCGCTACTACATAGACTCGTATTCAATCATCAGGAGTCTGCTGTGTATATATAACAAAAACACACCTATTATATTATATGTGACAAGTTACGTCAGTTACGTTTTTTCATTTCATTCGTAGATATATCAATAAATAAGGATTAGCAATTGTCTTTATTTTCCACACACCCATTTTTTCACAGTAAATAGACACTCTTTTAAATTGTAAATATCTGACAATTACATTGCCTTCCTTAATTTTATTCTTGGACATGTCCGAAGCAAATGAACAATAAGAGTCTAATTACTTCAGCTTCTCAATTATCCTTTTGCTTTATATATTGGATTAGCTCTTCTATTTGAAATATCACACAATTACCATATTATTATTAAATATCAGTTACTAACGAATAGCGAGAGTCTACTTTATCATTTATACAGTCTCTTTGTCAAACTGAATGTATCACTTGAAACTGAATTTATATGACAAATTACGACAATTCCGTTATTTCATTTTTCTTAAATATATCATTCACTACCGAAAAGAAAGACTCTTATTCAAATAACACACTCCCTTCGCTCTGCTAAGTTACTCATTTTTCAATTGTAATATATCTGTGAATTAAGCAAAAATGAGTAACTAACGATCATCAAGAGTCTGTTTTATATACCAAAACTCACTGAATACACTCGCTATTCATTTGTAAATATCGGACCATATACAATTGTATTTTTTTATTTTACTCTTAAACATTCCGGAAACTAACGATCATCATAATTCTGATTTATCGACTAAAAATTCGCTTCGCCCTATTATATCACTTACTTCTAAAATGTAAATATTTCAATTTAGTATATTCATTTTAAACAAATATGTCAATAACAAACGTTTTTTCATTTTATTCTTAAATATGTCAGTAACTAATGATTAGCAGAGTCTGCTTCTTAATTCAAACACCTACTATTTCATACTGAATGGCCTTCAGGTTCGAAATGTAAATATGTGATAATTGGCAATTGTCTTGAACTAACCATGACCAAAAGTCTGCTCCTACTACAAAGTCTTTTGAACTCCTTAAATATAGTTACTTTTAAGGTAGAAATAACTAACAGTGTATAAATGTTTCGTTCATCCACTTTATTCTTAAACAAACTATCAGCAAGAGTCTGCTTCTGCCGCTGGCCAACAATGACGTTCTGAGTATTAAGTTTAGCGACTTAGTACCCAAATCCTTTAGCCCACAAACGCCCAAGACCAGTTTTATTCGTTAGCAACTGCCTTGAACAATACCATGTTACTTCGAAAAGCTGAGAAGAAAACTGAACGAAATTCGTACAAGAGAACGGGTAGTGTGCCTGAAGTGGAACAACGGGGGTTTGGCTAACTTAATGATATATCCTATGTAACGTAGTAAAAAATAAAGTGGGTCGTTGGTAGCACAAGGAGCGTTTGTGGGTTAGAAACACATCGGAAGTGTCGGTAGAGCACAACAGATATAGCAGGGTGATTCACACGTGTCAAAACACATACTAGAAAATTCCCAGAATTGCACACATACTAAGTAAAGTTATGTTCAGTGTTGGAAATGTAAGCAGTACTGTCCACAACATGAAAGCCACTGGCAATTCACCAATAATATAATTCATCAATTCGGTGCAATATGATTTGCACATTTGCATATCAATAAGGATGCTATAACTGAAGCCAAGTTGAAATTGGGTAAGGGGACTCACTGAGAAGATAAATAAACTCAAGGAATATCAGTGATAAGATCGCATGATAGATATTGAAATGTGCTCAATATGTGTCTTGATATCAACATGTAACAAATGGACAAATGTCATTATTACCAACCACTGCTGAGGCACTGTCCCACATGCGAAAACTGAGAAAATAGCTTTGTACATTCTGCTATTACATCTGGTGCCCTTTTTGGTAGAACGTAATTAGTACACGTTTGTCCCTCTTTGTTTGAGTAATTGTCCCCGTTGCCACACACATCAATAGAAAAATCTTAATCTATGCTTCACATTCAGGTAGAGCGTGAAAATAAAGTAGTATTATGTCCCTCGTCTTCTGGCAAATGTGACGTAATCATAATATAAAAAAAAAGATACAGAAATTCGTATCTTACAGACACAACACATGCCAAGATAAAGGAAAAATTGAACAAAATTGGCAAATGCAACAGTAGTGTTGGAACACCATATATATGGAAAATAAAACGACATAAGAACTAAAAAAACGTTAGAAACCTGTGATGGTTTACAATTGTTCAGTAGCAGTAACAAGAGGAAACATATAAGCATGTCGGGAGTCTGCACAAGAGCGCTTGTGGGTTAGACCAGACAAAGTGTGTAGTCCTGAAGGAAATGAATACAGAGAAAATCAGGCTGCATCAAAGCTTCAGGGTTACAGCGTCCACTTTCGATCGCGTCTTCGCAGTTTCCAATCTTGCTGGGAGCCCACGACCTCAGATGAAGACTTGGGTAGTTATTATTCTATTTTTCTCACAAAGGACGGTGTCCCAGTAGAAGTGGGACATGGTGACATTTGTCCATTAGCCACATGTCGATATCAACACATATATTGGCCACATTTCAATATCTATGATGGGATCCCACTAGTGACATCATTTAGTTTACCTAGTTTCTAAGTGAATCCCCTTGCACGATTTCAACTTGGAATCAGTTGTTGCATCCTTATTGCTAGCGTGCACACCATATTGCTTCGGATTGTGGGAACATTATTAGCGAATTGGCAATGGCTTTCATGTTATTGATGCTAATCCTTACCTTTCCGACGCTTTGAAGTTAAGTTTACTGTAACTGAGTGTATTTCCAGGCGTTGTTAGTGCGTTTCTACACATGTGAATCACCCTGATTCATCTGTTGTGCTTTACCGACACTCAAAAAGTCCTTCTGAAGCAATTGAGTACAAATTCACTGCACTTGATACTCAGAACGTCAGAGTTGTCCATTTTCTATTTGTTGCATACAACAACTTAATGCAAACGGATTATTCTTACCTGGTAGACACCCTATCAATTCACGTCCATTCAGACCATTTTTTATTTGCGAGATTATCCGGGATTCTCTACGTTCCTTTGGAAAACCCCTTTCGCGTGCATGCTAGGGTTGCGAAACATGGAAAATTCAATACTTTAATGAACTTTTTACCCGCCGTCTTTACGTTGGATTGTTTCCGAACTATTGGCGCCCGAAAATCATTCTATCACGCTTTCGGCACATTGCAGAACGGAAACTATGTCCGACTGGCGAAATTTCATAAGAACATTTTTTCTCTTCTCAGTGGTAGGACTCAACTAGCAAGAGCTGTTACTCTTATTTTGCAACACAAGATGTATGTTGCCAACTAACGAGACACACCTTTCGGCATACTCAATACACCCAAATTTCAATTGTAAATATATGACGATTTAGTGCATTTGCCTTCGTATATTGTATTGTTAAATATGAAGGCTGGTATCGCTCAGCAAGGGTTTGCTTCATTTTCCACACTTTCTTTTTGGCATAACGAATGATCTCATCTTTCACTGTTAAATATGAGACAATTTACGACAATTTCGCTTTTTGATATTATTCTTAAATATGTCCTAAGGAAGGAATACTACGAGTCAGCTTCAGCTTGCAAACATTCCGAATATCTGACAAATTACGACAATTCTGTAATTTTTTTCTTCTTAAGTATTTCAATAAGACTGTGCTTTATTCTTCAAACACTTCATTCATATACTGATGGACATACTTACCAATGGTAAATATCTGTAAATTTAGAACAATTCCGTTCTATTATTTTATTCTTGTATATGTAGTTAACTCAGGTGCAGCGAAAGTCCGCTTACTCTTCGAAACACTTATTTCGCACTTCTAAATAGATAAGGTTTACCAATTTAAATATATCGCGTACGACAATTCCGTACTTTGATTTTAACTTAAATATGTCAATAATCAACGATCAGCAAGAGTTAATTTTGGCCTGTAAAAATTCCTTTCTAACCATTATTTTTTTTATTTATTTGCCAAAGTTCCAGATACAGCAAGGCAGCCATTTTACACTGAAACTATATAACATAGAATATAAAATTAACAATAACAAGTATAAACAAAAAGTTATATAAAGGTCCATAAGTGTAGCAATAACAAATTGAAATAAAACTAAGGTTCCATAAGTGTAGCAATAATATCCTGTCGGAAAACATTCTCAGGTTTATAAATATCCACTTCAGAAGCAATGGAGTTAAATTCAGAAGTCAGTCTATAGAACAAAGAACGCTGAATAATTGATAATCGAGGCGTGTTGCAATGAAGTAGTTCACTATTTCTAGTTCTTCTTGCAGGTACCCGAATATTAAATTTAGAGATTAGTTCTTCAGTTCTAAGTTTCCCATTTAGAATTCTATGAAGAAACATCATATCAAATAGCATGCAACGAGATGAAGGTGTACGGATGCCAAGAACAGTCAACAATTCAGGTTTACTTAAACAGCGTACAGAAGGTATTCTTTTCCTGACAACGGCAAGAAAGAAATTTAGAACTGAGTCAATGCGAGAGAGAGTTGATAGGCTAGCCATACTCCAAATGGTGGAACAGTACTCTATTTTTGTTGAAATGAACGTTTTATAGAATATACTTAAGACTGTAATATCCCTAATCTCTGTAAACCTGTACAGGAGATCTAATAATCGCATAGCACTCTTGGTCATGGCAGCAATGTGATCAGCAAACAGAAGTCTTTCGTCGAACACAACCCCGAGATCCTTCTGAGATGAGACCTTAGCAATAGGATCATCTCCAATGAAGTAGGTAGAAGGGACTTTGTTTTTCTTTAATGAAAATGTAATGGTAGAAGATTTTAAGGGATTTACTTTTAGATTCCACATGCTACACCAGTCCAGAAGATCTGAGAGGTTTTTTTGCAGTTCAATCACATCTTGAGCTGTCCTAATTTCCCGAAATAATTTGCAGTCGTCAGCAAAGAGAAGAATTTTGGTATCAGATAACTTAAGATAAGACGGGAGATCATCTATGAAGAGAAGGAAAAGAAGTGGGCCTAGAATACTACCCTGCGGAACACCAGAGAGAACAGGAACAAAATTCGAAGCAGATCCAGAGAGAACAACAAGTTGTTCACGTGCGGTAAGATGGTCTCGTAACAATGAGAAGAAGTTGCCGTGAATATTAAATCTATGTGCTAGTTTATGAAGAAGAAGCTTAGTGTCAATGCGATCAAAAGCTTTAGTTAGGTCTAGATAAATTACATCAAGTTGTGTATTATTGGACAGAGATTTATAGAATCGAGTAACTATTCAATTGGAAATGCCTGACAATTTTCGGTAATTCTGTAATTTCATTTCATTGATCAAAGTATCGGCAACTTACGTTCAGCAAGAGTCTGCATCATCATTGAATCAATCCCTTCGCACTACTGAATAGAATCAATTTTCAGTTGCAAAGAGTTGAAAAGTAAAAAATATTTTACTTTAATTTTTTCTTATAAAGTCAATAAGTAATGATTTCCAAGAGCCTACTTCATCTTCCCAGCAAACCTTCCAGCCTACTGATTAGAAACACTTTTCAACTATAAATATCTGGAGTTTTACGACAATTCCGTTTATTTTAATTTTAACAATGTCGGAAAAAAGAATCAGCATCGGTTTACTTATTGTTCCAAACACTCCTTTTGCCCTACTCATGGACTCGCTTTGAATCGTAAATATCTAATAATTTACCACAATTCCGTGTATTTCATATCATTCTTATTGTCAAGATTATACTGGCTCCACTAAACAGACTTGGTTTTCATTTGAAAAAATCATTGTTTCCATTGTTTGATTCCATTCTTCAATTCCATTGTTAGATTTTATTGTAATGTAGTTCAGTAACTAATTATCATCAAAAATGTGCTTTATATACAAAGAGACACCTATCGCCATAGCAAAGGAACACACGTTTCGATTGTAATTATCTGACAATTTGCTACTGGTGAGTTCTTTCATTTTATTCTTAAAAGGGTGTGTAACTCACGATCAACACGAGTATAGTTACTTCAGCTTTCAAAAAACCCTTTCGCCCTATTAGAATCACTCATCATTGTAACTAACGATCAACAAAAACGTGCTTCATGCTGTAAACACTCCTTTCGCTTTACTGAATGGACACAGTAGCCAATTGTAAATGTAAGACTATTATCACAAGCTAGGCACCTATTTCATTTTAAACATAAATATGTAATAAACTACCGATAAGCGAGAGCATCCTTCATCTCCCAAAGTATCCATTCACCCTGCTTAATACACTCATTTTGAAAGGAAAATATCTCATAAAGTACGATAAATCCGTTCTCTCATTTTAAACTTAAATATATCAGTAACTAAGGACCAACAAATTCTGCTCCGTATACTCCGAATACTTCTTTCGTTGTAGCGCAATTGTAGTAAATCGTCAAATACTTACAACTGAAATTCGAGTGTATTGAGTATGGCGAAAGGAGTGTTTAAAATCTGAAGTATAACCTTCAGATTGTTGGTTGGCAACATACATCTGGTGTTGCAAAATAAGAGTTACAGTTCTTGGTAGTTGAGTCCTACCACTGAGAAAAGAAAAAATGTTCTTATGAATTTTCGGCTGTCGGACATAGTTTCCCTTTTGCAAGGTGCCGAAATCGTGGGAAAATGACTTTGGGGCGCCAATAGTTCGGAAACTATCCAACTAAAAGAGGCCGGGTAAAAAAATTCATTGAAGTCTTATCTACTGTATTGCATTTTGCATGTTTTTTCAATCCTAGCATGGACGCGCAATGGGTTCTCCAATGGAACGTAGAGAGTCCCGAATAAACTCGCAAATGAAAATTGGTCTAAACGGACATGAACTGATAGGGTGTCTACCAGGTAAAAATAATTCGTTAGCATTCAGTTGCTGTATATGACAAATACAATCTGACGGACACATTCAAAATCGTTGTGTGTGGTTGCACAATGGCCAGGTACGGATGCTGGCCTACTGTGACGTTCTGAGTATAAAGTGTAGCGAATTTGTACTCAAATGATTCAAAAGGACTTTTGGAGTGTCGGTAAAGTACAACAGATAAATCAGGGTGATTCACATGTGTGGAAACATTAAACTAACAACGCCTGGAAACGCACTCATTCCCACTAAACGTAAACACAAAGCGTCGGAGATGTAAGGATTAGCTTCAACTACATGAAAGCCATTGCTAATTCGCTAATAATATTCCCACTAACTGATGCAATATGATGTGCACGCTAGCAATAACGATGTAGCAAGTGAGGCCAAGTTGAAATTGTGCAAGGGGATTCACTAAAAAACTAGGTAAACTTAATGATGTCACTAGTGGGATCCCATGATAAATATTGAAATGTGGCCAATATATATGTTGATATCGACATGTAGCTAATGGACAAATGTCAACATGTCCCAGTTCATCTGGGACACCGTAATTTGTGCGAAAAATAGGATAATAACTACCCAGGTGTTAATCCGAGGCCGTGGGCTCCCAGTAACATTTAAAACTGCGACTACGCAAGTGAAAGAGAGCGCTGTAGCCCTGACGCTTTCAGGCAGCCTCATTTTCTCTGTATTCATTTCCTTCAGGACTACACACTTTGTCTAGCAAGCGCCCTTGAGCTGTTACTGTATTGAACAATTATAGCTATCAGAGCGTTTTTTCCTATTTCTCACGTCGTTTCATTTTCCATATGTATGGTGTTCCAACACTACAGTTATATTTGCCAATTTAGTACACTTTGGTCCTTGTCTTGTCATGTGTTGTGTGTGTAAGATACGAATTTCTGGATTTATTTATGTATATTACGAATACGTCCTATGTGCCAGAAGAGGAGGCATATAATGCAAGTTTATTTTCACGCTCTACCTGAATGTCATGCATGGATATGAGTTTTCTTTTCATATGTGTGGCAACGGGATTTATTAATCAAACGGAGGCTCAAACGTGTATTAATTACGTTCCAACAAAAAGGGTACCAGATGTAATAGCAGAATGTACAACGTTTTCGCATCTGGGACGGTACCTCAGCAGTGGTTGGATTCGACGACATTTGTCCATTTGTTAAATGTTGATATCAAGACACATATTGAGCACATTTCAATATCTTTCATGCGATCATATCACTAACATTCCTTGAGTTTTCTTACTTTATTAGCGATTCCCCATGAACAATTTCAACTTGGCCTCAGTTGCTGATATGCAAATGTGCAGATCATATTGCACCGAATTGATGAATTATTATTGGTGAATTGCCAGTGGCTCTCATGTTGCGGTAACTACTGCTAACATTCCCAACACTTTGAACATATCTTTACTGAGTATGTGTGCATTCCTGGGCATTTTTCGTTATTTGTTTCCACACATGTGAATTACTCTGCTTCATCTGTTGTGCACTACCGTCACTCCCGATGTGTTTCTAAAGCTCGTGGGTACTAAATCGCTGAACTTAATACTTAGAACGTCACTGTTGGCCAACGGCAGAAGCAGACTCTTGCTGATAGTTTGTTTAAGAATAAAGAGGATGAACAGAATATTCGTACATTGTTAGATATTTGTACCTTAAAAGTGACTTTATTTAGGGAGTGTAAAAAAGTTGGTAGTAGAAGCAGACTTTTGCTTACCGTTAGTTCAAGACAATTGTCAAATTTAAGATATTTACATTTTGCAAAGTGAGGCCATTCAGTTTGACATAGTGGGTGTTTGAATTAAGAGGAAGACTATGCTAAACATTAGTTACTGACATATTTAAAAATAAAATGAGAAAATGTTTGATATTGTCTTATCTGTTTAAAATGAATATACTAAATTGAAGTATTTACATCATAGACCTAAGTCCATTAATAGGGCGAAACGAATGTTTAGTGGATAAATCAGATTTATGATGATCGTTAGTTTCCGGAATGTTTAAGAATAAAATAAAAAACACCATTGTAAATTGTCTGATTTTTACAAATGATAAAAGAGTCTATTCAGTATGGCTAGGGGATGGTTTGGACACAAATGGAACGTAGTGCGATGACATGTTTATGAGAGATGAAATAATGAGAAAGCCGTAAATGAGTTTTGCTACATAAAAAAGAAATTTATTATCGTTAGTTACTAACATATTTATGAACAATTTTCAAAACGGAATTGTTCTAAAATAGTAGTCGTTTTCAATTGAAATGTTATTCCATTGCGTAGCGCGAAAGGTGTGTTATGGTACTTTAATGAAGCACTTATGCTGGCGTTTGTTGACAATTAATATAATCAAAAGAAATAACGGAATTGTTTAAACTCTTAGATAATTAAAAATGAATAATTGTTTTACTCAGGTGACAAAAAAAGTTGGGTAGATGAAACGGTCTTTCATTATCTTTAGTTACGGACATATTTAAGTATAAATGAAAGAACAGAAACTTAATCAATTGTATCCCTTTTATAATTTAGAAGAAAAACCCATTCACAAGGGCAAAAGGAGAGATTAGAAGATGCAGCAGACTCTTGCTGATCATTAGTTACTGACATATTTTACAATAAATTAGTAAAAACGGAAATATCGTAAATTGTCAGATATTTTTATTTGAAAACTTAGTCTATTCTGTGTTTCAAAATCAGTTTGGAAAACCAAGTATTTGGCGATCATTGCTTGCTGATGTATTTAAAAAATGAATGAATAGATTTGTCGTAAATTCATAGGTGTATTCAATTGAAAAATCAATCCATTCCGTAAGTCGAAAAAAGTGTTTAGAAGCTGAAGTAGTAACGCCCTCAGTTAGGTCCTGAGATATATAAGAATAAAATGAAACAATAGATTTGTTGTAATTTTTCGCATATTTACAATCGAGAAGCTTTGCTAAGAGGCCGACATGTAGCGTGCAAGTTTAAGAACACTCTTGCTAATCGCAGTCGACAACACATTTGAGAATATTTAAACACTATAATTGTTCTAAAATATCAGATATCTACAATATAAAATCAAATGTAAAACAATTTAAAGGGAGTGTTTGGAATCTGATGCAGACTTTGTCTGGTCAATACTTGCCGACATAACAGTGGAAAAACTGAATTGTCTAAATTCATCAAATTTTTAAAATTGAAAAGTGAGTTCATTCAGTAGGACGAAAAGAGTGATTGCAGGTGATGTAGACCGCCGCTCCCTAGTTTAGATATTTTCATCAATGAAACGAAAGAAGGATTTCTCGAAAATTTTCTAATGAGAATTTAATAGTCATTCCACTCAGCAAAACGAAAGGAGCGTTTAATAGGTGAATCAGGCTCTTATAGATCGTTACTTATATATTTAATATTAAATTAAATAACGAAAATGTCGTAATTAATCCGATATATATAACTGATAAATTAGTCTATTCAGTAGGACGAAATTATTGTTTGGAAGGTGAAGTAGACTCTTCTCATCGGCAGTGCTCGACACATTTGAGAATGAAATTAAAGAACGGATTGGTCGTAAATTGTCAGAAACATTTAGTTGGAAAATGAGGCTATTCAGTATGCCGAGGAGAGTGATTTAAAGAAGAAGCAATCTTGCTAATAGTTACTGACTGACATATTTAAGAATAAAATGAAATAACAGAATTTTTGTAAATCGTCAAATATTTAAGATTGTTGATTCCGGTATATAAGGTAGAATGAATTATAAAAAGCTCAATTAATTAAACCGTTTCTAATCGCTAGATACTGACATATTTAAGAGTAATATGAAAGAGCATTTAAGGGTAATATGAAAGAGCAGTCGCAAATACTGTTATATACAATAGAAAAATGAGTATTAGGTAAAACAAAAGGAGAGTTAGGAAGACTTAGCGCACTCTTGCTGTTCACTAGTTATCGTAAGTTATTGACAAATTTAAGAATGAAATGAAGTTACTAATTGTTGTAAATTGTCTGTTTTTTACAAGTGAAAGGCGAGTCTAACCATTAGGGCATAAAAAGTGATTGCAAACATATGTAGACATTAATCAACGTTAGTTGAAGACATATATCATGATAAATTGTCATAATGGTATTGTCGTAAATTGCCAGAGACGATTCAGTAGGCCGAAAGGAGTATTACGAAGCTGAAGCTGATTTGTTCTGTTCGTATGTTGAACACATTGAAGACATTCTTAATGCAATACTAAAGAACGAACTGATATTCACAAGTGAAAAGGTAGACCATTCGATACGACAGAGAAAGTGTTTGGAAAATGAATCTTTCTCTTCCTGATCATTTGCCATGTATAAGAAAGAAATGAAATACCGAAGTTGAAGTAAATTGTTTCATAATCACAATTAATACGGAGTTTCATTATTGTTAATTACTGACATACTCTTCTAAAAAGTGAAAGAACGGATTTGTCCTTAATTGTCTGTAATTTACAATCAAAAAATTATTCCATTCACAAGAGGTAAAGGAGAGTTGGGAGATGTAGGGGACTCTTGCTGACCGTTAGTTGTCGGCAAATTTAGGAAGATAAAGAATGCAATTGTAGTAAAATGTTTAGAATTTATCGTTGAAAAGTTAGTCTAATCATTCGAGCAAAAGGAATGTTTACAAGCTAAAGTAGAATCTTGCTGATCGTTGCTTCAAGACTTATTTAAGAAGAAAATGAAATAACGGAACAATCTTGAATTGTCGGTTATTTACATTTAAAAATGAGCACGTTGAGTAGGGCGAACAGTGGTTTCTCGTTTACAAAGAATTCTCTTGTGAATATTTAGAATAAAATGAAATTATTATCAGATTTTACGAATTCAAAACAAGTCTATTCAATAGGGCGAAAGGAGTTTATTGAGGATCGAGTAGACGTTTCTGATCGTCAGTTTCTGACATCCTTAACAACAAAATGTAATAAATGAATTGTAAAATATTAGATATTTAGAATTTAAAAGATATTCTATTTATTTTGGTATGAGTTCGGATGATGACATTTACTGCCATTATCGTCAGTAGCTGTAATATATCAGTATAATGAGAGGGAACGGAATTGATGCAAATTTTCAAATATTTACAATTGGTAAGCGAAACAGTACATTAGGGCGAAAGGAGTTATCGATAGCTAATGTAGACCCCTGCTAATCGGTAGTTTTCCACAGATATGAATGAAATTATATAATGGAAATGTAATTACCCAGGAATTTCCAATTAAAAGGTGGTTCTGTAGTTCAAAACAAGAGTTTGGATGATAAAACGCAGTTTCATTATGTTAGTTACTGTCACATTTAACTGAAATTATAAAGAACGGTTTTGTCATATATTCGCTGTCAATTATAATTTAAGAGTTAGTCCATTCACAAGGGCAAAAAAAGAATTGGAGAAATGTATGGTTAGTTGCTGACATGTTCAAGGATAAAATGGAAGAATGCAATTGTAGTAAATTGTCACTAACTTAGAACAAAAGAGAGTCTATTCTGTCGAGCGAAAGGAGTGTTAGGAACATAAAATAGGATCTTGATAATCGTTACTTGCCGATATATATAGAACAAAAAGAAAAAATTAATTTGAAATTGTCAGATATTTACTTTTGATATCGCGTGTATGCAGTAGACCGAAAGTGGTATTTGGAAGCTGGACCCAGCTCTGTTGATTGTTAGCTAAGGAATTATTAAAGGATAAATTTAATAACAAAATTGTAATTTGTCAGATCTCATAATTGAAAAGTGAATGATATATAGGGCAAGAGGAATGCTCGAAAACAGAAGCAATTAGTATATCAGCTACTCATATATTCAACAAAAAAACGAAAGAAAGGAACACTCGTGAATTCTCAGATATTTACAATCGAAAAGGAAGTATATTAAATAACACGATAATGCGTTTTAGTATATCAGGTGAACTCTTGTTAGTAGTTAGTTACTAACATACTTTAGATTTTAATGAAATATTGAAAATTTAATATATTATTTATTTTATTGAACATGAGTCTAGTCACTAGGGCAAAGGACTGTTTCGAAGGAGCAGCAAGTGTTTGGAAGGTGAAAAATCTTTTGAATATCGTTATTGTTTGACATATACAAGAAGAAAAAGATATAACAGAATTGTTAAATATTTAAAAATGAAAAGTTGTTTGATTCACCAGGGTGAAAGAAGATTTCGAATGATAAAACGGACTTTATTATTCTTAGTTACTGACATATTGAAGTTTAAAGTGAACAAACTGAATTTCGATAATGGTCTGTAATTTACCATTATAAGTGTTTGCATTCACAAGGGCGAAGGGAGATTTGGATGATGTTGGTGATTGTCTGTTTCGTATATTAAAACGAAAAAGAATGATCACAATTGTAAAAAACTGTTTTCAAATTTTGAATTAGTAAGGGAGTCTATTCCGTGAAGCGACAGAAGGGATTGGATAGTCGACAGACTCATGCTAATCGTTTTTTTGCAACCTGTTTAAGAATAAAGTGAAAAGACGGAATGTCGTTAATTTTCACATATACAGAACTAAAAGCGAGTCTATTCATCATTAGAAAACAGTCTTATAAAGCTAAAGAACAGTAGTGGGGGTTGTTGCTTGAAGACATATTTAAGAATACTTCTATCCCTTATGGGCATACCCGTGGGACGTATAACCTAATATTTAAGAAAAATATGATGATTGGAATTGTCGTAATTTGTAATATATTTACCGTTGGTAAATTAATGCATTCAGTAGGGCGAAAAAAGTGGAAGATTAACCACTCACGTGTTGATCATTAAGCACTGACATATTTGTGAATAAATGTAATGCAAAGGGTTGAAGGGAGCGTTTCAAAGAAAAAGCAGACAATTCCTGCTTGTTACTTAATGGCGTATTTAAGCACTAGATGAAAGAACGAAGTTGACAAAAGTCTGATATTTTGATAGTAAAAATGATACAATTGAATAAGGCGAAACGAGTGTCTGCAAGATGAACTAGACTCTTTTTGATCACTAGTTGCTGATTTATTCAAGAATAAAATAAAAGAATGGAATTTTTGTAAATATCAGATATTTACAAATGAAAAGGGAGTCTTTTCACTAGGACGAAAAGTGTTTGAAAGGTGAAATAGCCTCTTTCTGACCGATAGTTGCCAACTTATTGATAATATACTGAAAGGACAGAATTGTAGAAAATTATCAGATATATGCAATTAAAGGTGTGTTCAATCAGTACACCTAAACAAGTATTAGAGACATTAAGCAGACTCTTGCTGATGAATACTTATTGACATATTTAAGAATAAATTGAGAGAAAGGAAGAGACATAAAATATCTGATATTAAATATAATGTTTTTACATACATAGGCCAAAAGAAGAGTTCGGAAGTTGAAATAGACTTATTATCGAACGAAGTATTATAAAGGAATTGTCAACATTGTCTGTTTTAAAATTGTAAATTGAGTCTATTCAGTTGATGGAAAGGAGTGTTCGGATGCTAAGGCGACTCTTGCTTATCGTTAGTTACTCATATATTTAAGTATAAAATGAGAGAATGGAAAAGACAGAATTGTGAGATATTTACAATTGAATAGAAACTCCGTTGAATTAAACTGGTTTTGTTTTAGCCTATAGAGCTGACTTTTGATGGTCGTTAGATACTGAACTATTTTAGAATTAATTGAGCAATGGAATTGCCGTTAATTGCTAGAATATTAAAGTTTAATAGCGGGTCTATACAATAGGACAGGAAGATCGGTAGGAAGTTGAAGTAAACTCTTCCTGACCGCAGATTCAGACATATCAAATGAAAGAAAGGCACATTCGTAAATAATCAAATATTTAGAATTGAAAAGTGAGGCAATGTTCTATTGTGAAATCAGTGCTTAGAGGCTGATGCAGACTTGTTTTCGATCACCAGTTCAATGCATACTTGGACTGAATTCTAGAACGTAATTCATGATAATTGTCAGTTATTTAGAATTGAAAAGTGAGTAAACTCAGCAAGACGAAAGGAGTGTTTGAAAGCTTATATTTGTCAAATTGTTCATTTAGATATCACATTCGCGTACTAAAAAATCATTCAATTGTACGTTTATAACAATTGCTTATTGTTTGATTCTTTAACAGCAGGTTATTGACTCCCAAGACTCTGCCATCTGGAAGATAACTTAAAATTGTGTAACTGCAGTTTAGTTTTCGACTCTCCTAAAAAGAAGTCAAATTTAACACTCTTAATAACGGACGATGTTTGGATATTTCGTATATGCAAAGACTCCATGTACATTCTTATCCAGACCGGGTAGTAAGAATGAAACCTCAACTACACTTCCATTGCAGTTGGTTTCGACTTATTGCCCTAAGTTTTATACTACATAAGGATATATAATGCTTTCTGCTCAGCACCTTGTTCCTTTGCGACTGCACCAACCTACTTTTCAGACAGAAGCCCATTAAGCTTAACAATTTTCAGTAACAGTTATAATAGACTTATGGTCGTAAGCTTGTAAAGGATTCAAATGCAGGTTATTGGCCGGAAAATCTAATAGGGGATCTTTAAGTAATTAGGTACGTGATTACCTTGTAGAACGAAACCCGTTTCCCCGGCCTGGGAGAGAGGTCCGGCCGATGAATTACTAAAGCTAACGGTGTAAATCACTGATTCGTGAAACTAAGATGTCATACAGGTCTGGTAGAACAGGTATATAACAGACTCAGAAAGAAAGTAATCAGACAGATTTTTTTTTTTACTTAGGGTACATTGGGAGATTTTCAGTTAAGTCACTTGAAAGATATAAAACTTCCTGTGCTTGCCTTCCACATCTTGTACCAGAAGCCCTGAAATTCCCCTCTAGGGAATAGTGTCCGATAACTTGCTCGTCCCGCTGCCCAAGGAAACTAAAAGAGACTGCGATAATTTTCTATTAGATAGAAAGTTAAACTGGAGTTTATAAAAAATATCGAGGCGTCTTTTGCAACCTTGTCTCATTTCAACAAGGTTTTATATTTATAATTACCGTTTAGTTTTCGAATCATCTAAAAAGAACCAAAGTTTAACTTTGTTAATAAAGAACGATGTATCTATAATCGCTTCATACAAAGACCTCTTGTACACTTTTATCCAGGAGGGGCATAAGAATTAAACCTCTACAACACGTCGATCCCAGTTGAATTCAACTTATTTTCTTAGGATTTTTAGGCTATAAGGACAATCAAAGCTTACTTCTCAGCACTTTGATCCTTTGCGACTGTACCGAGCTGCTTTTGAGACAGAAGGTCAGGAAGCATAACAATATTCCGTAACAGTTATATTTCACCTGTCGTCGTATGCTTTTAAAGGTTTCACATGCAGGTTATTGGCCTGAAACTCTATAGGTGTCCAAAAGTTAATACAGTTGGTGCACTAATCTGCTACGGAGGGGAAGCTTACCAGAACTTTACTCACCGGTGAGAAAACGTTTAGAAGATCGAGAAATTCAAATCCTCTAATAAACTTAATAAGAGTGTGCGATATGGCACTCTGTAGTGCAAGATGAACCGTGCGAGTCGGAAAGACTTTAAGGTTCTATACCCTGAGATTATTGGGATAGATACAAAGCGTTATCAATATAGAATATTGATGAAGTGAGTCAAAGTTGCAAATGACGCCTCGAAATTTTTTATAGACGCAAGTTTAACTTTCAGCCTAATAGAAAGTTTCAGCAGTAATAGCAGTATCTATTACTTTCTTTGGGCACCAAGATGACCAAGTACTCAAACACTATTATTAAGGGAGAAAATTCAGGGCTTCTGCACCAAGATGTGGAAAGTGAGGAAGGACATAAGCCGGCATAAAAGTTGCTCCTGTTAAAGAGTTCCAGAAACATTAAACCACCGTGTTTTATACCTTGATTTAAAGTAACATCATGAAGAGGTCTATAAGGCGGTGACGTAAACAAAAAATAATAATCATAACTTATTGGATCAAGAATTAAGCCGTTGTCAATGACTTTTTTTCTACAGGTAAGTAAGCTTATCCGGCTGCAGCTGATGGTAGCTGTGTGGGTCCTGGAATTCGCATATCCTCTTTCACACACCAACCATGTTCGATTGGGTTCATGCTTAGACCATTTCACTCCTCAAATCCGAGGTACTACCGAATTGAATGCTCCACAGCTGCTGTGTTAGAAATAGTAAAAGCGGTCATATTGAAGCTTTGTAACTACTTCCTTGTTATATCAGATATGGCTTATACCGGAGAACAGGACGGTATCAGAGGATTACAAGAAATTAACAACTAAAAGAATATTGACAAGTCGCAGAAAAAGAGGCCTTCTTAAACGACGCTCCAAATGATATGATTATCCAAGAGTGCTTAAAGACCACGAAATTTTCTGGGGGATTAGCTCAACGTGAGGCAACGTTAGCAAGATTCCCCAACACTGTTACGATAAAAGAATTTCTACAGGACTTTTGAAGGAAACAGTTATCGCTTATTTCTTAATATGTCGGCAAATAACGATTAGCAACAGTTTTCTTCATCTTGCATGCACTCCCATCGCCCTATGAATGGATAGTTTTCATTGTTAAATATTTGAGAATTATCGACGATTCTATTCCTAAATATGTTTTGAATCATAGATTTGTGTCTGCTTTAGCTTCCAAACTCTCCTTTGCCATGCTGAATATACTCGATTTTAATTGTAAATATCTGTGAATTTAAAACAATTGCGTTCATCGAATTTATTCTTAAACATGTTTAATCACTCGATCAAGATGAGTGTGGTTAATCTTTCAAACATTCCTATCACCGTAAAGTAACACCTTAGTTTTCAAAGGTAAATGTCTTAAAATATATTGCAATTCTTTTTTTTTATTCATTCTTATATCCGTCAGCAAGTATCGATCAGCAAATAACTGCTTGATCTTCTAAGCACTCCTTTTCTGTTACTGAAAAGACTCACTAACCAAATGTAAATATCTAAGAATTAACGACAATTTCGTTATTTTATTTCATTCCTAAATATCCCGGGAACTACCGATTAGCAACAGTTTACTTCAGCTTGCAAACACTCCTTTCGCTATAGTGAATATCTCATTAGGGAATATCTGTCCATTTACGAAAATCAGTTATTTAATTTCGAAAGTACTCTTTTTTCATTTATTGTTATATAGTAACTTACTAGATTATATATAACAAAGCACACGTTCCGTTCTATTGAATGTTGTGACTTTTGATTGTAAATATCAAACAATTTAAGAAATTTCTTTTCTTTAATTTTATTTTAAAATATATCTACAACCTAGGATCACAACGAGTCTGCTTCTGCTTCCAACACCCTTTTTCACATACTGAATCGACTCAATTTTCAGTTCTTAATACCTGACAATTTAAGTTAATTCATTTTATTCACCAATGTGTCGGGAACTAAAAATCAGCAACAGTCTTCTTTTTCTATAACTCTTTTCTCCATACTGAAAGAATTACTTATGTAAATATAAATATCTGATATTGTAGAACAATTCCGTTCTTTTATTCTATTTGTAATATATGTCACTAACTCACGGCCAGCAATATTCTAATTTCTTCAGCTTCCAAACACTTTTTTGCACCTATATAAAGGAACCGCACTTCAATTATCACTATCTGACAAATGACGACGATTCCCTTATTTTATTTATTTTTATTATATCAGTAACTAGTATTCAAAAACAGCTCGCTTCATCCACTTACATTCATCTAAATCAACGAATCGACACACCCACAAATGTAAATTCCTGGCAAGTTGAGGCAATTCCTCTCTTTTGTTCTATTCTTAATTTAGTAATTTACTAACAACAGTTAGATCTTCTTCATTTTACAAGCACCACTTTCGCCCTGCTAAATAGATTCACTTTTAAAATGTAAGTACCTATGTACGTGAAATTTGTTTTCTCATTCTAAACTTACATATGTTAAAAACTACAGCTCAATATTTCACTAGAGTTCCTTTTCTCTACTGAATATAATAACATTTCAATGGTAAATATCTTACAAATTACGACAATATAGAGATTTCATTTCATTCTTAATTATGTTACTAAATTACTTACGGATTTAAAATATCTGACATTAGTACAAATATCATTTTATTTCATAAAAGTGCCATTTACGAGCTACCACCAAGGTTGCTTCAGCTGCAAAAATATTTTTCGTCATGGTGTGTATACTAAATTTTTAATAGTAAATATCTGACTATTTCCGAAAATAATTTTTAAATAATTTTATTTTAATATAGTCCAAAACTTACGACTATCAAGAGTCTGATTTATATACCAATTCACATCTTTCGCACTAGTGAAAATATTAACATTTTAACTCTTAGGATCTGTTAATTTGCGTCAATTCCGTTCTCTCAATTTATTGTTAAATGAGTCCATTCTTAACGGTCATTAACAGTGTGCTTTTTATACCGAAAACACTTTACGCCTTACTCAACTTACTAAATGACAGATAACTTAAGATATTCTGTTGTCTCACTTTATTCATATATATGACGGCAATTAACTATATGCAAGAGTTTGCTTCATATTCCACACATATCTTCATGAATATTTCAATGTTCATTATCACACAATTTACGACAATTCCATTCTTTCATTTTATTCTTAATATATCTTCAACCAACATTCATCAAGAGTCTGCTTAAGCTTATAAATACTCATTTTCCCATACCGAATAGACACTATTCAGTTGCTATTATTTGATAATGTATGACAATTTTTTTTCATTTATGTTTAGAAGTCTCAATAACACGATAACGAAGTCTGCCTCATTTTTGAGAAACTCGCTTCACCGCTTGAGAATGTAAATAGTACGGCAATTCCTTTCTATCACTTTATTCTTAAATATGTCAGTAACTACGATTAACACAGTCTGCTTCATCATTGACCACTGTGTTTGCGATACAGAATCACCACACTTTTCAATCTTAAATATGTGGAGACCTGACGATAAAAAGAATTCATTCACGTGTCAAATATGCTCTTGGCTTTTCTGGTTGTACTCACTCACCAAATGTAAATATTTTACCAAGTACAAAATTTCCACTCTTTTACTATATTCATAAATATGTCAGTTATTAACAATAAGCGAAAATCTCCTATTGCTTCCAATTACTGCTTTCGCCCTGGTACGCTACTAACTTTTCAAATGTAGATAACTGGAAAAATATTCAATACTTCCATTATTTGATTTTATTCTGTCTGTTCAGTAAGTAATGATGGTCAAAAGACAGCTATATTTGCAAGACCTACCTTTCGCCCTAGTAAATGGACACGAATGTAAATTTCTAACAGTTTGAGTCTGTTCTGATCTCTCATTATGTTCCCAAACATTTCAAAAACAATCGATCATCAACAGTCCTCTTTATCTGCGATTACTGCTTTCGTCCTACTGTATGTACTCACTTATCAATTGTAAATACTTGACAGTTTACGACAATTTTATTCTTTGATTTCACTGATATATGAATGCAACTAACGATCAGCAAGTGGCTGCTTCACATTCCAAACATCTCTTTAGCATTACTAAATGGACTCACTGTTTAGCAAGAGTTCAGTTACAGTTCATAAAACTATTAACGCCCTACTTAGTAGACTCCTTTTCAGTTGTAAATATCTGAAAATTTACAAGTCCATTATTTCATTGTATTCTTAAATATTTTTTGCAACTAACGATCACAAAGAGTCTGCTACATCATTGAATCAATTTAAAATTATAAATGACAGACATTTTACGATAATTCCTTTCTTTGTCTTAATACGTAAATATGTCAGCATATTATTATTATTGCTCTTTCTTTATTCTTGGAGACTTCCGTTCGATTCCTGGTGGGAGTTCGTTTCTCGGGTTTTACGTTAATTTTTAGGTTTACTTCTGATATAGCCTCACTGGTGAAAGGACACTAAACCCAAAATCTATTATTAGTATTATTATAATAAGTAGAAAAGAGAAAAAAGTTTTAGGGTACTAAATTTATTGAGATCTTTTATTCTTCGTAGTATGGACTATATTGTTGTCTTGGTGTCAAAACTATTTTAGATAAGCTTTCACGAAGATATCACTTTTTTTCATTAAAAGTCCTAATAGCTCTCAATAGTATGACCATTTGCTTGAATCAATTGTATCGGATAAGAATGCACTGTGTTAAATAATACCTAGGCCATCACCTTACTGCAAACATTCTCACTTCGTATTTTACGTGAGGATATGAGGTGGGTTGTCTATTGTTTTCAAATCTGTTTTGTTTCAGGTTCAAAATGGTGAATTACGATATCTTTTGAGAACCTGGTTGTATTATCTTTTTAAAGTTAAATGATGTGCTCAAACCTCAGATCTCTTTTAAATTTTCCTATATAAAAAGGTTGTCTGAACACAAATGAAATTGAGATGAGAAACAATACATACATCCCACTAGTTAGTATATTTTAGTTCGTGCGTAGTGGGATGTTTCAACTTCGAGGGGAAACGAATACGCACAGAATTCGCTGCCGACTGTGTCCAGCATTCAGGTCAGGGAACAAGCCTCGTCAATATTTTCCCTCATTCTCTGCCACATTTGTGTCTTCAATACTTTATCAGAATATGTTCAAACTTCTGATACAAAGTGCTTATAATATCTATAGTACACCAAAAGTTTTGATTTTACAATATTGTAATCGATAACATCAATGTTTTCTGGGCCAGTGTTATCGAAAGTGCAGTGCAGCGAAGTTATTAAAAGAATATCTTTCACCTTATAAAAATGTGAAACACAAATTCTCACAATGGCTTTACTAGTTGCACGTTTTCTCAACAATGGACACATAACTTGGTGGCTTTTTAGAGTGATATCCTTCTAGTAGATGTACAAAATCAAAGCTCTGTAGCCTCCGATGAGCGGGCGCACCATAGAGTCGGTTAGGTTGCAATGAGCTTATCCGCTCTGTTCGACTCGGCTCAGATGAACCATCATCTCGATTTTGCACGGTTCAGGTCCGCCACATCTTGGAAGACGTGATATGTGAGCGGTCTCTCTGAGCTCGGGTAGGTAGTGAATAAGACGCGAGCCAATCAACTTAAACAAATTCCACAATTTGAGTCAGCACGTTTCATTCAACGCATATAAATGGACCAAATTTCTTCGCTAGAAGTTAGATCAATTGCTGTTTTTATGTTCGGGTTATTGAGTTTTCATGAATGTAGTCTCTCCTTAAAAACATCCTTGTTTCGGCTTTAAAGAGGATTGTTGAAAACATAGTTCTTGTAAGGCAAGTGTAAATTTCCAACTCGATAAATTTCTTGTACAGTTATATAGATGAATTAATGGATTTACGGTTTGTTTAATTGCTTTTATCAATTCAGGTGAGTAGGGTCATGGTTTTTATTAGACATTTGAATAACAAATTCTAAAAACAACTTTGTTTCATTATTATTAAAAATAGAACTTCAGAGGTTTTGTTTACATCAATTTTTCGCATCCATACAGCACCGTAGGATTTTCTTAGGGGAAAAGATATTCAAGTGACAATTAGGTCATATTCTCTTTACTGTGGAAATATCATTATAATTGTTTAATGAGTATCAACTTGGGGAACAAAGACGCTGATGGTCTATGACGCGTCACAGCGTAAACGTGACGACTCATGAATTATCGGAAAATCGATTACCTATAAGGTAATCCAAACTTTTGAATAAATATAGGGCAAATTAGAATAAGCCTAATATAGGCAACTTAAAAGGAAATGATATAGAAGCATAATTTGACAGAAACGTGAAATATCTTTACTACCTTTCGGTTCAATCTTTCGGTTATGTACTTATAAAATGTATCGAGGTATTTTGTCTTCAACTTTTTGTTATACACAGTATATACCACAGGTATATTAGGTAAGAGTGGTTATTTATATAAGACGGTTCCAAACAAGCGCGTTACTTCTAGCGAATCTACAAAGGCTAGCTACAAATTTTGTAGCTCTAGAATTAGCGGAGCAACAAGTCAAAACCAGTAACTTGGAACACTAAGTATCATATGTTTATATTGTTGATCGAATTTTACAAAAAAGCTACAAATAAACCTTTTCCAGGACCAAAAATATTTTGTAACATTTTCTCGTAATTTTTAGTAAACTTTTATAGCATGATAGGAAGAAAAAATGATTGTGTTTTGATTATTATGTCCATTTAGTTTATAGGAATATTCCGCGAAAAATTTTCTAAAAGAAATTGCGTACTGATTGGGCAAAAGTATAGTATGACTCTTATAATAGCCTTACATAAAAATATATATACTTTTTAAAACACCAGAAAACGCAGACTTTACTGTGAAATGAAAATTGACAGACTAAGCTATTATGTAATATTTTAACCAAACTTTTAAGTTCAATTAGGCTTGTATATGCGATGACATAATCCATGATGCCAAGTAAACTGTGTTACTGACAAGAGAGGTAGCGAATTCGTTTCTGAAAAACATTAATAGTTTTGGCGAACTACATTTTTCATCATGTAGTTGTAGAGCTGCTGCTTTTGAAAAATTACTTCCCGATCATTGCTTATAGTGAAATAATATTTACAAACGTTGAATATTATATACTTGTCTTCTTCGTGAGCCTCTCGAGTCCACTCTAGGCGATCTTGCGTTCATTGATCTCAACAAGCAATTGGAGGACCTTGAACAACTTGCTCAGTTGGTTTTCTGTATGCTCAGAAAACTCTTACTTTTAAGGATATGATTTACAATACTCGGATCATAACTAAGGGTTGGGGCATGAATACAATGGCCCTAGTCACTTAAAAAAATGAACACTACTAAACACTACTTAAATCGTATATTGTTTAAGAAAGATATGCAATTACTTTATCGAGATTTAACATTGGTGTCAACCGGCTCGATTCAATTGAGTCCAAGCTAGAACAGGGTCGGTAGAAATGAGCTGCCTGCTCGGTTCGGTTCGTCTAAGCTTGGTTGAGGTGACACATCGGCTCGAGCCTGTTCGGTTGGGGTGAGCCACCAGCTCAGTTCGCCTCACCACAGTTAAGCCATTGATATATGATTATATGATTAGCCCTCAGTTTGGTTGCTTTGTGATGACCACTTTTACTAAGTTGCTAGCGAACACATAAGTGACTATACCATAAATAATTTACAATTAACTAAGGGAACATATTAAAAGAACCTAAAATATTTCTTTATTTGTCTCATCGATCAGATCACCGGTCTCCGACCCAAATTAAGGCTGCTTCGGAGTTTAGAATATAATGGGTTCCATAGCAAGTTTTTTTCATTATTCAATCGGAAAAATATTATTAATGATAGACCAGAACCTAGTGAATCCGACACATCTTTGTATGTAAGCCCTAGTGAGCAGCTAGGACGCTAATTAAATGGATTTTTGATATTCTCGAGTGTTAACAGACAGGAGACTTTCTTGAAATAATATATCCGTAAGAACACAAATCTTCTGATCTATCATTGATAATCTTTATGATTTTTAAATTTGGTATCACAAAAATTTTCAATCCCAAGGGCCCACCTAAAACAAAACGCTGTACGTTCCCAAAGCTATATGACTGTGATACCCTCGTCTTATTAAAGGGAGAAGTAAATCCACCGTTTTTAAAATGGTACGCCATGTATAATGTGAGTTAAGTAGCTACAAAAGCACTACTGCTTCGTTTTTAAGACCTAGGTACACAACACAAGATACTGCGGCCTCCGATTCATTGTTGAATTTCTTTACTAGCTTTAACCATTAAGAAATACATGGCGACGTCCACTGCTGATTTCTAAATTTCACAGCATTTTTAGATAGACATAAGCCGCAATAAGCCTTTTAGCCATATTGGGCACCTTGAAATAGAACCCTGGAATTTATAGGCACACCTTTGCACCTTAAACAACTAACTAAAAATCGAAAATTCCCGTCCATCTTCTAAATTATATCTTTAATCAGTGCTTCACTTAGAGATCGATTTAATCTTTTATTATTATTATGTTTCACACATTGTAGAATACTATTACAATGAAGTCACGTGACATCTCTGCTCATGTTCTCATTTTAAGTTGATTTCTGATGGTGCAGATGCATATTACAAAAAGCTTGACTAGCTCGGAGATGCCTGCCCTATCGCAAGTGACCCATCAACTTGTCCATCATATAACGCATTTTCTCTTTACTATACCATATGAGCTCACCGTGATATTCCATCTTTCTCAGCTAAAGACTTCTTGTTCCGCACGTCACTCGTTTTAAACTCGAATATTTCGAATTTGCTAGTCCTAAGGACAATATGTGCTGCAGTACTTTTCCCATTTGAACCCACCATATCTCGTCGGTTGTACTGCATGCAAACTGATTCCACTCGTTCTAATGCAAGTATCATACCGGATCTCGATTTCTACTGATATTATCTTTTTATCTAAATGCACCCTTATATCTACAATTATTATTACCATTATTAGAGCAGAAAGCCACATTCGGCAACCTTGTAGATAAATCTTATTTCTTCTTCCATATGAATGTTATTATTCAAAAGATATTAGTCTATTACAGCGTGTAAGTTGCAATTGAAAAATCCTAATCTCACTACGCTTCTTTTAAAATATTACTATGTCTGATTGGTTGTAGTGCATTCTAACTGCTTGCATTCGTTTTGATAAGACAACAACACGAATGTCGATATCTCCCTTTAGTAAAATGTTTTCTGAACGTATCGGTATATCAGAATTACTATGTTTTCGGTAAACAGTCTGAAGTATAGATCTAAGCACATATCTGTGTATTACGACTTTCTTCTTCCCAATGTTAACGGCTCTACTAAGGAATGTACTCTAGGCAGCTTCTCATGGGATTCCGCTATTTGCAGCAAACAACTAAGCAGAAATCTACAGACAATTTGGTTTTTCTATTTTTGTAAAGGAATTTATTTGGTGATCTAGGAAGGCTCTCGTCAACGCCCATGGATATGCTTGCATACATACCAGGCCAAATGACAGTCTGGTTCAGTGTTAGAGATGAGTACACTTCGTAAGCCTCAAATGCTGGCGATTAATCATGTACATTTTGGGGAGTAACTTTCGGCTCTTGAGAAAACTTTCAGTCGGTAGGAGGACACGCAAGCTCTATTCACGTCAGCGAGATGAGCTAGTGTTGAATTTAATAAATAAGATTACAGAAATACTTCTTGTTGATCATTCCGTCTCAGACATGAAAGGTGTCAAAAAGCTAATACAGTTATTGCAATAATCTGCTACAGAGGGGAAGCTTACCAGAACTTTACTCACCGGTTCGAAAACGTTTACAAGATAGAGAAATTCAAATCCTCCAATAAGCTTAATAAGAGTGAGCGATATGGCACTCTATAGTGCAAGATGAACCGTGCTAGTCAGAAAGACTTTAAAGTTCTTTAGCATGAATATTATGGGGATAGATACGTAGCGTTATCAGTATTGTATCTTGATGAAGTCAGTGAAGGTTCATATGATGCCTCGAAATTTTTATAGACGCAAGTTTAGCTTTGAGGCTAATCGAAAGTTAATAGCAGTATCTAATACTTTCTTTGGGCACCAAGATGACCAAGTACTCGAACACTATTACAAAGGGAAAAAATTCATGGCTTCTGCTCCAAGATGTGGAAAGTGAGAAAGAACATAAGCCGGCATATAAGCTGCTCGTGTTAAAGAGTTCCAAAAACAATAAACCACCATGTTTTCTACCTTGTCTTAATGCCTTCATTTAAAGTTACATCAAGGTCATCTTTATGTCCATTTTGTTAGGTCTATAGGGTGGTGACGTAAACACTAAATAATAATCATAACTGATTGGATCAAGAATTAAACTGTTGTCAATGAGATGTTGATTTTCTACAGCTGTTGTTCATTATCATCTGTATCCCATTGTCTTCCATTCTGCCATTTGTACATGAACTCTCTTGGCAGATACACAAACCCCTGAATACTTCATATCGGTTCTTTTACACTAACATGTGGCTCGTTCACAATCCTATCTTCCAATCACTTTTTTTCTACAGGTAAGTAAGCTTATCCCGCTGGAGCTGATGGTAGCTGTGTGGGTCCTGCAATTCGCATATCCTCTTTCACACACTAACCTCGTTCGATTGGGTTCATGCTTAGACCATTTGTCTCCTGAAGTTCGAGGTATTTCCGAATTGACTGCTAGACAACTGGTGTGTTAGAAACGTTAAAAGTGGTCATATAGAAGCTTTGTAACTACATCCTTGTTATATCTGATATGGTTTATACCAGGAGAACAGGACGGTATCAGAGGATTACAAGAAATTAACAGCTCAAAGAACATTCACAATTCGTTAAAAAGAGGCCTTCTTCAACGAAGGTCCAACTCATATGATTATCCAACAGTGCTTAAAGAAGGCCACGAAATTTTCTGGGGGATTAGCTCAACGTCGGACACAACGTTAGCAGGATTATTCCTTCATTCCTTAATACTGTTACGGTAAAAGAAGTTCTACAACACATTTGAAGGAAACAGTTAATCATCTGAGCGACACGCTGAGTTAGTGCCACCTTCCTTGTGTGAAAATAATTTAATGTGCAAGAACATAAATTCGAATGCGGTGAATATTGCAGAGTCTCTGTTGCGTAGTTTTCTAAACCCACACGTACAAGGAAGAATCCTTCTGCACTCAATGGCGTGGACTAAAAATGGCAAGTCAAATTTGCCTTAACTACGTTTATAAATTATGTTAAGCGCTATTTTCAACTTATATTTTATGGATTTAAATTACAATTAGACACGGAAAGTGCCGAAATACAAGAAAGAGAATTCGGAAAGTATCTGGAACGATCGAATTAAAATCTGCTATTGAAGCCACGACAATTCAATCACAGTTCTTGAGAAACTTGCAGATCAATACTAGAGGGCTTCAAGTGATGCAAGCAGTTTTCGAAGTAGTAAAGGTAGCTGTATATGGAAAAGAATAATGGAAAAAACTGCAAACGGGAAATTTGTAGCTGTTATTCGGATCTTCTAAGAATCTTAGGAGAAGACTTCATGAGCAGTTGATGATTCTTTTAAAGCCACATACAAGCAGAACTGAGAGGAAATGCTTCGAAATTATTAAATTTAAAGAAACTTTTGCGTCATTAAAAGATTGCTTTCACTTTTTTTATGATTCAACAGGGTGTGACACGTCCTCAGCAATACACAGCAGTGAATAGTGGCAGCCATCAAGATCCTTCAAAAAGAAGAAGAATTGTGCAAGTTAGTTAGAGTATTTATTTCAACCAAAAGTCAACCAAAACCAATGTGAACGAGCCATATATTAGTATAAAAGGGCAGATATAAAATATTGAAGGTTTTCTCCATTTTGTCAAGTTACTTCATGTACAAACGGCAGATCGGAAGACAATCTTATATAGATGATGACGAACAAAGCTGTTGAAAAGCATTGACAATTGCTTAATTGTTGATCCAATCAGTTATGATTATTATTTTGAAATAACGTCCCCGCCTCATAGACCTAAGAAAATGGACATGAAGACGATCTTGTTGTAACTTTAAAAGAAGGTATAAAAACAAGATATAAAACATGAAGATGGTTTATTGTTTAGTTTTCATATTTTGGAATTCTTTAACACCAGCGGCTTTGTACTTGATGAAAAAACGAAACTGTAGTAGGACACTCACAAGTTAGCAAGCAAAAACCAATTCATTAAGACATCACATTCGCGTGCTACAATACAATTCAATTGTACGTTTATAACAATTGTTTATTGTTTGATTCTTATATGTTAAGATGTCCTACAGCAAATGAATTCTGCCATCTGCAAGGATAGTAACAATTGCGTAACTACCGTTTAGTTTTATAATCTATTAAAAAGAAGCAAAGTTTAACTCTCCTTAAAAATAACGATGTTTCGATATGCGGTACATGCAAAGACTCCATGTACATTTTTATCCAAGAGGGGGCGTAAGAATGAAATCTCTACTACACGTCAATCCCTGTTGGTTTCAACTTATTGCCTTAGGTTTTATACAACATAAGTCCAATCAATGTTTACTGCTCAGAACCTTGTTCCATTGCGACTGTACCTAGCTGCTTTTCAGTCAGAAGGCCACGAAGCTTAACAATTTACAGTAAAAATTATTTTACACTTATGGTCCTAACCTTGTAATGGATCCACATGCAGGTTATTGCAACCTTGACTCACTTCATCAAGATGCTATATTGATAACGCTACGTATCTATCACACTAATCTTCCGGCTATAGAACCTTAAAGTCTTTCTGATTCTAACGGTTCATCTTGACCTACAGTCTGCATATTGCACACTCTTATTAAGCTTATTGGAGGATTTGAATTTCTCGATCATCTAAATGTTTTCTCACTGGTGAGTAAAGTTCTGGTAAGCTTCCCCTCTGTAGCAGCTTAGTGCACCAACTGTATTAGCTTTTTGACACCTTTCATATGTGAGACGGAATGATAAACAAGAAAAATTCTGTAATCTTATTTATTAAATTCAACACTACCTCATTTCCCTGATGAGAATAGAGCTTGCGTGTCCTGTCTATCGACTCAAAAGTATCTTCTCAAGAGGAGAAAACTACTCCACCAAATGTACGCGACTAATCGCCAGCAGTTGAGGCTTACGAAGTGTACTCATCTCTAACACTCAACCGACTGTTATTTGGCCTGGTATATATGTGAGCACAACCATGGCCGTTGACCAGAGCCTTACTATATCACCAAATAAATTCCTTTACAAAAATAGAAGCATCAAATCGTCTGTAAAATTCTGCAGAGATGATCGGTGCATACAGCGGAATAACGTAGCAAACTGCCTAGAGTACATTCCTTGCACAGTCCAGCTAAGAGCCGTTAACAATGGCAAGAAAAAAGATGAAATACACAGATATCTCCTTAGATCTATACTTCAGACTGTTTTCACTGAACATTGTATTCTAAAGTTACAAAAAATTCAGATATTTTACTAAGAGGAGACGTCGAGATACGTGTTGTTATCTTCTGAACACGAATGCAGGCAGTTAGCATTCAATACAACCAACCAGACATAGTAGTATTTGATAAGAAACGTAGTGAGATTTGGATTTTTGAATTCCAACTTACACGCTGTAAAAATCTAGAGTTTGTTGAAAATTTACTTTCATATGGCTAAAGATTTAAGATTTATTACAAGGTTGCCAGCTGTGGTTTTTGGCAAAAATACCATCCTGAAATCTAAATGCATCCTGAAATCTACAATTAGTAGTACCATTATTTTTTCCACAGTATCTTGTGTTGTGTACCTAGGTCTTAAAAAAGAAGTTGTAGTGCTTTTGTAGCTACTTAACTCACATTATACATGGCGTACCATTTAAAAAACGGTGGATTTACTTCTCCCTTTAATAAGACGAGGGTATCACAGTCATATAGCTTTGGGAAAGTACAGCGTTTTGTTTTAGGTGGGCCCTTGGGATTGAAAAATTTTGTGATGCCAAATTTAAAAATCATAATGATTATCAATGATAACAAAGGAATTGCTATACTTCCCGTTTATAAGCAACTACAATACTATTTGAGAGTGGTTCCTGTTGAAGAAATGTACTTTACGCCCATAACGCTCTCACGTTTTCTTGATCGTTAATACGTTAGATCCAAAGATTTGTGTTCTTACGGATATAATATTTCAAGAAAGTCTCCTGTCTGTTAACACTCGAGAATATCAAAAATGCATTTAATTAACGTCCTAGCTGCTCACTAGGGCTTACATACAGAGATGTGTCGGATTCACTAGGTTCTGGTCTATCATTGATTATATTTTTCCGATTGAATAATGAAAAAACTTGCTATGGAACTCATTGTATTCTAAACTCCGAAGCAGCCTTACTTTGGGTCGGAGACCGGTGATCTGATCGATGAGACAAATAAAGAAATATTTTAGGTTCTTTTAATATCTTCCCTTGGTTAATTGGAAATTATTTATGGTATAGTCACTTATATGTTCGCTACCAACTTGGTAAAAGTGGTCATCACAAAGCAACCAAACTGAGGGCTAATCATATAATCATATATCAATGGCTTAACTGTGGTGAGGCGAACTGAGCTGGTGGCTCACCCCAACCGAACAGGCTCGAGCCGATGTGTCACCTCAACCTAGCTTAGACGAACCGAACCGAGCAGGCAGCTCATCTCTACCGACCCTGTTCTTGCTTGGACTCAATTGAACCGAGCCAGAGTTTAAGCTGTAGTGGTGGCTGAGGGCTCGAGTCGAATCGGTTGACACCAATGTTAAATCTCGATAAAGTATTTGCATATCTTTCTTAAACAATATACGATTTAAGTAGTGTTTAGTAGTGTTCATTTTTTCAAGTGACTAGGACCATTGTATTCATGTCCCAACCCTTAGTTATGATCCGAGTATTGTAAATCATATCCTTAAAAGTAAGAGTTTTTTGAGCATACAGAAAACCAAGTGAGCAAGTTGTTCAAGGTCCTCCTATTGCTTGTTGAGATCAACGAACGAAAGATCGCCTAGAGTGGACTCGAGAGGCTCACGGAGAAGACAAGTATATAATATTTACCGTTTGAAAATATTATTTCACTATAAGCAGTGATCGGGAAGTAATTTTTCAAAAGCAACAGCTCTAAAACTACATGATGAAAAATGCAGTTCGCCAAAACTATTAATGTTTTTCAGTAACGAATTCGCTACCTCTTTTGTCAGTAACACAGTTTACTTGGCATCATGGATTATGTCATCGCATATACAAGCCTAATTGAACTTAAAAGTTTGGTTAAAATATTACATAATAGCTTAGTCTGTCAATTTTCATTTCACAGTAAAGTCTGCGTTTTCTGGTGTTTTAACAAGTATATATATTTTTATGTAAGGCTATTATAAGAGTTATACTATACTTTTGCCCAATCAGTACGCAATTTCTTTTAGAAAATTTTTCGCGGAATATTCCTATAAACTAAATGGACATAATAATCAAAACACAATCATTTTTTCTTCCTAGCATGCTATAAAAGTTTACTAAAAATTACGAGAAAATGTTACAAAATATTTTTGGTCCTGGAAAAGGTTTATTTGTAGCTTTTTTGTAAAATTCGATCAACAATATAAACATATGATACTTAGTGTTCCTAGTTACTGGTTTTGACTTGTAGCTCCGCTAATTCTAGAGCTACAAAATTAGTAGCTAGCCTTTGTAGATTCGCTAGAAGTAACGCGCTTGTTTGGAACCGTCTTATATAAATAACCACTCTTACCTAATATAATCTGTGGTATATACTGTGTATAACAAAAAGTTGAAGACAAAATACCTCGATACATTTTATAAGTACATAACCGAAAGATTGAACCGAAAGGTAGTCAAGATATTTCACGTTTCTGTCAAATTATGCTTCTATATCATTTTCTTTTAAGTTGCCTATATTAGGCTTATTCTAATTTGCCCTATATTTATTCAAAAGTTTGGATTACCTTATAGGTAATCGATTTTCCGATAATTCATGAGTCGTCACGGTTACGCTGTGACGCGTCATAGACCATCAGCGTCTTTGTTCCCCAAGTTGATACTCATTAAACAATTATAATGATATTTCCAATAGAACTAGTTGCATAAACAATAAAGAGGATATGACCTAATTGTCACTTGAATATCTTTTCCCCTAAGAAAATCCTACGGTGCTGTATGGATGCGAAAAAGTGATGTAAACAAAACCTCTGAAATTTTATTTATAATAATAATGAAACAACGTTGTTTTTAGTATTTGTTTTTCAAATGTCTAATAAAAACCATGACCCTACTCACCTGAATTGATAAAAGCAATTAAACAAACCGTAAATCCATTAATTCATCTATATAACTGTACAAGAAATTTATCGAGTTGGAAATTTACACTTGCCTTACAAGAACTATGTTTCTCAACAATCCTCTTTAAAGCCGAAACAAGGATGTTTTTAAGGAGAGACTACATTCATGAAAACTCAATAACCCGAACATACATACTCTCCCATAAAAACAGCAATTGATCTAACTTCTAGCGAAGAAATTTGGTACATTTATATGCGCTGAATGAAACGTACTATCTCTAATTGTGCAATTTGTTTAAGTTGGTCGGCTCGCGTCTTATTCACTACATACCCGATCTCAGAGAGACCGCTCACATATCACGTCTTCCAAGATGTGGCGGACCTGAACCGTGCAAAATTGAGATGATGGTTCATCTGAGCCGAGTCGAACAGAGCGGATAAGCTCATTGTAACATAACCGACTCTATGGTGCGCCCGCTCATCGGTGGCTACAGAGCTTTGTCTTTGTACATCTACTAGAAGGATATCACTCCAAAAAGCCACCAAGTTATGGGTCCATTGTTGAGAAAACGTGCAACTTGTAAAGCCATTGTGAGAATTTGTGTTTCACATTTTTATAAGGTGAAAGATATTCTTTTAATAACTTCGCTGCACTGCACTTTCGATAACACTGGCCCAGAAAACATTGATGTTATCGATTACAATATTGTAAAATGAAAACTTTTGGAGTACTATAGATATTATAAGCACTTTGTATCAGAAGTTTGAACATCCTCTGATAAAGTATTGAAGACACAAATGTGGCGGAAAATGAGGGCAAATATTGACGAGGCTTGTTCCCTGATCTGAATGCTGGACACAGTCGGCAGCGAATTCTGTTCGTATTCGTTTCCCCTCGAAGTTGAAACATCCCACTACGCACGAACTAAAATATACTAAGTAGTGGGATGTATCACTATTATTTCTCATCTCAATTTCACTTCTGTTCAGACAACCTTTTTATATAGGAAAATTTAAAAGAGATCTGAGTTTTGAGCACATCATTTAACTTTGAAAAGATAATACAACCAGGTTCTCAAAAGATATCGTAATTCACCATTTTGAACCTGAAACAAAACAGATTTGAAAACAATAGACAACCCACCTCATATCCTCACGTAAAATACGAAGTGAGAATGTTTGCAGTAAGGTGATGGCCTAGGTATTATTTAACCAAGTGCATTCTTATCCGATGCAATTGATTCAAGCAAATGGTCATACTATTGAGAGCTATTAGGACTTTTAATGAAAAAAAGTGATATCTTCGTGAAAGCTTATCTAAAATAGTTTTGACACCAAGACAACAATATAGTCCATACTACGAAGAATAAAAGATCTCAATAAATTTAGTACCCTAAAACTTTTTTCTCTTTTCTATTTATTATAATAATACTAATAATAGATTTTGGGTTTAGTGCCCTTTCGCCAGTGAGGCTATATGAGAAGTAAACCTAAAAATTAACGTAAAACCCGAGAAACGAACTCCCACCAGGAATCGAACGGAAGTCTCCAAGAATAAAGAAAGAACAATAATAATAATATGCTGACATATTTACGTATTAAGACAAAGAAAGGAATTATCGTAAAATGTCTGTCATTTATAATTTTAAATTGATTCAATGATGTAGCAGACTCTTTGTGATCGTTAGTTGCAAAAAATATTTAAGAATACAATGAAATAATTGACTTGTAAATTTTCAGATATTTACAACTGAAAAGGAGTCTACTAAGTAGGGCGTTAATAGTTTTTTGAACTGTAACTGAACTCTTGCTAAACAGTGAGTCCATTTAGTAATGCTAAAGAGATGTTTGGAATGTGAAGCAGCCACTTGCTGATCGTTAGTTGCATTCATATATCAGTGAAATAAAAGAATAGAATTGTCGTAAACTGTCAGGTATTTACAATTGATAAGTGAGTACATACAGTAGGACGAAAGCAGTAATCGCAGATAAAGAGGACTGTTGATGATCGATTGTTTTTGAAATGTTTAAGAACATAATGAAAGATCGGAACAGACTCAAACTGTTAGAAATTTACATTCGTGTCCATTTACTAGGGCGAAAGGTATGTCTTGCAAATATACTTGTCCCTTGACCATCATTACTTACTGAACAGACAGAATAAAATCAAATAATGGAAGTATTGAATATTTTTCCAGTTATCTACTTTTGTAAAGTTAGTAGCGTACCAGGGCGAAAGCAGTATTTGGAAGTAATAGGAGATTTTCGCTTATCGTTAAAAACTGACATATTTATGAATATAGTAAAAGAGTGGAAATTTTGTACTTGGTAAAATATTTACATTTGGTGAGTGAGTACAACCAGAAAAGCCAAGAGTATATTTGACACGTGAATGAATTCTCTTTATCGTCAGGTCTCCACATATTTAAGATTGAAAAGTGTGGTGATTCTGTATCGCAAACACAGTGGTCAATGATGAAGCAGACTGTGTTAATCGTAGTTACTGACATATTTAAGAATAAAGTGATAGAAAGGAATTGCCGTACTATTTACATTCTCAAGCGGCGAAGCGAGTTTCTCAAAAATGAGGCAGACTTCGTTATCGTGTTATTGAGACTTCTAAACATAAATGAAAGAAAGAAATTGTCATACATTATCAAATAATAGCAACTGAATAGTGTCTATTCGGTATGGGAAAATGAGTATTTATAAGCTTAAGCAGACTCTTGATGAATGTTGGTTGAAGATATATTAAGAATAAAATGAAAGAATGGAATTGTCGTAAATTGTGTGATAATGAACATTGAAATATTCATGAAGATATGTGTGGAATATGAAGCAAACTCTTGCATATAGTTAATTGCCGTCATATATATGAATAAAATGAGACAACAGAATATCTTAAGTTATCTGTCATTTAGTAAGTTGAGTAGGGCGTAAAGTGTTTTCGGTATAAAAAGCACACTGTTAATGACCGTTAAAAATTGACTCATTTAACAATAAATTGAGAGAACGGAATTGACGCAAATTAACAGATCCTAAGAGTTAAAATGTTAATATATTCACTAGTGCGAAAGGTGTGAATTGGTATATAAATCAGACTCTTGATAGTCGTAAGTTTTGGACTATATTAAAATAAAATTAATTAAAAATTATTTTCGGAAATAGTCAGATATTTACAATTAAAAATATTAAAAATATATACACACCAGGACGAAAAATATTTTTGCAGCTGAAGCAACCTTGGTGGTAGCTCGTAAATAGGAGGGCGAAAGTGGTGCTTGTAAAATGAAGAAGATCTAACTGTTGTTGGTAAATTACTAAATTAAGAATAGAACAAAAGAGAGGAATTGCCTCAACTTGCCAGGAATTTACATTTGTTGGGTGTGTCGATTCGTTGATTTAGATGAATGTAAGTGGATGAAGCGAGCTGTTTTTGAATACTAGTTACTGATATAATAAAAATAAATAAAATAAGAGAATCGTCGTAATTTGTCAGATAGTTATAATTGAAGAGCGGTTCCTGTATATAGGTGCAAAAAAGTGTTTGGAAGCTGAAGAAATTAGAATATTGCTGGCCGTGAGTTAGTGACATATATTACAAATAGAATAAAAGAACGGAATTGTTCTACAATATCAGATATTTACATTTTAAAAGTAATTCTTTCAGTATGGAGAAAAGAGTTATAGAAAAAGAAGACTGTTGCTGATTTTTAGTTCCCGACACATTGGTGAATAAAATGAATTGTCTTAAATTGTCAGGTATTAAGAACTGAAAATTGAGTCGATTCAGTATGTGAAAAAGGGTGTTGGAAGCAGAAGCAGACTCGTTGTGATCCTAGGTTGTAGATATATTTTAAAATAAAATTAAAGAAAAGAAATTTCTTAAATTGTTTGATATTTACAATCAAAAGTCACAACATTCAATAGAACGAAACGTGTGCTTTGTTGTATATAATCTAGTAAGTTACTATATAACAATAAATGAAAAAAGGGTACTTTCGAAATTAAATTACTGATTTTCGTAAATTGACAGATATTCCCTAATGAGATATTCACTATAGCGAAAGGAGTGTTTGCAAGCTGAAGTAAACTGTTGCTAATCGGTAGTTCCCGGGATATTTAAAAATGAAATAAAATAACGAAATTGTCGTTAATTCTTAGATATTTACATTTGGTTAGTGAGTCTTTTCAGTAACAGAAAAGCAGTGCTTAGAAGATCAAGCAGTTATTTGCTGATCGATACTTGCTGACGGATATAAGAATGAATGAAAAAAAAAGAATTGCAATATATTTTAAGACATTTACCTTTGAAAACTAAGGTGTTACTTTACGGTGATAGGAATGTTTGGAAGATTAACCAGACTCATGTTGATCGAGTGATTAAACATGTTTAGGAATAAATTCGATGAACGCAATTGTTTTAAATTCACAGATATTTACAATTAAAATCGAGTATATTCAGCATGGCAAAGGAGAGTTTGGAAGCTAAAGCAGATACAAATCTATGATTCAAAACATATTTAAGAATAGAATCGTCGATAATTCTCTAATATTTAACAATGAAAACTATCCATTCATAGGGCGATGGGAGTGCATGCAAGATGAAGAAAACTGTTGCTAATCGTTATTTGCCGACATATTAAGAGATAAGCAATAACTGTTTCCTTCAAAAGTCCTGTAGAACTTCTTTTATCGTAACAGTATTGGGGAATCTTGCTAACGTTGCCTCACGTTGAGCTAATCCCCCAGAAAATTTCGTGGCCTTTAAGCACTCTTGGATAATTATATCATTTGGAGCTTCGTTTGAGAAGGCCTCTTTTTCTGCGAATTGTCAATATCTTTTAGTTGTTAATTTCTTGTAATCCTCTAATACCGTCCTGTTCTCCTGGTATAAGGCATATCTGATATAACAAGGAAGTAGTTACAAAGCTTCAATATGACCGCTTTTCCCATTTCTAACACAGCAACTGTGCAGCATTCAATTCGGTAGTACCTCGAATTTGAGGAGTGAAATGGTCTAAGCATGAACCCAATCGAACGAGGTTGGTGTGTGAAAGAGGATATGCGAATTCCAGGACCCGCACAGCTACCATCAGCTGCAGCCGGATAAGCTTACTTACCTGTAGAAAAAAAGTCATTGACAACGGCTTAATTCTTGATCCAATAAGTTATGATTATTATTTTGTGTTTACGTCACCGCCTTATAGACGTCTTCATGATGTAACTTTAAATCAAGGTATAAAACATGGTGGTTTAATGTTTCTGGAACTCTTTAACAGGAGCAACTTTTATCCGGCTTATGTCCTTCCTCACTTTCCACATCTTAGTGCAGAAGCCCTGAATTTTCTCCCTTAGTAATAGTGTTTGAGTACTTGCTCGTCTTGGTGCCCAAAGAAAGTAATAGATGCTGCTATTACTGCTGAAACTTTCTATTAGGCTGAAAGTTAAACTTGCGTCTATAAAAAATTTCGAGGCGTGATTTGCAACTTTGACTCACTTCATCAATATTCTATATTGATAACGCTTTGTATCTATCCCAATAATCTCAGGGTATAGAACCTTAAAGTCTTTCTGACTCGCACGGTTCATCTTGCACTACAGAGTGCCATATCGCACATTCTTATTAAGTTTATTGGAGGATTTGAATTTCTCGATCTTCTAAACATTTTCTCACCGGTGAGTAAAGTTCTGGTAAGCTTCCCCTCCGTAGCAGATTAGTGCACCAACTGTATAACTTTTGGACACCTATAGAGTTTCAGGCCAATAACCTGCATGTGAAACCTTTAAAAGCATACGACGACAGGTGAAATATAACTGTTACGGAATATTGTTATGCTTCCTGACCTTCTGTCCTGACCCAGCTCGGTACAGTCGCAAAGGATCAAGGTGCTGAGAAGTAAGCTTTGATTGTCCTTACAGCCTAAAAATCCTAGGAAAGTTGAATTCAACTGGGATCGACGTGTTGTAGAGGTTTAATTCTTACGCCCCTCCTGGATAAAAGTGTACAAGAGGTCTTTGTATGTAGCGATTATAGATACATCGTTCTTTATTAACAAAGTTAAGCTTTGGTTCTTTTTAGATGATTCCAAAACTAAACGATAATTATAAATATAAAACGTTGTTGAAATGAGTCAAGGTTGCAAAAGACGCCTCGGTATTTTTTATAAACTCCAGTTTAACTTTCTATCTAATAGAAAATTATCGCAGTCTCTTTTAGTTTCCTTGGGCAGCGGGACGAGCAAGTTATCGGACACTATTCCCAAGAGGGGAATTTCAGGGCTTCTGATACAAGATGTGGAAGGCAAGCATAGGAAGTTTTATATCTTTCAAGTGACTTAAGTGAAAATCTCCCAATGTACCCTAAGTATAAAGAAAATTTTGTCAATTGAATACTCTCTTGCTGAATCTGTTATATTCCTGTTCTACCAGACCTGTATACCATCTTAGTTTCGCGAATCAGTGATTTACACCGTTAGCTTTAGTAATTCATCGGCCGGACTTCTCTCCCAGGCCGGGGAAACGGGCCTCGTTCTACAAGGTAATCACGTACCTAATTACTTAAAGATCCCCTATTAGATTTTCCGGCCAATAACCTGCATTTGAATCCTTTACAAGCTTACGACCATAAGTCTATTATAACTGTTACTGAAAATTGTTAAGCTTAATGGGCTTCTGTCTGAAAAGTAGATTGGTGCAGTCGCAAAGGAACAAGGTGCTGAGCAGTGAGCATTATATATCCTGATGTCGTATAAAACTTAGGGCAATAAGTCGAAACCAACTGCAATGGAAGTGTAGTTGAGGTTTCATTCTTACTACCCGGTCTGGATAAGAATGTACATGGAGTCTTTGCATATACGAAATATCCAAACATCGTCCGTTATTAAGAGTGTTAAATTTGACTTCTTTTTAGGAGAGTCGAAAACTAAACTGCAGTTAAACAATTTTAAGTATCCTTCCAGATGGCAGAGTCTTGGGAGTCAATCACCTGGTGTTAAAGAATCAAACAATAAGCAATTGTTATAAACGTACAATTGAATGATTTTTTAGTACGCGAATGTGATATCTAAATGAACAATTTGACAAATATAAGCTTTCAAACACTCCTTTCGTCTTGCTGAGTTTACTCACTTTTCAATTCTAAATAACTGACAATTATCATGAATTACGTTCTAGAATTCAGTCCAACTATGCATTGAACTGGTGATCGAAAACAAGTCTGCATCACCCTCTAAGCACTGCTTTGACAATTGAACATTTCCTCACTTTTCAATTCTAAATATTTGATTATTTACGAATGTGCCTTTCTTTCATTTGATACTTAAATATGTGTGAATCTACGGTCAGGAAGAGTTTACTTCAACTTCCTACCGATCTTCCTGTCCTATTATATAGACCCGCTATTAAACTTTAATTATGTAGCAATTAACGGCAATTCCATTGCTCAATTAATTCTAAAATAGTTCAGTACCTAACGACCACCAAAAGTCAGTTCTAAATGGTAAAACAAAACTTCAGTTTAATTCAACGGAGTTTCTTTTCAATTGTAAATATCTCACAATTCTGTCTTTTCCATTCTCTCATTTTATACTTAAATATATGAGTAACTAACGATAAGCAAGAGTCGCCTTAGCATCCGAACTCTCCTTTCCATCAACTGATTAGACTCAATTTACAATTTTAAGACAGACAATGTTGACAATTCCTTTATAATACTTCGTTCGATAATAAGTCTATTTCAACTTCCGAACTCTTTTTTTGGCCTATGTATGTAAAAACATTATATTTAATATCGGATATTTTATGTCTCTTCCTTTCTCTCAATTTATTCTTAAATATGTCAATAAGTATTCATCAGCAAGAGTCTGCTTAATGTCTCTAATACTTCTTTAGGTGTACTGATTGAACACACCTTTAATTGCATATATCTGATAATTTTCCACAATTCTGTCCTTTCAGTATATTATCAATAAGTTGGCAACTATCGGTCAGAAAGAGGCTATTTCACCTTTCAAACACTTTTCGTCCTAGTGAAAAGACTCCCTTTTCATTTGTAAATATCTGATATTTACAAAAATTCCATTCTTTTATTTTATTCTTGAATAAATCAGCAACTAGTGATCAAAAAGAGTCTAGTTCATCTTGCAGACACTCGTTTCGCCTTATTCAATTGTATCATTTTTACTATAAAAATATCAGACATTTGTCAACTTCGCTCTTTCATCTAGTGCTTAAATACGCCATTAAGTAACAAGCAGGAATTGTCTGCTTTTTCTTTGAAACGCTCCGTTCAACCCTTTGCATTACATTTATTCACAAATATGTCAATGCTTAATGATCAAGAAGTGAGCGGTTAATCTTCCACTCTTTTCGCCCTACTGAATGCATTAATTTACCAACGATAAATATATTACAAATTACGACAATTCCAATCATCATATTTTTCTTAAATATTAAGTTTTACGTCCCACGGGTATGCCCGTAAGGGAAAGAAGTATTCTTAAATATGTCTTGAAGCAACAACCCCCACTACTGTTCTTTAGCTTTATAAGACTGTTTTCTAATGATGAATAGACTCGCTTTTAGTTCTGTATATGTGAAAATTAACGACATTCCGTCTTTTCATTTTATTCTTAAACAGGTTGGAAACAAACGATTAGCATGAGTCTGTCGACTATCCAATCCCTTCTGTCGCTTCACGGAATAGACTCCCTTACTAATTCAAAATTTGAAAACAGTTTTTTACAATTGTGATCATTCTTTTTCGTTTTAATATACGAAACAGACAATCACCAACATCTTCCAAATCTACCTTCGCCCTTGTGAATGCAAACACTTATAATGGTAAATTACAGACCATTATCGAAATTCAGTTTGTTCACTTTAAACTTCAATATGTCAGTAACTAAGAATAATGAAGTCCGTTTTATCATGCGAAATCTTTCACCCTGGTGAGTCAAACAACTTTCCATTTTTAAATATCTAACAATTCTGTTATATCTTTTTCTTCTTGTATATGTCAAACAATAACGATATTCAAAAGATTCTTTCATCTTCCTAACACTTGCTGCTGCTTCGAAACAGTCCTTTGCCCTAGTGACTAGACTCGTGTTCAATAAAATAAATGAAATATTAAATTTTCAATATTTCATTAAAGTCTAAAGTATGTTAGTAACTAACTACTAACAAGAGTTCACCTGATATACTAAAACGCACTATTCGTGTTATTTAATATACTTCCTTTTCGATTGTAAATATCTGAGAATTCACGAGTGTTCCTTTCTTTCGCTTTTTTGTTGAATATATGAGTAGCTGATATACTAATTGCTTCTGCTTTCGAGCATTCCTCTTGCCCTATATATCATTCACTTTTCAATTATGAGATCTGACAAATTACAATTTTGTTATTAAATTTATCCTTTAATAATTCCTTAGCTAACAATCAACAGAGCTGGGTCCAGCTTCCAAATACCCCTTTCGGTCTACTGCATACACGCGATATCAAAAGTAAATATCTGACAATTTCGAATTAATTTTTTCTCTTTGTTCTAAATACATCGCCAAGTAACGATTATCTAGATCCTATTTCATGTTTCTAACACCCCTTTCGCTCGACAGAATAGATTCTCTTTCGATGTAAGTTACTGACAATTTACTACAATTGCATTCTTCCATTTTATCCTTGAGCATGTCAGCAACTAACCATACATTTCTCCAATTCTTTTTTTGCCCTTGTGAATGGACTAACTCTTAAATTATATTTGACAGCGAATATATGACAAAACCGTTCTTTATAATTTCAGTTAAATGTGACAGTAACTAACATAATGAAACTGCGTTTTATCATCCAAACTTCTGTTTTGAACTACAGAACCACCTTTTAATTGGAAATTCCTGGGTAATTACATTTCCATTATATAATTTCATTCATATCTGTGGAAAACTACCGATTAGCAGGGGTCTACATTAGCTATCGATAACTCCTTTCGCCCTAATGTACTGTTTCGCTTACCAATTGTAAATATTTGAAAATTTGCATCAATTCCGTTCCCTCTTATTATACTGAGATATTTCAGCTACTGACGATAATGGCAGTAAAGTTCATCATCCGAACTCATACCAAAATAAATAGAATATCTTTTAAATTCTAAATATCTAATATTTTACAATTCATTTATTACATTTTGTTGTTAAGAATGTCAGGAACTGAAGATCAGAAACGTCTACTCGATCCTCAATAAACTCCTTTCGCCCTATTGAATAGACTTGTTTTGAATTTGTAAAATCTGATAATAATTTCATTTTATTCTAAATATTCACAAGAAAATTCTTTGTAAACTAGAAACCACTGTTCGCCCTACTCAACGTGCTCATTTTTAAATGTAAATAACCGACAATTCAAGATTGTTCTGTTATTTCATTTTCTTCTTAAATAAGTCTTGAAGCAACGATCAGCAAGATTCTACTTTAGCTTGTAAACATTCCTTTTGCTCGAATGATTAGACTAGCTTTTCAACGATAAATTCTAAACATTTTACTACAATTGCGTTCTTTATCTTCTTAAATATGCCGACAATTAACGATCAGCAAGAGTCTCCTACATCTTCCAACCCTCCTTTCCCTCTTGTGAATGGAATAAATTTTGATTGTAAATAACATGCAATTTAAGACAATTCCGTTCTTTCACTTTTTAGATAAGTATGTCAGTAATTAACGATAATGAAACTCCGTATTCATTGTGATTATGAAACAATTTACTTCAACTTCGGTATTTCATTTCTTTCTTATACATGGCAAATGATCAGGAAGGGAAAGATTCATTTTGCAAACACTTTTTTTGTCGTATCGAATGGTCTACCTTTTCACTTGTGAATATCAGTTTGTTCTTTAGTATTGCATTAAGAATGTCTTCAATGTGTTCAAGAAACGAACAGAACAAATCTGCTTCAGATTCTGGCAATTTACGACAATACCATTATGACATTTTATCATGATATATGTCTTCAACTAACGTTGATTAATGTCTACATATGTTTGCAATCACTTTTTATGCCCTAATGGTTAGACTCGCCTTTCACTTGTAAAAAACACACAATTTACGACAATTAGTAACTTCATTTCATTCTTAAATTTGTCAATAACTAACGATAACTAGTGAACAGCAAGAGTGCGATAAGTCTTCCTAACTCTCCTTTTGTTTTACCTAATACTCATTTTTCTATTGTATATAACAGTATTTGCGACTGCTCTTTCATATTACCGTTAAATGCTCTTTCATATTACCCTTAAATATGTCAGTATCTAGCGATTAGAAACGGTTTAATTAATTGAGCTTTTTATAATTCATTCCACCTTATATACCGGAATCATCAATTTTAAATATTTGACGATTTACAAAAATTCTGTTATTTCATTTTATTCTTAAATATGTCAGTCAGTAACTATTAGCAAGACTGCTTCTTCTTTAAATCACTCTCCTCGGCATATTGAATAGCCTCATTTTTCAATTGTATGTGTGTGAGAATTTACGACCAATCCGTTCTTTAATTTCATTCTCAAATGTGTCGAGCAGTGCCGATGAGAAGAGTCTAATTCACCTTCCAAAGAATAATTTCGTCCTACTGAATAGACTAACTTATCAGTTATGTATATCCGGTTAATTACGACATTTTCGTTATTTAATTTAATATTAAATATGTAAGTAACGATCTATAAGAGCCTGATTCATGTATTAAACGCTCCTTTCGTTTTGCTGAGTGGAATCACTATTAAATTCTCATTAAAAAATTATCGAGAAATCCTTCTTTTCTTACATTGCTGAAGATATCTAAACTAGGGAGCGGCGGTCTACATCACCTGCAATCACTCTTTTCGTCCTACTGAATGAACTCGCTTTTCAATTTAAAAAATATGATGAATTCAGACAATTCAGTTTTTCCATTGTTATGTCGGCAAGTATTGATCAGAGAAAGTCTGCATCAGCTTCCAAACACTCCCTTTAAATTGTTTAATATTTGCTTTTAAATTGTAGATATCTGATAATTTAGGACAATTATAGTGTTTAAATATTCTCAAATATGTTGTCGACTGCGATTAGCAAGAGTGTTCTTAAACTTGCACGCTACATGTCGGCCTCTTAGCAAAGCTTCTCGATTGTAAAAATGCGAAAAATTACAACAATTCTATTGTTTCATTTTATTCTTATATATCTCAGGACCTAACTGAGGGCGTTACTACTTCAGCTTCTAAACACTTTTTCGACTTACGGAATGGATTGATTTTTCAATTGAATACACCTATGAATTTACGACAAATCTATTCATTCATTTTTTAAATACATCAGCAATTAATGATCTCCAAAAAACTTGCTTTTCCAAACACTGATTTTGAAACACAGAATAGACTCAGTTTTCAAATAAAAATATCTGACAATTTACGATATTTCCGTTTTTTCTAATTTATTGTAAAATATGTCAGTAACTAATGATCAGCAAGAGTCTGCTGCATCTTCTAATCTCTCCTTTTGCCCTTGTGAATGGGTTTTTCTTCTAAATTATAAAAGGGATACAATTGATTAAGTTTCTGTTCTATCATTTATACTTAAATATGTCCGTAACTAAAGATAATGAAAGGCCGTTTCATCTACCCAACTTTTTTTGTCACTTGAGTAAAACAAATATTCATTTTTAATTATCTAAGAATTTAAACAATTCCGTTATTTCTTTTGATTCTATTAATTGTCAACAAACGCCAGCATAAGTGCTTCATTAAAGTACCATAACACACCTTTCGCGCTACGCAATGGAATAACATTTCAATTGAAAACGACGACTATTTTAGAACAATTCCGTTTTGAAAATTGTTCATAAATATGTTAGTAACTAACGATCATAAATTTCTTTTTTATGTAGCAAAACTCATTTACGGCTTTCTCATTATTTCATCTCTCATAAACATGTCATCGCACTACGTTCCATTTGTGTCCAAACCATCCCCTAGTCATACTGAATAGACTCTTATCACTTATAAAAATCAGACCATTTACAATGGTGTTTTTTATTTTATTCTTAAACATTCCGGAAACTAACGATCATCATAAATCTGATTTATCCACTAAACATTCGTTTCGCCCTATTAATGGACTTAGGTCTATGATGTAAATACTTCAATTTAGTATATTCATTTTAAACAGATAAGACAATAACAAACATTTTCTCATTTTATTTTTAAATATGTCAGTAACTAATGTTTAGCATAGTCTGCCCCTTAATTCAAACACCCACAATGTCAAACTGAATGGCCTCACTTTGCAAAATGTAAATATCCTACATTTGACAATTGTCTTGGACTAACGATAAGCAAAAGTCTGCTTCTACTACCAACTTTTTTACACTCCCTAAATAAAGTCACTTTTAAGGTACAAATATCTAACAATGTACGAATATTCTGTTCATCCTCTTTATTCTTAAACAAACTATCAGCAAGAGTCTGCTTCTGCCGTTGGCCAACAGTGACGTTCTAAGTATTAAGTTCAGCGATTTAGTACCCATGAGCTTTAGAAACACATCGGGAGTGACGGTAGTGCACAACAGATGAAGCTGAGTGATTCATATGTGTGGAAACACATAACGAAAATGCCCAGGAATGCACACATACTCAGTAAAGATATGTTCAAAGTGTTGGGAATGTTAGCAGTAGTTACCGCAACATGAGAGCCACTGGCAATTCACCAATAATAATTCATCAATTCGGTGCAATATGATCAGCATATTTGCATATCAGCAACTGAGGCCAAGTTGAAATTGTTCAAGGGGAATCACTAATAAAGTAAGAAAACTCAAGGAATATTAGTGATATGATCGCATGAAAGATATTGAAATGTGCTCAATATGTGTCTTGATATCGACATGTAACAAATGGACAAATGTCATCGAATCCAACCACTGCTGAGGTACCGTCCCAGATGCGAAAACGTTGTACATTCTGCTATTACATCTGGTACCCTTTTTGTTGGAACGTAATTAATACACGTTTGAGCCTCCGTTTGATTAATAAATCCCGTTGCCACACATATGAAAAGAAAACTCATATCCATGCATGACATTCAGGTAGAGCGTGAAAATAAACTTGCATTATATGCCTCCTCTTCTGGCACATAGGACGTATTCTTAATATAGATAAATAAATCCAGAAATTCGTATCTTACAGACACAACACATGACAAGACAAGGACCAAAGCGTACTAAATTGGCAAATGTAACTGTAGTCTTGGAACACCATACATATGGAAAATGGAACGACGTGAGAAATTAGGAAAAAACGCTCTGATAGCTATAATTGTTCAATACAGTAACAGCACAAGGGCGCTTGCCAGACAAAGTGTGTAGTCCTGAAGGAAATGAATACAGAGAAAATGAGGCTGCCTGAAAGCGTCAGGGCTACAGCGCTCTCTTTCACTTGCGTAGTCGCAGTTTTAAATGTTACTGGGAGCCCACGGCCTCGGATTAACACCTGGGTAGTTATTATCCTATTTTTCGCAGAAATTACGGTGTCCCAGATGAAGTGGGACATGTTGACATTTGTCCATTAGCTACATGTCGATATCAACATATATATTGGCCACATTTCAATATTTATCATGGGATCCCAGTAGTGACATCATTAAGTTTACCTAGTTTTTTAGTGAATCCCCTTGCACAATTTCAACTTGGCTTCAGTTGTTACATCGTTATTGCTAGCGTGCACATCATATTGCATCAGTTAGTGGGAATATTATTAGCGAATTAGCAATGGCTTTCATGTATTTGAAGCTAATCCTTACATCGCCGACGCTTTGTGTTTACGTTTAGTGGGAATGAGTGCGTTTCCAGGCGTTGTTAGTTTAGTGTTTCCACACATGTGAATCACCCTGATTTATCTGTTGTACTTTACCGACACTCCAAATGTCCTTTTGAAGCATTTGAGTACAAATTCGCTACACTTGATACTAAGAACGTCACAGTTGGCCAGCATCCGTAAGTGGCCATTATGCAACCACACACAACGATTTTGAATGTGTCCGTCATATTGTATTTGTGATATACAGCAACTGAATGCTAACGAATTATTTTTACCTGGTACACACCCTATAAGTTCATGTCCGTTTAGACCAATTTTCATTTGCGAGTTTATCCGGGACTCTCTACGTTCCATTGGAGAACCCATTGCGCGTGCATGCTAGGATTGAAAAAACATGCAAAATTCAATACAGCAGATAAGACTTCATTAAATTTTTTTATCCTCCCTCTTTACGTTGGATAGTTTCCGAACTATTGGCGCCCCAACGTCATTTTCCCACGCTTTCGGCATCTTGCAGAACGGAAACCATGTCCGACAGGCGAAAGTTCATAAGAACATTTTTTCTTTTCTCAGTGGTAGGACTCAACTACCAAGAACTGTTTCCCTTATTTTGCAACACCAGATGTATGTTGCCAACCAACGATCTGAGGGGTATACTTCAGATTTTAAACACTCCTTTCGCCATACTCAATGCACTCGAATTTCAGTTGTAAATATTTGACGATTTACTGCAATTGCGCTACAACGAAAGAAGTATTCGGAGTATACGGAGCAGAATTTGTTGGTCCTTAGTTGCTGATATATTTAAGTTTAAAATGAGAGAACGGATTTATCGTACTTTATCAGATATTTACCTTTCAAAGTGAGTGTATTAAGCAGGATGAATGGATAGTTTGGGAGATGAAGGATGCTCTCGCTTATCGGTAGTTTTTTTTTATTACATATTTATGTTTAAAATGAAATAGGGGCCTAGTTTGTGATAATTGTCTTACATTTACAATTGGCTACTGTGTCCATTCAGTAAAGCGAAAGGAGTGTTTACAGCATGAAGCATGAATAGTTACCCGATTCTATAAATCTCTGTCCAATAATACACAACTTGATGTAATTTATCTAGACCTAACTAAAGCTTTTGATCGCATTGACACTAAGCTTCTTCTTCATAAACTAGCACATAGATTTAATATTCACGGCAACTTCTTCTCATTGTTACGAGACTATCTTACCGCACGTGAACAACTTTTTGTTCTCTCTGGATCTGCTTCGAATTTTGTTCGTGTACTCTCTGGTGTTCCGCCAGGTAGTATTCTAGGCCCACTTCTTTTCCTTCTCTTCATAGATGATCTCCAGTCTTATCTTAAGTTATCTGATACCAAAATTCTTCTCTTTGCTGAGGACTGCAAATTATTTCGGGAAATTAGGACAGCTCAAGATGTGACTGAACTGCAAAAAAACCTCTCAGATCTTCTGGACTGGTGTAGCATGTTGAATCTAAAAGGATCTCGGGGTTGTGTTCGACGAAAGACTTCTGTTTGCTGATCACATTTCTGCCATGACCAAGAGTGCTATGCGATTATTAGGTCTCCTGTACAGGTTTACAGAGATTAGGGATATTACAGCCTTAAGTATATTCTATAAAACGTTCATTTCAACCAAAATTGAGTACTGTTCCACCATTGGGAGTATGGCTAGCCTATCAACTCTCTCTCGCATTGACTCAGTTCTAAATTTCTTTCTTGCCGATATCAGGAAAAGAATACCTTCTGTACGCTGTTTAAGTAAACCTGAATTGTTGACTGTTCTTGCCGTACACCTTCATCTCGTTGCATGCTATTTGATATGATGTTTCTTCATAGAATTCTAAATGGGAAACTTAGAACTGAAGAACTAATCTCTAAATTTAATATTCGGGTACCTGCAAGAAGAACTAGAAATAGTGAACTACTTCATTGCAACACGCCTCGATTATCAATTATTCAGCGTTCTTTGTTCTATAGACTGGCTTCTGAATTTAACTCCATTGCTTCTGACGTGGATATTTTTAAACCTGAGAATGTTTTCCGACAGGAAATTATTGCTACACTTATGGAACCTTAGTTTTATTTCAATTTGTTATTGCTACACTTATGGACCTTTATATAACTTCTTGTTTATACTTGTTATTGTTAATTTTATATTCTATGTTATATAGTTTCAGTGTAAAATGGCTGCCTTGCTGTATCTGGAACTTTGGCAAATAAATAAATAAAAGAAATGGTTAGAAAGGAATTTTTACAGGCCAAAATTAACTCTTGCTGATCGTTGATTATTGACATATTTAAGTTAAAATCAAAGTACGGAATTGTCGTACGTGATATATTTAAATTAGTAAACCTTATCTATTTAGAGTGCGAAATAAGTGTTTCGAAGAGTAAGCGGATTTTCGCTGCACCTGAGTTAACTACGTATACAAGAATAATATAATAGAACGGAATTGTTCTAAATTTACAGATATTTACCATTGGTAAGTATGTCCATCAGTATATGAATGAAGTGTTTGAAGAATAAAGCACAGTCTTATTGAACGTTAGTTACTGAAATACTTAAGAACAAAAAAATTACAGAATTGTCGTAATTTGTCAGATATTCGGAATGTTTGCAAGCTGAAGGTCACTCGTAGTATTCCTTCCTTAGGACATATTTAAGAATAATATCAAAAAGCGAAATTGTCGTAAATTGTCTCATATTTAAAAGTGAAAGATGAGATCATTCGTTATGCCAAAAAGAAAGTGTGGGAAATGAAGCAAACCCTTGCTGAGCGATACCAGCCTTCATATTTCACAATAAAATATAAGAACTCAAATGCACTAAATCGTCATATATTTACAATTGAAATTTGGGTGTATTGAGTATGCCGAAAGGTGTGTGTCGTTAGTTGGCAACATACATCTTGTGTTGCAAAATAAGAGTAACAGCTCTTGCTAGTTGAGTCCTACCACTGAGAAGAGAAAAAATGTTCTTATGAAATTTCGCAAGTCGGACATAGTTTCCGTTCTGCAATGTGCCGAAAACGTGGGAAAATGACTTTCGGGCGCCAATAGTTCGGAAACTATCCAACGTAAAGACGGCGGGTAAAAAATTCATTGAAGTATTGAATTTTCCATGTTTCGCAACCCTAGCATGCACGCGAAAGGGGTTTTCCAAAGGAACGTAGAGAATCACGGATAATCTCGCAAATAAAAAATGGTCTGAATGGACGTGAACTGATAGGGTGTCTACCAGGTAAGAATAATCCGTTTGCAATAAGTTATTGTATGCAACAAATAGAAAATGGACAACTGTGACGTTCTGAGTATCAAGTGCAGCGAATTTGTACTCAATTGCTTCAGAAGGACTTTTTGAGTGTCGGTAAAGCACAACAGATGAATCAGGGTGATTCACATGTGTAGAAACGCACTAACAACGCCTGGAAATACACTCAATCACAGTAAACTTAACTTCAAAGCGTCGGAAATGTAAGGATTAGCATCAATAACATGAAAGCCATTGCCAATTCGCTAATAATATTCCCACAATCCGATGCAATATGGTGTGCACGCTAGCAATAAGGATGCAACAACTGATTCCAAGTTGAAATCGTGAAAGGGGATTCACTAAGAAACTAGGTAAACTAAATGATGTCACTAGTGGGATCCCATCATAGATATTGAAATGTGGCCAATATATGTGTTGATATCGACATGTGGCTAATGGACAAATGTCACTATGTCCCACTTCTACTGGGAACCGTCCTTTGTGAGAAAAATGGAATAATAACTACCCAGGTCTTCATCTGACGTCGTGGGCTCCCAGCAAGATTGGAAACTGCGAAGACGCGATCGAAAGTGGGCGCTGTAACCCTGAAGCTTTGATGCAGCCTGATTTTCTCTGTATTCATTCCTTCAGGACTACACACTTTGTCTGCTCTAACCCACAAGCGCTCTTGTGCAGACTCCCGACATGCTTATATGTTTCCTTTTGTTACTGCTACTGAACAATTGTAAACCATCTCAGGTATCTAACGTTTTTTTTTTTTAGTTCTTATGTCGTTTTATTTTCCATATATATGGTGTTCCAACTATACTGTTACATTTGCCAATTTTGTTCAATTTTTCCTTTATCTTGGCATGTGTTGTGTCTGTAAGATACGAATTTCTGTATCTATTTTTTTATATTATGATTACGTCACATTTGCCAGAAGACGAGGGACATAATACTACTTTATTTTCACGCTCTACCTGAATGTGAAGCATAGATTAAGATTTTTCTATTGATGTGTGTGGCAACGGGGACAATTACTCAAACAAAGAGGGACAAACGTGTACTAATTACGTTCTACCAAAAAGGGCACCAGATGTAATAGCAGAATGTACAAAGCTATTTTCTCAGTTTTCGCATGTGGGACAGTGCCTCAGCAGTGGTTGGTAATAATGACATTTGTCCATTTGTTACATGTTGATATCAAGACACATATTGAGCACATTTCAATATCTATCATGCGATCTTATCACTGATATTCCTTGAGTTTATTTATCTTCTCAGTGAGTCCCCTTACCCAATTTCAACTTGGCTTCAGTTATAGCATCCTTATTGATATGCAAATGTGCAAATCATATTGCACCGAATTGATGAATTATATTATTGGTGAATTGCCAGTGGCTTTAATGTTTTCGACAGTACTGCTTACATTTCCAACACTGAACATAACTTTATTTAGTATGTGTGCACTTCTGGGAATTTTTCAGTATGTGTTTTGACACGTGTGAATCACCCTGCTTTATTTGTTGTGCTCTACCGACACTTCCGATGTGTTTCTAACCCACAAACGCTCCTTGTGCCACCAACGAGCCACTTTATTTTTTACTACGTTACATAGGCTATATCATTAAGTTAGCCAAACCCCCGTTGTTGCACTTCAGGCACACTACCCGTTCACTTGAACGAATTTCGTTCAGTTTTCTTCTCAGCTTTTCGAAGTAACATGGTATTGTTCAAGGCAGTTGCTAACGAATAAAACTGGTCTTGGGCGTTTGTGGGCTAAAGCACTTGGGTACTAAGTCGCTAAACTTAATACTCAAAACGTCACTGTTGGCCAGCGGCAGAAGCAGACTCTTGCTGATAGTTTGTTTAAGAATAAAGTGGATGAATGAAATATTTGTACACTGTTAGTTATTTGTACCTTAAAAGTAACTCTATTTAGGGAGTTCAAAAGATTTTGTAGTAGGAGCAGACTTTTGGTCATGGTTAGTTCAAGACAATTGCCAATTATCACATATTTACATTTCGAATCTGAAGGCCATTCAGTATGAAATAGTAGGTGTTTGAATTAAGAAGCAGACTCTGCTAATCATTAGTTACTGACATATTTAAGAATAAAATAAAAAAAACGTTTGTTATTGACATATCTGTTTAATATGAATATACTAAATTGAAATATTTACATTTTAGAAGTAAGTGATACAATAGGGCGAAACGAATTTTTAGTGGATAAATCAGAATTATGATGATCGTTAGTTTCCGGAATGTTTAAGAGTAAAATAAAAAAATACAATTGTATATGGTTCGATATTTACAAATGAATAGCGAGTGTATTCAGTGAGTTTTGGTATATAAAACAGACTCTGGATAATCGTTAGTTACTCATTTTTGCTTAATTCACAGATATATTACAATTGAAAAATGAGTAACTTAGCAGAGCGAAGGGAGTGTGTTATTTGAATAAGAGTCTTTCTTTTCGGTAGTCAATGATATATTTAAGAAAAATGAAATAATGGAATTGTCGTAATTTGTCATATAAATTCAGTTTCAAGTGATACAATCAGTTTGACAAAGAGACTGTATAAATGGTAAAGTAGACTCTCGCTATTCGTTAGTTACTGATATTTAATAGTAATATGGTAATTGTGTGATATTTGAAATAGAAGAGTTAATCCAATATAAAAGCAAAAGGATAATTGACAAGCTGAAGTAATTAGACTCTTATTGTTCATTTGCTTCCGACATGTCCAAGAATAAAATTAAGGAAGGCAATGTAATTGTCAGATATTTACAATTTAAAAGAGTGTCTATTTACTGTGAAAAAATGGGTGTGTGGAAAATGAAGACAATTGCTAATCCTTATTTATTGACACATCTAAGAATGAAATGAAAAAACGTAACTGACGTAACTTGTCACATATAATATAATAGGTACATTGTAGTGCGAAAGGTGTTTTTTTGCTATATATACACAGCAGACTCCTGATGATTGAATACGAGTCTATTTAGTAGCGCGATACTTTTGAAGCTGATGCACACATTTGGTGATCCCTAGTTGAATTCATATTTAAGAAGAAATGCAAGAATGAAATTCGCTAAAAGTCAAATATTTACAATTCTAAATTGAAAAACTCAGCACGACGAAAGAGTGCGAAATATAAATCAGAGTAATGGTGGTCGTTAGTAAATGATTTTTATATGAATAAAAAAATTCGGAATTATCGTAATTTGTCAGATATTACCAATTGGTAACTGATAGAATTCTGTAAGGAGGAAAGAGTTTACGGAATATGAAGCAAGCACTTGTTCGTCATTAGTTACTGACATTATTAGTTTGAAACTGTAGTAACGTATTTTTCGCTACTTCTCATATATTTATAATTGAAGTCTGAGACTACGCAATAGGCGAAATATGTTTGCAAGCTGAAGTAGATTCTTGTTGTTCGCTACTGCTCAAATATTGAAGAATGAAATGAAATAAAACAATTGTAAACTGTGATACAGCCTAGAGTATTTCAAGCCTAGAGTCCAATAAATTAAATGTCATAGGGTCCAATGGACCCGTTTGGTACTTCCATGGTTAAATATGAAAATAACTAAAAATAACTAACGATCAGAAACAGTACGCAATATCTTCCAAACACTCCTTTTGTTCTACTGAATAGACTCATTTTTCTATTGTAAATATCTAAGTATTTGCGACTAGGTTCTTTCATATTATCCTTAAATATGTAAGAAAATAACGATTAGAAACGGTATTATTGCTAGAGCTTCTTATAATTTATTCCACCCTATACACTGGAATCATCACTTTGAAGTATTTGACAATTTACGAAAATTCTGTTGTTTCATTTTATTTTAAATATGTCAGTCCCTAACTATTAGCAAGACTCTGCTTCTTTAAATCACTCTCTTCGCTAAACTGAATGACCTCACTTCTCAATTGTAAGAGCAATCCGTTCTTTAATTTCATTCTTAAATGAGTCGAGCACTGCCGATGAGAAAAGTCTACCAAACCTTCCAAACACTCATTTCGCTCTACGGATTATAATCAGGTTTCAATTGTAAATTTCCTGCTTCATCTTGCAAACACTCCTCTCGCTTTGCTGCGTGGAATCATTCAAACAGTCGTTTCGCATGCTGAGTGGAACCACTTTTCAATTGTTAATACCCGAAAATTTTCGAGAAAGGCTTCCTTCGTTTCATTGTTAAAAATATCTTAAACAAGGCAGCAATAAACAGTCTACATCAGATCCAAGCACTCTTTTCGTCCACCTGAATGGACACGCTTTTCAATTCTAAAAATTTGATGAATTTAGAAAATTTCGTTTTACCATTCCATTCTTAAATACACCCTGTAAAGAAAAAATAGCGAGACTTGCTCGGACATGGTTTTCACAACATACATTAAACAATATGACGTTTTACGTGAATCCCTGATAATATTACAATTCATATTTACGATGAGCAGTACATTGTTAATACTTGTGCCACTGTTTTTGACATTAATATAGTGAATTTATATGCACATATAAGTAGCTATGAGTGTTTTGAGGAAAATTGTTTATTCAAAGAGTGAAAAAAGATCAACAACAAAGTACAAAACAAAAATGGAATTTCTTAAGGGTAATACATACTGTGTACGAACATTGGAAAGTACAATACAACAAACAAGTATTTTGTATGTGCACCACGAGGTTTTTGCAGTAAAGCGAATCAATGAAACCCTTTAGTTACAAGGCTATTTCAAAATGCAACCACGATTTAAAGGGATCAATAGAATGGACTTTGTTTCCAATTGAAAATATCTGACAATTTGCGATATTTCCGATGTATAGTTTTATTCTTAAATACGTAAATAATTCACAATTAGCGACAGTCTTCTTCATCTTCCAAACACTACTCTCGCCTTGCTAAATAGACTTATTTACCAATCACAAGCTTCTTATATTTTACGAACATTTCGTTTTTCAAATTTATTCCTAAATATGTCAGTAACTAACGATCAGCAAGAGTCTGATACGTAATCTTTACACCCCTTTCGTTCTACTGAATGGAAATTTTTCATCTGTAATATATGACGATTTTCTACAGTTCAGTTATTTCTTTTTACCTTATATATGTCGCCAACATACGATCAGCAAGAGTCTACTTCAGGTTGCAAAAACTACCCTTGCAATACACAATACACTAACTTTCTAATTGTAAGTATGTGACGATTTAGTCCTATTACGTACTTATTATTCTTTCTTAAGTATGTCGGCAATTAACGATCAGTAAGATTCTACTACAACTTCTAAACTCTCCTTTTCCCTTGTGAATGGGTGTACTATTAGATTGTAAAAGGCAGACAATTGACGACATTTCTGTTCTTTCACCTTATATTTAAATATGTCAGTAACTAAAGATAATGAAAGGCCGTTTCATCTACCCAGCATTTTCTTATCTCCTGAGTAAAACAACTATTTACTTTTAATTATCTAACAATTTGAAACAATTCCGTTATTTCATTTGTTTCTAAAATATGTCAACAAAAAACGACCATAAGTGTTTGCTTTATATACCAAAACACACCTTTCGCTCCACTCAATGAACTAACATTTCAAGTGTAAATAACTATTAATTTACGTCTATTCCGTTTTCAATATTAATCGTTGTGTGTATCAATATTTATCAATATTAGTCGTTATGTTAGTAAATAACGATCAAGATTGTTTTTCTTTTATTGCAAAACACACTTTTCACTTAGTGAAATAAATCAACTTTTAAATGTAAATATTTTTCAATTAACGGCTTTCCCATTATTTCATCTGAATTAATTTCATCAAATTACGATCCCCAAGGGTATCCTTTTTGTCCAAATCCTCCTTTAGCCTTAATGAACAGAATCGTTTTCCATTTGCAAATATCTGACCATTTACAATTATTTTCGTTATTTTATTTTTAGCCAATCCGGAAACTAACGATCATCATGATTCTGCTTAATCCACTAAACATTCCTTTCGCCCTATTATATGGACTTTCATCTTAAATGTTAATATTTCAATTTACTATATTCATTCTAAAGTTAGATATGTCATTAAAAACGATTAGTTGTTGTTGTTGAATTATTGAAACAATCCCTTCGATATTTTTGGAAGTAAATAGATTGCAATAACGACAATTCCATTTTTTCATTTTATTCTTAAATATTTCATTAACTAAAGATTAGTAGTGTGTGCTTCTGAATTCAAACACTTACTTTGTCATACTGAATGGCCTCACTTTTCAAAATGTAATTATCTGAGAATTGACGACAATTCCCTCTTCACTTCATTCTTAGATATGTAGACAACTATCGATCAGCAAGAGTCTTATTCAGCTTCTAAACACTCCATTCACCCTTCCGTATAGACTCGCTTTCCCATTGTAAATATCTAGCAAGTTACGAATATTCCAATGATTAATTTTATTCTTAAATGTGTCTTGAACCTACGAGAAGCAAGTCTGCTTCTCCTTCCGTCTTTTGCCCCCGCTAAATAAAGTCACTTTTAAGTTACAAATATGTAGAAATGTACAAATATTTCCCTCATCCACTGTATTGTTAAATATGTCAGTAACAAACTATCAGCAAGTGTCTTCTTCTACCGCTCGCCAACAGTGACGTTCTGAGTATTAAATGCAGAAATTTAGTACCCAGTGCTTTGGAAATACATCTGGAGAGTCGGTAGAACACAACAGATGAAGCAGGGTGATTCACATGTGTGGAAACAGATAACGAAAAATGTCCAGAAATGCACACATACTCAGTAAAGGTAAATTCAAAGTGATGGAAATGTAATCACTAGCCTCCACACTATCAAAGCCACTGCCAATTCACCAATAATTCATCATTCCGTTGCAATATGATCTAAACGTTTGCTTACCAATAAGGTACAATAACTCAGGCCAAGTTGAAACTGTGCAAGGGTACTCACTAAGAAAGTAAATAATCTCAAGGAATGTCAGTGATATGATCGCATGATAGAAAATGAAAAGTGGCCAATATATGTGTTGATATCGTCATGTAGCTATTGTGCAAATACCAACATGTCCCACTACTGCTGGGACACCGTCCTTCGTGCGAAAAATAGGAAAATAACTATCCAGGTCCGGAATCTGATGTCGTGGGCTCTCAGTAAGATTGGAAACTGCGACCACGCGAGCGAAAGCGAGCGCTCTAGCCCTGAAGCATTAAAGGAGTCTCACTTCTTCTGTATTCATTTCCTTGAGGAGTACACACTTTGCTTGGCAAGAGCTCTTGTGCAGACTCCCGACGTGTTTAGGTGTTTCATTTTCTAATTGCTACTACCTACTTGTAAATTATCAGAGATCTAAAACGTTTCTTCCTTTTGCTCATGTTGTTTTAGTTTCAATATGAATGGTGTTCAACACTACTTTTACATGTGTCAATTTCGTTCAATTTTGTATTTTTCTTGGCATGTGTTGTGTACTAAGGTACGAATTTCTGGATTTATTTTTTTATAATTCGTTTAGTCATGTTTTTTTACTTAGTTTTTACATCTTTTTTTACTTAGTTTCTCAGTGAATCCCCTTGCAAAATTCCAACTTGGCCTTAGTTGTTGCATCCTTATTGGGATGCTACATTGCACATCATATAAATTGGTTGAGGGAATATTATTGGTGAATTGCCAATGACTTTCATATCGTTGACTCTAATCCTTACATATCCAACGCTTTAAGCTTCGTTTACTGGGAATCAGTCTGTTTCCAAGCATTGTTAGTTTAGTGTGTCTACAGGTGTGAATCACCCTGCTTCATCTGTTGTGGTTTACCAACACTCCAAAGTCCTTCTGGAGCATTTGAGTGCAAATTGGCTACACTTGATACTCAGAACGTCACAGTGGGGTAGCATCAGAACCGGGCGATTATGCAACCACACACAACAGGTTTGATAGTGTCCGCCATTTTATATTTGTTGTATACATCAACTTAATGCATTCGAATTATTTTTACCCGGTAGAAACCCTATCAATTCATGTCCATTTAGACCAATTTTTGATTTGGGAGATTACCCGGGACTTCCACGTTCCTTTAGAGTGTGCATGCTAGGATTGCGAAACTCGATTTAGTGCAATTGGGTTCTTATATTTTATTGTTAAATATGAAGGCAGATATCGCTCAGTAAGAGTTTGCTTCATCTTCCAAACGGAATTTTCGCCCTACCGAATGGACTAAGCTTTCAGTTGTAAACATGAGACAATTTAAGACAATTTCGCTCTTTGATTTTATTCTTAAGTATGTGTCAACCAAGGATTACTACGAGTCAGCTTCAGCTTGCAAACACTCCGAATATCTGACAAATTTCGACAATTCTCTAATTTTTTCTTCTTAAGTATGTCAGTAACTAACGTTCAATTAAACTGTGCTTTATTCTCCAAACACCATTCATATACTGATGGACATACTTACCAATACTAAATATCTGTAAATTTAGATATTATTTTATTCTTATATATGTAGTAACTCAGGTGCAGCGAGAGTCCGCTTAAACTTCAAAACACTTATTTCGCACTTGTAAAAAGATAGACTTTACAAATATAATTATATCACGAACGACAATTCCATACTTTGATTTTAAACTTTAATATGTCAATAATCAACGATCAGCAAGAGTTAACTTTGGCCTGTAAATTTTCTTTCTAACTATTATAGAATCGAATCGCTATTCAATTGGAAATGTCTGATAATTTTCGGCATTTCTGTCCTTTCATTTCATTCTTCAAAGTATCGTCAACTTACGTTCAGCAAGAGTCTGAATAAGCATTGAATCAATCCCTTCGCACTACTGAATAGAATCACTTTTCAGTTGTAAAGAGTTGACGTACATAGGTACTTACATTTAAAAAGTTAATCTATTTAGCACGGCGAAAGTGGTGCTTGTAAAATGAAGCAGATCTAACTGTTGTTAGTTAATTACTTAATTAAGAATAGAACAAAACAGACGAATTGTCTTAACTTGCCAGAAATTTACATTTGGTTGGTGTTTCGATTCGGTGATTTAAACGAATTTAAGTGGATGAAGCAAGCTGTTGTTGAATACTAGTTACTGATATAATAAAAATAAATAAAATAAGAGAATCGTCGTACTTTCTCAGGTAGTAACAATTGAAGAGCGGTTCCTGAGTATAGGTCCAAAAAAAATGCTTGGAAGCTGAGGAAATTAGAATATTGCTGAGCGTGAGTTAGCAACATATTTACAAATACAATGAAAGAACAGAATGTTGTACTATGTCAGATATTTCCAATTTAAAAGTGACTCCATTCAGTATGGAGAAAAGAGTTGTAGAAGACGAAGAAGATTCTTGCTGATCTTTAGTTCCCGACACATTGGTGAATAAAAAAAAATGTCTTAAATTTTCAGATATTAAGAACCGAAAATTGAGTCGCTTCAGTATGTGAAATAGAGTGTTGGAAGCAGAAGGAGACTCGTTGTGATCTTAGGTTGAAGATATATTTCAAAATAAAATAAAAAAAAAGAATTTTCGTAAATTGTCAGATATTTACAATCAAAATCACAACATTCAATAGAACGAAACGTGTGATTTGTTATATATAATCTAGTAATTTACTATTTAACAATAAAAGAAAAAACGGTACTTTCGAAATTAAATAACTGATTTTCGTAAATGGACAGATATTCTCTATTGAAATATTCAATAGGCGAAAGGAGTTTTTGGAAGGTGAAGTAAACTCTTGATAATCGGTAGTTCCCAGGATATTTAAGAATGTAATAAAATAACGAAATTGTCGTTAATTCTTAGAGATTTACATTTGGTTAGTGAGTCCTTTCCTTAACGCGAAAGGAGTGCTAAGAAGATCAAGCAATTTTTTGCTGATCAATACTTGCCAACGCATATAAGAATGAAGTGAAAAAAAAAGTATTGCAGTAAATTTTGAGACATTTACATTTGAAAAGTAAGGTGTTACTCTAGGGTGATTGGAAAGTTTGGAAGATTAACCACACTCATGTTGATCGTGTGATTAAACATGTTAAAGAATAAATTCGATGAACGCAATTGTTTTAAATTCACAGATATTTACAATTAAAATCGAGCATATTCAGCATGGCAAAGGAGACTTTGGAAGCTAAATCAGATTCAAATCTTTTATTCAAAACATATTTAGGAATAGAAAGAAGGAATAGAATCGTCGAAAATTCTCAAATATTTAACAATGCAAACTATCTATTCATAGGGCGATGAGGGTGTTGCAAGATAAAGAGAACTCTTGCTAATCGTTATTTGCCGACTTATTAAGAAATAAGCAGAAATAACCGAGTTGCAAGTTGTAGGACTTTTACAATTTTAAAATATTTTTTAAAAAAAGTATTGCAAAGTGTTGTTCGGAAAATATAATAGATTCTCATTAAAACTACTTACTGCATATTGAAGTGTTAAGTGAAAGAACGGAATTATAATCGTCTGTTATTTACAATTGGAAAGCGAGTCCATTCAGTAGGGCGAAAAGTATTTTTCGGGATAGTTAAGCATATTTTGATGAGCGTAGGTACTTGACTATTTTACAATTAAATGAAATTAGCGATATATATACATTACCAGATTTTACGATTGAATAGCGAGGGTATTTAGTAGATCAAAATCTAAGTTTGAAATGAGAAGGAAACTCCTGCTGATCTCTAGTTGAATGCATATTTAAGAATGATACGACAGAAAGGAATTGTAGTAAATTGTCAGATATTTACATTTGAAAAGTGATTGACTTCAGCAGGGAAAGGGAGTGTTTGGAAGCTGAAGCAGTATTTGGAATTGAATGGTACTGTAATACGCGAATGTGATATCTAGATGAATTGTTTAACTCCTTAAATTAGTTTTGTCCTGTTACGGTTTAGTTTTCTCTTCGGGTACCAAAGCCGCTCGTGTTAAAGGATTCCAAAATATGTAAACTAAACAATAATCCACCTTCATTTTTTATACCTTGTTTGAAGTTAAATCAAGATCGTTTTCATGTCAATTTTCAGGTCTATAGGGCGGAGACGTTATTACAAAATAAAAATCATAACTGATTGGATCAACAATTAAGCCGTTGTAAATGACATATTGGTTTTCAACATCTGTTGTTCGTCATCATCTATATCAGATTGTCTTCCGATCTGCCATTTGTACATGAAGTCCCTACAAGGATAACGTAGTATATAATATTTGCAATCATACCAGCTTCTAGAAAGGGGATCAGAGTCGAATTAATTGAGCAGTATTATGTATAAAGACAAGAAAGACACACAGATATATAGAGAGATTATTTTGTAATCGTTAACTAGAAAAAGAGTTGTTGCTATTGACACATTGTAAATAAGTGTGCGTAGACATCTTGTTAAATATGAAAAAGTGGATTATGTACACTTTTCATGGTTGAATATCAAAAATCAGTTAAAGTAATAAACATGTAAATTATTTTGAAGATTACTTAAACTGAATTTACGAACCACCTTCTAAAATTGTGCCTCAACACCGGGAAATATATAAGTGCCGTTTTGAAGAATAGTAGAAACGGCAAGCTTTCAGCGTGACATTAGTGTTACCATATTGAGAAGCGGTAAGGTGATACACCGAAATATGGCAATGAGTGTAACAGTTCGTGACATATCTCGTGATCAAAGTGTGTAACCAGAGATGAATCCTAACGAAAATTAGACTATTTTAAGAGACTTAGCTCAACAAATTAAGGATCAAGTACGAAAAAGTGATGATATAGCTCAACAGATTGGGAACCAATCCGAGCAAATTAGGAACCAGTGTGAGCAAATTAATGATCAGGTTCGAAAAAATGATGAAATAGCTCAACAAATTAGGAACCAATCCGAGTAAATTAGAAACCAGTCTGAACAAATTAATGATAAGGTTCGAAAAAGTGATGAAATAGCTCATCAAATTGGGTACCAATCCAAGCAAATTAGGAACCAGTCTGACCAAATTAATGATATTGTACGAAAAAGTGATGTGATAGCTCAACAAGTTAGGGAACAAGGTCAACACTTTGATGAAAAATTGGATCAGAAGATAAACCAGCTAACTAAGGATTTTCAGGAAAAGATAGCCAGATCAGAACAATGTAATGAAAGTACATGGGATCTTATTTTACGTAAACTGAATCAGACCAACCAACACATAGTAGAAATTTTTTAACAGTACGACGAAAGAAGTAACACAAAAATTTACAGAAGTTCAAGAGTCAGTAGATTGGCTAGTGTCAACGGTAAATGCTCACGCATATCACATTAAAATATTGCAAGATGAGGTCAACTTTATCAAGGAGAAATTTATTCCCGCAAGTCTATCTCAGGAAATGGATACATGAATGTGGTGCATCCTAAATCTACAGGTTGTGAACCTACTCGTAATCCCAGACCAATTTTGGAACTTAAGGAATCTTCGAGCTGTGAAGAGAGACGAAACATTTCAATCCAAAATTACACAGGGGTATTACAGAATTTATAGTATCTACATATAATGAGTTAAGATCACTAAAAAATAATCATTCGGAATCCCGAATTATAGCTTCCATTAGAATCTTATTACCATTTCGACTACAACAGTTCTTAATTTCGGCGCAGTGCATTAGCTTTAATCATCTAATTATGCTTATTCATAATTATGAAAGTCAGTCGGCAATACAGAATAAGAATATAGTGCAAGATAGAAGTCAGGGTAATTCAGGACGTAATCAGACACATTATACTTCTGTTCGTAAATATACAACCTTAAAATAATGCTAATGTCTATAGTTTAAATCATAGTATGAATAGTTAAAATAGTACCGGTAATCAAACGCAACCTAATCATAGAAATGGAGCTAGGAATTTTAGAAATAGCAACAGGAATTTCAGTAGAAGTAATAATTTTCGTTGATTTTCACAAAATCAATTTGCAGATGACAGGAATTCTGTAAATAGGAGTCAAAATATGGTAACATTGCCTAATCGAAAGAATGTACACAAGATTGTGCTATATAATGTTGCTTCAACGTATAACTTGAACTATCAAAAAGGCGTCCGATGGATTTGTATTAAATTGACCTTTGCTTACGTCTATGATTAATATGTTCTTCATTCGATTTATTTTTAAAATGTATGTTAAAAATATAAGTAATTGTGAAATAGTTCGCAAAAGTGATGAAATTAAGTTATGGTAGTTAACTAAAAATATTATTGAATTTGTTCCTTATAGTTTGGTTACAATTTCCTTTTATAGTATTAACTGAGGAAATGTTAATTTGTGTTTCATGCTAAGAAATTATCTATAAGCTTTATTGTAAAACGCTACTCTTGTTTTCGTGTTTTTATCCAATGCGAATTTTATGCGGATATTATAAATATTCAAGAATAAAAGATCGTAATTTTTTAATTTAAACGTGTGAAGGTTATGACAGATATATAAAATAGATGCAACTTAGTATATGGAAAGAACAAGAATAATGAACATCGAATATCTTAATTTTTCAGAGTTTATTAATGTATTAAATGATAATCCTCAATGTGTTTATATGTTCTAATTATGTTGCCTTCCTATTCTACCAATATTTAATACTATAAAGATCTTTGTAATTAATATTGTTTTTGCATGAAGGAATAGTTCATTTGTACCCTTGAAGAAAATATCAGTTAGGCTTAATTTTTGAATAGCTTCATCGACGAAAATTGTAACACGACGTTTGTAGTATATTGATATATTGATAAATATAAAATTGTCTAATGTTATAATATGTTATATATATGGAAAAGTAAAATATTTGTATTCAGAGTGATATTGAGTATATACGAGGGCTATTCAAAAGGTAGCTTTTTTTATAATCTTCAACCCAGGGTTCTTTCCTTCATAGCAAAATTATTACGGAAGTCCCGTCCAGACGACATTCTACAACGATAACGTTGTATATAGTATTTGCATTCAGTGCCAGCTTCCAAAAAGGGATCAGAGACGAATTATTTGAGCAGTAATATGTATAAAGAAAAGAAAGACACAGAGATATAGAGAGATTATTTTGTAATCGTTAACTAGAAAAAGAGTTGTTGCTATGGAAAAGTAGTAAAAAAGTGTGTGTAAATGCGTAGACATCATGTTAAATATGAAAAAGTGGATTATGTATGCTTCTCATGGTTGAATATCAAGAATCAGTTAAGAAAGTGATAAACAAGTAAATTATTATAAAGATTACTAAAACTGAATTTACGGACCACCTTCTATCCCTTGGCACAATGGAGAAAAGCTTCAATATTTCATATCTGCTCTTTTCCACTAACATGTGGCTCGTTCACAATCCTATCTTGCAGTCACTAGTTATGTACAGATTAGTACCCTTAGCCGGTTGGAACTGATGGTAGCTGTGTGTTTCCTGGAATTCGCATATCATCTTTGACACATAAACCTCATTCGATTGGGTTCATGCTTAGACCATTTGGCTCCTGGAGTTGGGGGTACTTCCGAATTGAATGCTGCACAGCTGCCGTGTTAGTAGGGGAAAAGTGTCCATAATAAAGATTTGTAACTACTCCCTTGTTATACCTGATATGGCTTCTACTAGGGAGGTCATGTTTCCTTCTCCATACAGGCGAATAAGAAATGTGTAATCTTTACCATTTTGTCAGGATTGTGTTTTGGTTGGTTTAAGACTCTGACTAACTTGCACAATTCTTTTTCTTTTTGAAGAATCTTGAAGGCTGCCAACTATTCAATGCTGAGTATAGCTGAGGACGTGTCACAGCCTGTTGCATCCTGACAAAAGTGAAAGCAATCTTTTAACCACGCTAAAGTTTCTTTAAATTTAACAAGTTCTTACCATTTCCTTTCAGTTCAGCTTGTATTGGCCTTAAAAGAATCAGCAACTGCTCATGAAGTCTTCTAGTAAGATTCTTAGAAGATCTGAATCAGACCCATCAACAGCTATAGATTTCCTGTGTGTAGTTTCTTCCATTGTTCTCGTCCATATACAGATAACTTTGCTCCTTCCAAAACTACTTCCATCATTTCAGGCCCTCTAGTATTGATCTGCATGTTTCTGAAGAACTGTGATTCAATTGTCATGACTTCAATGGTAGATTTAAATTGCATCGTTGCAGATATTTCCCGAAAGCTCTTTTTTGTGTTTCAGCACTTTTCCTGTTTAATTGTAAATTATATCCATAAAATATGAGGTGAAAATAGCGCTTACCATAATTTATATACGTAGTTAAAGCAGATTTGAGTTGCCATTTTTTGTCCACACCATTGCGTGTAGAAGGGCTCTTCCTTCTACGTGTGGGTTTTAGAACACAACACAAGAGAGAGATTGCAATATTTACTTTATTCGATTTGACATTCTTGCGCATTGAGATATTTTCACACAAGGAAGGTGGCATTAGCTCAACGTGCCGCTCAGATGATAAACTGTTTCCTTCAAAAGTCCTGTAGAACTTCTTTAATCGTAACAGTATTTGGTAATGAAATAATAATCTTCCTAAGGTTCTCTCTCACGTTGAGTTAATCCTCCAGAAAATTTTGTGGTTTTCGATAAGCACTGTTCGATTGCCATATCACTTGGAACTTCGCTCAAGAAGGCCTCTTTTTCTGCGAATTGTAAATGTTCCTTGAGTTGTTAATATCTTGTAATCCTCTGATACCGTAGTTGCTTCCTGAGCTTCCATCAGTTGAGATTATTGATGTGCAAATTATGCATAGAAACGATGACCAGCTGCGTGAGAAAACGGAAGCATTAATTTAATTGCCTACAAATGAAGTTTCTAGTCCCCTGTTCAATCTAGTCCCTTTGGATGAATTGCAATGACATTATGACCTTCTCTATATACTGCAGCCAATGTTAACAGTTCGGAAAAGGTCACCGTCTTAATTTTGAGATTTCCTAATATGTTTTTTGTAATGCAGTTTCTTTTTCTTGCAAATGTTGCATATTGATTTCGTCATCCAGACATTGTTGAATAACATCGCAGATCCTAGACTTTGTCATCTCCTCCTAGGGTTGTAAATGTCTTCATAACCACATGTAGAGGCCCCGGAGCAAAGTCTAAAGTTGAGTTATCAATGATTTATAGTAGGCATGGCCATTCAGCATTTTCACTAAAGTTGTCATAGTGTACAGGATACCCAAAAGTATTTCTATATCATTTCCTTATAAAATGTATCCAATCAAGCCTAGAAATTACTTAACTGGAAATGTCCTAAAGGCGGTACAGACCGTTGAGAAATTTCTTCAACTGCAGGTACGATTTGAACAGCCTTCAAGTATAATGTGTGATCCAATGTCATAACGCATGTGCTCAGTTTACTTTTTTGTACACATTTTATGTCTGCAGAGAGTAGAATATATAGTATTAGTACTTGATATTAAAATATTGAAGAAATAGAGAGGGACTACACTGCTTATATCAAAAGCATAGGTGAGTAACTCACCTGTACACAATCGTTGTGGCGAAGCTTTCACAAGATAAATAGCTATCCAAATGTTGTTTGAGGTAAGGAAATCGAGACGCGAGACGCCAGTGAAGACTTAATTAAATGTTCCGAGTAAGACAGCCTTCACACACCAAGAACGTGAGTGTATATCATTAGAGGGAAAGACTAAGTGAGAATGACGAAACCTGATACAATATTCTTATCAAGACAATGCTACCGTGATATCATTCAAGAACTTGGATATGGAGAATTTTCATCAAGAGACTTCTGAAATAAATGACATTTTTTTCAAAGCGTACAGTGAGGTTATATGAAAATAGTATTTGATTATCACACAGTTTGGTTCCTTTGTGATGACCATTGTTACTAGGTTGGTAGCGAAAACAGGACTAAGTATACCATAAAAATTTTGCACCTAACCGTGTAAGAGAAGATCTCAAAATAACTTGAAATCGATTCTTTATTCTCATTGATCAGAACACCGGTCTCAAGCCCAAAATAAAGCTGCTTTGGAGTTTAGAATATAATGGGTTCCATAGCAAGTTCTAGAGGATACAATCGGGAAAATATCATTCCGGACATGACCTAGTGAATCCTACACAACTATGTATGTAAGCACCAGTGAGCAGCAAGGACGCTAATTAAATGATTATTTGATAACCTCGTGTGTTAACAAACAGTTGATTTACTTTCAATAAATATCCGTAAGAACACAACTCTTTGGATTAAGCAGTTTCTATTAGGCTAACCATCAAGAACAAGTTGAGAGCGTTATGGGTGCTAAGTAGATTTCTTCAGCAGGAAGCACTCTCAAATAGTATTGTAGTTGCTTATAAACGGGAAGTGTAGCAATTGCTTGATTATCATTGCTGAATTAATACTTATGTTTTATACATTTGTTATCACAACGATCTTCAACCCCAAGGGCCCACTTAAAATAAACCGAAGTACGTTCGCAAAGCTATATGACTGGGATACCATAGTCTTATTAAAGGGAGAAGTAAATACGCGGTTTTTGAAATGGTATGAAATTGAATAATGTGAGTTAAGTAACTCTAAAAGCACTACTGCTTCGTTTTTAAGATCTAGGTACGCAACACAAGATCCTACGCCCTGAAATTCATTTTTAATTCCTTTATTAGCTGTAAGCCAATGCGTATTAAGGAATACACGCCAATGTCCACTGCTGATTTCTAAATTTCACAGCATTGTAAGAAGGACATAAGCGGGCATAAGCGTTACCGGACACCTCGAAATAGAACCCTCGAATTATTGGCACGCCTTTTGCACTCTAAACCACTATTTAAAAATCGAACATCCCCGTCCATCCTCAAAATTATTCTTTTAATCACCGCATAACATGGAGATCGATTTAATCTCTTATTAATATCTCTTATTAATAATTTCGTAGCATTTCCTTTCAGATCAACAATGCTCATGAAGTCTTCTAGTAAGATTCTTAGATGGTCCGAATAAGACCCATGGACATCTACAGATTTCCCGTTTGTAATTTCTTCCATTATTCTTGTACATATAAAGCTATCTTTACTCCTTCGAAAACCGCTTGCATCACATGAAGCCGTCTTGTATTGATCTCCAAGTTTCTCAAGAACTGTGATTGAATTGTCGTGGCTTCTATGGCAGAATTAAATTGGATCGTTGCAGATATTTCCCGAAAGCTCTTTTTTGTCTTCGGCATTTTCCGTGTATAATTATAATTTAAATCCATTATATATAAAGCGAATTTGGGCTTAACATAATTTATAAACGTACTTCACGCAGATTTGACTTGCAATTTTTAGTCCACGCAATTGCGTGATGAAGGACTCTTCTTTCTACGTGTGGGTTACAAAACACAACACAACAAAGACTCTGCAATATTCACCGCATTCGAGTTTATATTCTTGCGCATTGAGATATTTTCACACAAGGAAGGTGCATTAGCTCAACGTTTCGCTCAGATGATAACTGTTTCCTTCAAATATCCTGTAGAACTTCTGTTATCGTAACAGTATTGGGGAATCAAGGATTAATCTTGCTAACGTTGCCTCACGTTGAGAATTTCGTGGCCTTTAAGCACTGTTGGATAATCATATCAGTTGGAGCTTTGTTTAAGAAGGCCTCTTTTTCTGCGAATTGTGAATGTTCTTTAAGTTGTTAATTTCTTGTAATCCTCTGATAGCGTCCTGTTCTCCTGGTATAAGCGATATCTGATATAACAAGGAAGTAGTTAAAAAGCTTCATAAAGATGTAATTTTTATTGGATTATTTACTACAAAGCATAAAAGAATCATATTTTATAGTATTGGATTATGAATTGAGATTCTGTATATCCGTATGCAAATAATTTTATACCTGTATTTGTATCTGTGCCTATCATTTCAATTTTTTTTTATTTTTAAACGTAAAAAAAAATCTATTTCATCACACACTTCTACACCTAGCACTCCATTTTCGACAACGACAAACACATTCAATGTTACCAGAACACAGAACAGGAACTGGAGACCACAGTTTAGCACTATAATTTTTTTAAAAAGAAAGAAGTCCGTCTAAGTTCAATATCTTAGGCAAATCTTTTCGGAATTAGTGATAAAAAATTGAAATAAGAATATCATCCCATCGAAGAAATATAAAGGGAAATAGAACGGATTTACTAAATAATCTTAGAAAGCAAATCGCTTTCCATCACCATGTTTATACTACTTATTTTAAGTAAAAAATTTCATCCAGCTCTTGTGCTGATGGGAAGGATTTTAAAATGCTGACTGCATTTCCTCTCTGTATTGCTAGGCTTATTCGTTGTATTAAATAGTGTTTGCTTCTTGGGTCGCCTGACTTCTTAATTAAAGTTGATCCTAACTCATTCAAAAATTCACTGGCTTCTTTGCTAAAAACTCCCATCGTTTCTGTAGCAAAGGCAACAAAAAGATGGTTTTCTTTCAATCTGGAGTACTTTGTATGTTTACGTTTAACCGCTGCTTCTGCTGCATTTCCTGCTTCCTCACATGTTAGTGTTATGTATGAAGGAGCGAAAGTATCAACACATGTTACATCCCATACAAGACTCTGGCCCATTTTCCAAGGGATTAAAGTTACTCCGTCCGGTCTTTTACCATCATTTCGATACAATCCTTGTGGCTCAATGATGCTAGGAACATCGATGCTGGCGAGTGCTCGTTTGATTATTTGGTTTAATTCCGTGTGTCGTGTAATTCTACCACCACTTCTAATGCAGCTCAAAGCATGTAAACCTTTCTCGTCCACTCGATCTTGACACGCACATGTGAATGGGTGGCAAACATTTAGTCCCAAGCGTAATGCTACACATATTTTGAATATATTATCGTCTAAAAAAGTTCCGATGTTTTTGGAAGGTGTAGCTTGTAACCAGGCGCCAGACTCTTTTTTCTGAAGTGCTTTTAGGCGAGCAACGTCAAAACTATTTTGTGAAATTACCTCCTTCCCAGCTATCTCGTTTAGTAGAATTTCATCCCATTTCCTTTGTGATTCCTTGGCCTCCGGAATGGTATTGTTATAGATGCCTTTCCATAATTCCAATGCTTCTGACAGATGAGGGATTTTCACTTCGTCAACTGAAATTTTCAAAATGTTGGAGACTAGTGACAACACCCCACAGCAAGAAGACAGAAACGCAGGAAGGCTCAAATCGGATTCTCTTCGAATATTTAAACCACCGAATCGTATTGGTAAACTTGCCTGAGCCCATTGACTTTCATTTAAAACTTGATTTATTATTGTTTGTAAAGATGTTTTCAGGGAGTTATCCAACTGAAGAATTTTTGATGGGAGAAGCCATGTCGGAGTGGTTCGCAAAAAGTAAGTTAATTTGGGAACACCTAGACAATTTTTTAGGAGAAAGAAGGCTATATGTGATGGCAGTCCTTTTAATCTATGTGTCATCATTTTTAAACTGTTCAAATGGTCTTCAAAATAACTTTCATAGCTATCTTCAAGTAGTGGTGTTCCTAATAACGATAGCTCGTGAGCTTGTGTTGTCCGAATTCCAGGCAACAAATTCTGAAACTGGGCTTCTATAATTGGATCTGATTTACCCGACGTGAAGAACAGTTCGCACTTAGAAGGATTAACTTGCAGACCTATCTTCTTAGATTCTGTCAATAAGAACTTTAGATCTTGTATAACCGTATCTGGTGAGCCCCCTAATGTGCCATCGTCTAAATAAAATAGATTTATTTCAGAAGAAAGTAAGCGCACTATCGGGTGGATTGCTAAGCTAAAAATCATCGGTCCAGCAGGGTCACCTTGTTGGCATCCTTGTTGTGATGAAATAGTTCTATTTCCATAAAATAACAATGATGGGCTAGAATAGCTCTGCCATAAATATGGATATAGTTGAGGTAGAATTAGCTTCACTTCCTTTAACATGGAGTCTCTTTCGACTGAGTTGAAAGCATTTTTGTAATCTATTTTGAGGACTACCTTGTTCGAATCTTTATTTGCTTTTATGAATGTTCTGGTAGCGTGGATAATGGCCTCATTTCCCTTTTTTGTGGCAAATCCCAATTGACGAGGTTGTAAATATTTAGTACAACGATTGTAGACCAATGAAACAGCAATCTTTGAAGCCAATCTTCTAAAAACACAACCTACTGCTATTGGCCTGATTCCACCATCTTTCTTTCGTAAGGCACATAAATTTGCTCTGTAGAAATATTTACATATATCCGGATTTGCCTTTCCATTTAAAATTAGATTTGTCATTCTAGTTATTGAATTTAGTAACATGAGCGCTGAATCACCTGCTGATTTGGACATTAGGTCTTTTAAATGTTGAGGCGACAGTCCGTCTATCCCTGAAGCCGAACCGCAGGGAAAACTATGGATGGCCTTTAATACATCATCCTCATTAACTTTTAAGCACGGGTCTAATTCACTTGGAGGATCCGGCATTATTTGAACTCTAAATGGTGACGGATGTTTTCCTTGCAGGAGTTTATAGGTTTCCTCATTTGCAGGTGCCAAGGTATCATCTGAAGCTAGTAATCTCAAAGCCCCTTTTGTATCAAATTCAGAAATTTTGGATATTATCCTGTTTGTTAAATCAAAACTACGTTTTCTACTAGGAGCAGGAGGAGTGTCCATAGAGGAGGTTTCGTTTAGATTTTGTTTTATGATGTTTGTGACAGATGTTGAGCTACGATTTCTGGGTAGACATAAATTGTGAAAAGAAAATAATAATAATTTCTTCCACGAGAAAAAATCATTCTTGTCGATGCATTCCTCTACAACGGATGAAAGTTTTCTTGCTGCTGCGTTTCTAGCTCCTCTTGGGATTCGTTTAATCAGCCAAGTGCTTGATTTTAATTTAGTGAGCTCTTGAACAAAATCCTCCGTATTGGTTGTAGGTATTTCCTGTGTGGCATGTTTTCGTGTCTTATGTATGCTCAAACCCTTTTTTGTTGGAAATTCCTTGCCACATTCCGAACATGTTTGAGCTTCGATTTTAATTGGCAAACGTATGTTTTGAGAAAAAATCACAGTATTATTTTCCATATGAAACAACAAAGGTACAGATATTTCGTTGAAAGAATATTCATTGTTATAAAGTTTTGAAAAATTTAACGTTAGCACACTAACCGAATTCTACATTTTCGATTATGACACTTTAACCGATTAACTAAATTAAAAACAGATTTCACAAAACTGATCTCGAAGACTTCAAAGATATTTCGCGTCACTTTCTACACATTCAAAAAACCTGCTCCCTCACTTTTTGTAAAAATTTCTTGCACAGACACATTTTCAACTCGCAATATTTAACAATAACAATAACAATAACAGCTTCATTATGACCAGTTTTAGCATTTCTAACACAGCAGCTGTGCAGCATTCAATTCGGAAGTACCTGGAATTTCAGGAGTGAAATGGTCTAAGCATGGACCCAATGAAACGAGGTTGGTGTGTGAAAGAGGATAAGCGAATTCCAGGACCCACACAGCTACCATCAGCTCCAGCCGGATAAGCTTACTTACCTGTAGAATAAAAGTGATTGCAAGATAGGATTGTGAACGAGCCAGATGTTAGTGTAAAAGAGCAGATATGAAGTATTTAGGGTTTTGTGTATTCTGCCAAAAGAGTTCATGATTCTGATTTAGATGATGACGAACAACAGCTGTGGAAAACCAATATATTATTGACAACGGCTTAATTGTTGATCCAATCAGTTATGATTATTATTTTGTGTTTACTTCACCGCCTTATAGAACTAACAAACTGAACATAAAGATGATCTTAATGTAACTTTAAATCAAGGTTTAATGACAAGGTTTAAAACATGGTGGTTTAATGTTTTTGGAAGTCTTTAACAGGAGCAGCTTATATGCCGGCTTAGGTCCTTCCTCACTTTCCACATCTTGGTGCAGAAGCCCTGAATTTTCTCCCTTAGTAATAGTGTTCGAGTACTTGCTCGTCTTGGTGCCCAAAGAAAGTAACAGATACTGGTATTAACTTTCTATTAAGCTGAAAGTTAAACTTGCGTCTATAAATAATTTCGAGGCGTCTTTTGCAACCTTGACTCACTTCATCAAGATGCTATATTGATAACGCTACGTATCTATCCCAATAATCTCAGGGTATAGAACCTTAAAGTCCTTCCGACTCGAACGGTTCATCTTGCACTACAGAGTGCCATATCGCACACTCTTATTAAGTTTATTGGAGAATTTGAATTTCTCGATCTTCTAAACGTTTTCTCACCGGTGAGTAGAGTTCTGGTAAGCTTCCCCTCTGTAGCATATTAGTGCACCAACTGTATTAGCTTTTTCACAACTATAGAGTTTCAGGCAAATAACCTGCATGCGAAACCTTTAAAAGCATACGACGACAGGTGTAATATAACTGTTACGGAATATTGTTAAGCTTCGTGACCTTCTGTCTCAAAAGCAGCTTGGTACAGTCGCAAAGGATCAAGGTGCTGAGAAGTAAGCTTTGATTGTCCTTATAGCATAAAAAACCTAGGAAAATAAGTTGAATTCAACTGGGGTCGACGTGTTGTATAGGTTTCATTCTTACGCCCCCTCTTGGATAAAAGTGTACATGACGTCTTTACATGTACCGCAAATCGAAATTTCGTTCTTTATTAAGAGAGATAAACTTTTCTTCATTTAGAAGATTCTAAAACTAAACTAGCTTGTTGAAATGAGTCAAGCTTGCAAAAGACGTCTCGATATTTTTTATGAACTCCAGTTTAACTTTCTGACTAATAGAAAATTATCGCAGTATCTTTTACTTTCCTTGGGCTACGGGACGAGCAAGTTATCGGACACTATTCCCAAGAGGGGAATTTCAGGGCTTCTGGTACAAGATGTGGAAATCAAGCCTAGGAAGTTTTATATCTTTCAAGTGACTTAACTGAAAATCTCCCAATGTACCCTAAGTAAAAAAAAATCTGTCTGATTACTTTCTTTCTGAGTCTGTTATATACCTGTTCTACCAGACCTGTATAACATCTTTGTATCGCGAATCAGTGATTTACAGTGCTAGCTTTAGTAATTCATCGGCCGGACTTCTCTCACAGGCCGGGAGAAACGGGCCTCGTTCTACAGGGCAATCACGTACCTAATTACCTAAAGATCCCCTATTAGATTTTCCGTCCAATAACCTGCATGTGAATCCTTTACAAGCTTACGATCATAAGTCTAATAAAACTGTTACTGAAAATTGTTAAGCTTCCTGGACTTCTTTCTCGAAAGTTGGTTGGTGCTGCAGCAAAGGAACAAGGTGCTGAGCAGTAAGCATTATATATTCCTATGTCGTATAAAACCTAGGGCAATAAGTCGAAAGCAACTTCGATGGACGTTTAGTAGAGGTTTCATTCTTACGACCCGGTCTGGATAAAAATGTATTTGGAGTCTGCATATACGGAATATCCAAACATCGTTCTTTATTAAGAGTGTTAAACTTGACTTCTTTTTAGGAGAGTCGAAAACTAAACTGCAGTGTCCTTGCAGATGGCAGAATCCTCGGAATCAATCACCTGCTGTTGAACATCTTAACATGTAAAGAATCAAACAATAAGCAATTGTTATAAACGTACAATTGAATGATACTTTAGTACGCAAATGTAATATCTAAATGAACAATTTGATAAATATATGCTTTTAAACACTTCTTTCGACTTGGTGAGTTTACTCACTTTTCAATTCTAATTAACTGAAAATGATCACGAATTATGTTCAAGAATTCAGTCCAAAAATGCATTGAACTGGTGATCGAAAACAAGTCTGCATCAGCCTCTAAGCACTGCTTTCACAATAGAATATTGCCTCACTTTTCAATTCTAAATATTTATTATTTACGAATGTGCCCTTCTTTCATTTGATACTTAAATATGTCTGAATCTACGGTCAGGAAGAGTTTACTTCAACTTCCAACCGCTCTTCCTGTCCTATTGTATAGACCCGCTCTTAAACTTTAATATTCTAGCAATTAACGGCAATTCCTTTGCTCAATTAATACTAAAATAGTTCAGTATCTTACGACGATCAAAGGTCAGCTCTATATGCTAAAACAAAACTTCAGATTAATTCAACGGACTTTCTTTTCAATTGTAAATATCTCACAATTCTGTCTTTTCCATTCTCTCATTTTATACTTAAATATATCAGTAACTAACGATAAGCAAGAGTGGCCTTCACAACCGAACACTCCTTTCCACCAACTGAATAAACAAAATTTACAATTGTAAAACAGACAATGTTGACTATTCCTTTATAGTACTTCGTACGATAATGAGTCTATTTCAACTTCCGAACTCTTCTTTTGGTCTATGTATGTAACAACTTTATTTTTAATAACAGATATTTTACGTCTCTTCCTTTCTCTCAATTTATTCTTAAATATGTCAATAAGTATTCATCAGCAAGAATCTGCTTAATGTTTCTTATACTTCTTTTGGTATCGTGATTGAATACACCTTTAATTGCATATATCTGATAATATGCTACAGTCCTGTCCTTTCACTATATTCTCTATAAGTTGGCAACTATCGGTCAGAAAGAGGCTATTTAACCTTTCAAACACTTTTCGTCCTAGCGACAAGGCTCTCTTTTCATTTGTAAATATCTGATATTTACGAAAATTCCTATCCTTCATTTTATTCTTGAATAAATCAGCAACTAGTGATCAACAAGGGTCTAATTCATCTTGCAGAGTTCTTGCAGTGTCTAGTTCATCATCATTTTTACTATCAAAATATCAGACTTTTGTCAACTTCGTTCTTTCATCTAGTTCTTAAATACGCCATTAAGTAACAAGCAGGAAGTGTCTGTTTTATCTTTGAAACGCTCCCTTCACCACTTTGCATTACATGTATTGACAAATATATCAGTGCTTAATGATCAACAAGTGACTGGTTAATCTTCCACTTTTTTCGCCCTACTGAATGCATTAATTTACCAATGATAAATATATTACAAATTACCACAATTCGAATCATCATATTTTTCTTAGATATTAAGTTTTACGTCCCACGGGTATGCCCGTAAGATAAAGAAGTATTCTTAAATATGTCTTCAAGCAACAACCCCCACCACTGTTCTTTAGTTTCATAAGACTGTTTTGTAATGATGAATAGACTCGCTTTTAGTTCTGTATATGTGAAAATTAACGACATTCTGTCTTTTCATTTTATTCTTAAACAGGTTGGAAAGAAACGATTAGCATGAATCTGTCGATTTTCCAATCCCTTCTGTCGCTTCACGGAATAGACTCCCTTACTAATTCAAAATTTGAAAACAGTTTTTTACAATTGTGATCATTCTTTTTCGTTTTATTATACCAAACAAACAATCACCAACATCTTCCAAATCTCCCTTCGCCCTTGTGAATGCTAACACTTTTAAATGGTAAATTACAGACAATTATCGAAATTCAGTTTGTTCACTTTAAACTTCAATATGTCAGTAACTAAAAATAATAAAGTCCGTTTTATCATGCGAAATCTTCTTTCACCCTGGTGAATGAAACAACTTTTCATTGTTAAATATCTAACAATTCTGTTATATCTTTTTCTTCTTGAAAATGCCAACAAATAAAGATATCCGAAACTTTATTCATCTTCCAAACACTTGCTGCTGCTTCGAAACACTCCTTTCGCCCTAGTGACTAGACTCGTGTTCAATAAAATAAATGATATATTACATTTCCATTATTTGATTAAAATCTAAAGTATGTTGGTAACTAACTATTATCAAGAGTTGACCTGATATACTAAAACGCACTATTCGTGTTATTTGATATACTTCCTTTTCGATAGTAAATATCTGACAATTTACGAGTGTTCATTTCTTTCGTTTGTTTGTTCAATATCTGAGTACCTGATATACTAATTGCTTCTGTTTCCGAACATTCCTCTTGCCCCATATATACAATCACTTTTCAATTATGAGAACAGACAAATTACAATTCCGTTATTAAATTTTATCAAATAATTCGTTAGCTAACAATCAACGGAGCTGGGTCCAGCTTCCAAATACCCTTTTCGGTTTAATGCATACACGCGATTTCAAAAGTAAATATATGACAATTTCAAATCCATTTTTTCTTTTTGTTCTATATATATCGCCAAGTAACGATTATCAAGATCCTATTTCATGTTCCTAACACCCCTTTCGCTCGACAGAATAGACTCCCTTTCGTTGTAAGTTACTGACAATTTACTATAATTCCATTCTTCCGTTTTATCCTTGAACATGTCAGCAAGTAACCATACATTTTTCCAATTCTTTTTTTGCTCTTGTGAATGGAATAACTTTTAAATTATAATTGACAGCGAATATATGACAAAACCGATCTTTATATTTTCAGGTAAATGTGACAGTAACTAACATAATGAAACTGCGTTTTATCATCTAAACTCTTGTTTTGAACTACAGAACCACCTTTTAATTGGAAATTCCTGGGTATTTACATTTCCATTATATAATTTCATTCATATCTGTGGTAAACTACCGATTAGCAGAGGTCTACATTAGCTATCGATAACTCCTTTCGGCCTAAAGTACTGTTTCGCTTACCAATTGTAAATATTTGAAAATTTGCATCAATTCCGTTCCCTCTCTTTATACTAATATATTTCAGTAACTAACGATATTGGCAGTAAATTTCATCATCCGAACTCATACCAAAATATTAGAATATCTTTTAATTTATAAATATCTAATATTTTACAATTCATTTATTACATTTTGTTGTTAAGAATGCCAGGAACTGACGATCAGGATCGTCTACTTGATTCTCAAAAAACTCCTTTCGCCATATTGAATAGACTTGTTTTGAATTGGTAAAATCTGATAATAATTTCATTTTATTCTAAATATTCACAACAGAAGGCTTTATAAACGAATAACCACTGTACGCCCTACTCAACGGGCTCATTTTTAAATGTAAATTACCGACAATTTAAGTTTGTTCCGTTATTTCATTTTCTTCTTAAATAAGTATTGAAGCAACGATCAGGTAGATTGTACGTTAGCTTGTAAACATTCCTTTTGCTCTAATAACTAGACTAACTTTTCAACTATAAATTCTAAACATTTTACTACAATTGCGTTCTTTATCTTCTTAAATATGCCGACAACTAACGATCAGCAAAGAGTCTCCTACATCTTCCAACTCTCCTTTACCTCTTATGAATGGAATAATTTTTTGATTGTAAATTACAGACAATTTAGGACATTCCGTTCTTTCACTTTTTAGATAAGTATATCAGTAACTAACGATAATGAAATTCCGTATCTTCACTATCTTCCGTATCTTCCTTCCGTATCTTCTTTCACTTTTTAGATAAGTATGTCAGTAACTAACGATAATGAAACTCCGTATCGTTTTTTTTAGCACTGCGTAAAATAAGTATTCATTGTGATTATCTAACAATTTACTTTAACTTCGTTATTTCATTTCTTTTTTATACATGGCAAATTATCAGGAAGAGATAGATTCATCTTCCAAACACTTTTTTTGGCGTATCGAATGGTCTACCTTTTCACTTGTGAATATCAGTTTGTTCCTTAGTACTACATTATGAATGTCTTCAACAAAGGAACACAACGAATCTGCTTCAGCTTCGAAATACTCGTTTCCGCCTACTGAATCGACTCTGGCAATTTACGACAATACCATTAAGACATTTTATCATGTATTTGTATTTGTATTTATTTACTCCATTTAAAACCAAGATACATTTGGTATTTGGAGGGTTCAGACAGTCCTCTTTCTTACAGTAAATACACTTAGAAAAAGAAATATGTTACTACTATTTAATATACATTATTGTAAAGATAATCTGTTACGCTGTAATATACTTTATCCACCAGGAATCTCTTGAGTTTCTTTTTAAAAACATTTATATTTTCTTCATTTTTTATTTCTCTGGGCAGCTTATTGTAAATTTGTACTCCCATATGGCTTGGGCCTTCCTGAACTAATGTTAGTGTTGTAAAATATTGTCGTCTTTCATTTTGTTGTCTGGTATTATATACGTGATTTATTTGGGTTCCATCTTTCAGTTTAGCTGCATACAGGGTGTCTGAGAAGTCCTTTCCTGATTACAGAAATTGATAACTCAGGCTAGAAATAAGATAGAAATATGAAACTGGTGTTGAATTGTTTACAAACTATAAAAGTTTTAATCACATCAGTTCACTTCCACATGAGCACTCTTGGTAGCACGTAGCACATCTAGGCGATATTCAATTTCCATCCACACATTAGCCAACATCACTGGAGGGATCGATGCAATGACTGTGGATATTCCTTGCTGCAGGGTTTCAAGATCTGGTTCACGTGTTCGGTAGACCTCATTCTTGACATAAAAAAAGTCTAATGGGGTTATGTCAGGAGAGCGTGGAGACAAAGCTGTTGGTCCATCACGACCAATCCATCGCCCAGGAAATGTCCTATCGAGATAGGTACGGACGTCCAAACCCCAATGAGATGGTGCACCGTCTTGCTGAAAAACGACATCGGGGCGATACTGAAGCAGCTGAGGAACAGCATACAGCTGCAACATATCCAGGTGCACTGGAGATGTGATGGTATCCTCACCGAAGAAGAATGGCCCGATAATTCGATCGTGCAATAACGCGCACCAAACATTCACATTTGGACTGCCTCTGGTGACCTCCCTGACCTACCTGGGGGGTTCTGAACTCCAAATGCGTACATTATGGCGATTCACTACTCCACTGAAAAAGAATGTCGCTTCGTAGGAAAAGGCAATTCGTCTGAGATAACCATTATCGTCCTCAATACCTGATAGCATTACGACCCCAAAGTCATATTGACGTGTACCGTCGTCGGGCAACAAGGCCTGAACGAGTTGCACTTTGTAAGCACGAAACAATAAACGTTTGTGTAAAATGTCATGGATAGAGCTTTTTGGCATCTGTAATTCACGTGAGGCCTTGCGCACCGATTTCTTAGGACTTCTCAGAAAAGACTGCCGCACAGCCTCCACCGTGTCTGCAGAGGTTCTTGGTCGACCAGACCTCGGAAGATCAGCAACCGACCCTGTGTTCTTGAACTTCTCATACCAGGCTTTAATGCTCTTGACATCAGGTGGAGTCCTCCAAAATGTTGTATGGAACTGTCTCTGCATCGTGGTTGGTGATCGTGTCTCATGGTACCACAGGAAACACTGTGCCTTCCCCTGGTTGGTTGGCATGGCTTCTTGGGCTTCTTACTTACGTACTACGAACCTAAAACAAAAAAATTCAGACTTGGTAAAACAGAACAAACCTAAAACAGACAAAAACTTTTATAGTTTGTAAACAATTCAACACCAGTTTCATATTTCTATCTTATTTCTAGATTGAGTTATCAATTTCTGATATCAGGGAAGGACTTCTCGGACACCCTGTATTTCTTCAACTAACGTTGAGTAAGTGTCTACATATGGGTGCAATCACTTTTTATGCCCTAATGGTTAGACTCGCCTTTCACGTGTAAAAAACAGGCAATTTACGACAATTAGTAACTTCATTTCATTCTTAAATTTGTCAATAACTAACGATAACTAGTGAACAGCAAAAGTGCGCTAAGTCTTCATAACACTCCTCTTGTACTACTTAATACTCAATCTTCTATTGTATATAACGTATTTGCGACTGCTCTTTCATATTACCCTTAAATGCTCTTTCATATGCCCTTAAATATGTCAGTAACTAGCGATTAGAAACGGTATAATCATAATTGGCCAGCATCCGTACGTGGCGATTATGCAAACACACATAACGAGTTTGAAGGTGTCCGTCATTTTTTATTTGTTACCTATAACAACTTAATGCTAACGGATTATTTTTACCTGGTAGACACCCTATCAATTCATGTCCATTTAGACCAATTTTCGTTTGCGAGATTATCCGGGACTCTCTACGTTCCTTTCGAGAACTCATTGCGCGTGCAAGCTAGGACTGCGAAACAGGAAAAATTCAATACAGCAGATGAGACTTCAAAGAATTTTTTACCCGCCCTTTTTACGTTGAATAGTTTCCGAACTATTGGCGCCCCAAAGTTATTTTCCCACGCTTTCGACACCTTGCAGAACGGAAACTATGTCCGAAAGGCGAAAGTTCATAAGAACATCTTTTCCTTACTCAGTTGTAGGACTCAACTACCAAGAACTGTTTCCCTTATTTTGCAACACCAGATGTATGTTGCCAAACAACGATCAGAAGGGTATACTTCAGATTTTAAACACTCCTTCCGCCATACTCAATACACTCGAATTTCAGTTGTAAATATTTGAGGATTTGCTGCAATTGCGCTACAACGAACGGAGTATTCGGAGTATGCGGAGCAGACTTTTGTTGGTCCTTAGTTACTGATATATTTAAGTTTAAAATAAGACAACGGGTTTATCGTACTTTATGAGATATTTACCTTTCAAAATGAGTGTATTTAGCAGGGTGCATGGATAGTTTGCTAGAGGAAGGATGCTCTCTTTTATCGGTAGTTAATTACATATATGTTTAAAATGATAGAGCAGAAATGTGATAATTATCTTACATCTACAATTGGCTACTGTGTCAATTCAGTAAAGCGAAAGGAATGTTTACAGCATGAAGCATGTTGCTGTTGATCGTTAGTTACAATGATGAGTGATTCTAATAGGGCGAAAGGGTTTTTTGAAAGCTGAAGTTACTATACTCGTGTTGATCGTGGGTTACACACTTCTTTAAAAATTAAATGAAAGAACTCTCCACTAGCAAATTGTCAGATATATACAATCGAAACGTGTGTTCATTTGCTATGCCGATAGGTGTCTTTTTGTATATAAAGCACATTTTTGATGATAATTAGTTACAGAACAATCTTACATTAAAATCAAACAATGGAATTGAACAGTGGAATCAAACAATGGAAACAATGATTTTTACAAATGAAAACCAAGTCTATTTAGTCGAGAAAGTACTGTGGAAACTGAAGTACAATCTTGACGATAAGAATGATATGAAATACACGGAATTGTGGTAAATTAATAGATATTTACGATTCAAAGCGAGTCCATGTAGTAGGGTGAAAGGAGTGTTTGGAACAATAAGTAATCAATGATGAGCCTTTTTTCAACATGGTTAGAAATAAAGTAAAGGCAATTATCGCAAATTGTCAGATATTTACAGTTGAAAAGTGTTTCTAATCAGTAGGCTGGAACGTTTGCTCGGACGATGAATTAGGCTCTTGGAGATTATTAATTATTGACTTTATAAGAATAAATTAAAAGTAAAATATTTGTTACTCTTTAACTCTTATAACGGAAAAGTGATTGTATTCAGTAGTGCGAAAAGATTGACTCAATGATGACGCTAAACGTAAGTTGCCGATATTTTGAAGAATGAAATGAAAGTACAGAATTGCCGAAAATTGTCAGATATTTCCAATTGAATAGTAATTAGATTCTATAATGGTTAGAAAGGAATTTTTACAGGCCAAAGTTAACTCTTGCTGATCGTTGATTAATGACATATTTAAGTTAAAATCAAAGTACGGAATTGTCGTGTCGTGATATATTTAAATTTGTAAAGTCTATCTATTTAGAAGTGCGATATAAGTGTTTCGAAGATTAAGCGGTATTTCGCTGCACCTGAGTTAACTAGATATATAAGAATAAAATAATAGAACGGAATTGTTGTAAATTTACATATATTTACCATTGGTAAGTATGTCCCTCAATATATGAATGAAGTGTTTGAAGAATAAACTACAGTCTTATTGAACGTTAGTTACTGACATACTTAAGAAGAAAAAAATTACAGAATTGTCAGATATTCGGAGTGTTTGCAAGCTGAAGCTCACTCGTGGTAATCCTTGGTTAGGACATATTTAAGAATAATATCAAAAAGCGAAATTGTCGTAAATTGTCTCATATTTAAAAGTGAAAGATGAGTTCATTCCTTTTGCCGAAAATAAAGTGTGAAAATGAAGCAAACCCTTGCTGAGCGAAACCAACCTTCATATTTAACAATAAAATGCACTAAATCGTTATATATTTACAATTAAAATTTGGGTGTATTGAGTATGCCGAAAGGTGTGTGTCGTTAGTTGGCAACATACATCTTGTGTTGCAAAATAAGAGTTACACCTCTTGGTAGTTGAGTCCTACCACTGAGAAGAAAAAAATGTTCTTATGAACTTTCGCCTGTCGGACATAGTTTTCGTTCTGCAATGTGCCGAAAGCGTGGGAAAATGACTTTCGGGCGCCAATAGTTCGGAAACTATCCAACGTAAAGACGGCGGGTAAAAAAATTATTGAACTATTGAATTTTCCATGTGTCGCAACTCTACCATGCACGCGAAAGAGGTTTTCAAAAGGAACGTAGAGAGTCCCGGATATCTCGCAATTAAAAATTAGTCTGAATGGACGTGAATTGATAGGGTGTCTACCAGGTAAGAATAATCCGTTTGCATTAAGTTGTTGTATGCAACAAATAGAAAATGGACAACTGTGACGTTCTGAGTATCAAGTGCAGCGAATTAGTACTCAATTGCTTCAGAAGGACTTTTTGAGTGTCGGTAAAGCACTGAATCAGTGTGATTCACATGTGTAGAAACGCCCTAACAACGCCTGGAAATGCACTCAATCTCAGTAAACTTAACTTCAAAGCGTCGGAAATTTAAGGATTAGCATCAACAACATGAAAGCCATTGCCAATTCCCTAATAATATTCCCACAATCCGATGCAATATGGTGTGCACGCTAGCAATAAGGATGCTACAACTGATTCCAAGCTGAAATCGTGCAAGGGGATTCACTAAGAAACTAGGTAAACTAAATGATGTCACTAGTGGGATCCCATGATAAGTGTTGAAATGTGGCCAATATATGTGTTGATATCGACATGTGGCTAATGGACAAATGTCACCATGTCCCACTTCTGCTGGGACACCTTCCTTTGTGAGAAAGATAGCATAATAACTACCCAGGTCTTCATCTGAGGCCGTGGGCTCCCAGTAAGATTGGAAACTGCGAAGACGCGATCGAAAGTGGGCGCTGTAACCCTGAAGCTTTGAGGCAGCCTGATTTTCTCTGTATTCATTTCCTTCAGGATTACACACTTTGTCTGGCATGCGCTCTTGTGCAGACTCCCGACATGCTTATATGTTTCCTTTTGTTACTGCTACTGAAGAATTATTAACCATCACAGGTTTCTAACGTTTCTTTTTAGTTCTTATGTCGTTTTATTTTCCATATATATGGTGTTCCAACACTACTGTTACATTTGCCAATTTGGTTTAATTTGGTCTTTGTCTTGGCATGTGTTGTGTCTGTAAGATACGAATTTCTGTATCTAAATTTTTATATTACGATTACGTCACATTTGCCAAAAGACGAGGAACATAATACAAGGTTATTTTCACGGTCTACCCGAATGTGAAGCATAGATTAAGATTTTTCTATTGATGTGTGTGGCAACGGGGACAATTAGTCAAAGAAAGAGGGACAAACTTGTACTAATTACGTTCTACCAAAAAGGGCACCAGATGTAATATCAGAATGTACAAAGTTATTTTCTCAGTTTTCGCATGTGGGACAGTGCCTCAGCAGTGGTTGGATATAATGACGTTTGTACATTTGTTACATGTTGATATTAAGACACATATTGAGCACATTTCAATATCTATCATGCGATCTTATCACTGACATTCCTTGAGTTTATTCATCTTCTTAGTGAGTCCCCTTGCTCAATTTGGACTTAGCGTCAGTTGTAGTATCCTTATTGAAATGCAAATGTGCAAATCATATTGCACCGAATTGATTATTTATATTATTGCTGAATTGCCAGTGGCTTTCATGTTGTTGACAGTACTGCTTACATTTCGAACACTGAACATAACTTCACTTAGTATGTGTGCAGTTCTGGGAATTTTTCATTTCTGTTCTTTCACGACATTTCTGTTCTTTCACCTTATATTTAAATATGTCAGTAACTAAAGATAATGAAAGGCCGTTTCATCTACCCAACATTTTCTTATCTTTTGAGTAAAACAACTATTTAATTTTAATTATCTAACAATTTGAAACAATTCCGTTATTTCATTTGTTTCTAAAATATGTCAACAAAAAACGACCATAAGTGTTTGCTTTATATACTAAAACACACCTTTCACCCCACTCAATGAACTAACATTTCAAGTGTAAACAACTATTAATTTTCGTCTATTCCGTTTTCAATATTAATCATTGTATTCATCAATATTAATCAATATTAGTCGTTAAGTTAGTAAATAGCGATCAAGTTTGTTTTTTTTTATAGCAAAACACATTTTTCACTTAGTGAAATAAATCAACTTTTTATTGTAAATATTTTTCACTTTACGGCTTTCCCCTTATTTCATCTGAATTAAGGTCATCAAATTACGATCCCCAAGGGTATCCTTCTTGTCCAAATCCTCCTTTAGCCTTAATGAATAGAATCGCTTTCCATTTGCAAATATCTGACCATTTACAATTGTGTTCTTCATTTTATTCTTAGACAATCCGGAAACTAACGATCATCATGATTCTGCTTAATCCACTAAACATTCCTTTCGCCCTATTATATGGACTTTCATCTTAAATGTAAATATTTCAATTTAGTATATTCATTTTAAACTTAGATATGTCATTAAAAAACTATTAGTTGTTGTTGTTGAATTATTGAAACACTTCCTTCGATACTTTTCGAGCTAAATAGATTACAATTACGACTATTTTATTTTTTCATTTTATTCTTAAATAATTCATTAACTAAGGATTAGTAGTGTGTGCTTCTTAATTCAAGCTCTTACTTTTTCATACTGAATGGCCTCACTTTTCAAAATGTAATTATCTGAGAATTGACGACAATTCCATCTCTTCACTCCATTCTTTGATATGTAGACAACTATCGATCAGCAAGAGTCTTATTCAGCTTCCAAACAGTCCATTCACCCTTCCGTATAGACTCGCTTTTCCATTGTAAATATCTAGCAAGTTACGAATATTCCAATGATTAATTTTATTCTTAAATGTGTCTTGAACCAACCAGAAGCAAGTCTGCGTCTACTTCCGTCTTTTGCCCCCGCTAAATAAATTCACTTTTAAGTTACAAATATCTAAAAATGTACAAATATTCCCTTCAGTATGTCAGTAACAAAGTATTAGCAAGTGTCTGCTTCTACTGCTGGCCAACAGTGACGTTCTGAGTATTAAATGCAGCAATTTAATACCCAAGTCCTTTAGAAATACGTCTGCAGCGTCGGTAGAACACAACAGATGAAGCAGGGTGATTCACATGTGTGGAAACAGATAACGAAAAATGCCCAGAAATGCACACATACTCAGTAAAGGTAAATTCAAAATGATGGAAATGTAATCACTAGCGTCCACACTATCAAAGCCATTGCCAATTCACCAATAATTAATCAATCCGCTGGAATATGATCTAAACGTTTGCTTACCAATAAGGATGCAACAACTCAGGCCAAGTTGAAACTGTGCAAGGGGACTCACTAAGAAAGTAAATAAACTCAAAGAATGTCAGTGATATGATAGCATGATAGATATTGAAATGTGCTCAATATGTGTCTTGATATAAACATGTAGCTAATGGACAATGTCATCATGTCCCACTACTGCTGAGGCACCGTCCCACTTGCGAAAACTAGTAAAATAACGTTGTACATTCTGCTGTTACATCTGTAGCCCATTATCGTAGAACGTCATTACATCACGTTTATTCCTCTTTGTTTGGGAAATTGTCCCCGTTGCTACAAATATGACAAGAAAACTCTTAATCTATGCTTCACATTCAAGTAGACCGTGAAAATAAACTCATGTTTCTCTTCTTCTGGCAAACATGACGTAAACGAAATATAAAAAAATAAATCCAGAAATTCGTACCTTAGTACACAACACATGCCTAGAAAAATACAAAATTGAAGGAAATTGACACATGTAAAAGTAGTGTTGGAACACCATTCATATGGAAACTAAAACAACATGAGCAATAGGAAGAAACGTGTTAGAACTCTGATGATTTACAACTGGGTAGTAGCAGTTAGAAAATGAATCACGTAAGCACGCCTGGAGTCTGCACAAGAGCTCTTGCCAAGCAAAGTGTGTACTCCTCAAGGAAATGAATACAGAGAAAGTGAGACTCCCTTAATGCTTCAGGGCTAGAGCGCTCGCTTTCGCTCGCGTGGTCGCAGTTTCCAATCTTACTGAGAGCCCACGACATCAGATTTAGGACCTGGGTAGTTATTTTCCTATTTTTTGCACGAAGGACGGTGTCCCAGCAGTAGTGGGACAGGTTGACATTTGACAATAGCTACATGACGATATCAACACATATATTGGCCACATTTCAATTTCTATCATGCGATCCCACTAGTGACATCTTTTTTTACTCAGTTTCTCAGTGAATCCCCTTGCAAAATTCCAACTTGGCTTCAGTTGTTGCATCCTTATTGGTATGCTACCTTGCACATCATATAAATTGGTTTCAGGGAATATTATTGGTGAATTGCCAATGGCTTTCATATCGTTGACTCTAATCCTTACATATACAACGCTTTAAACTACGTTTACTGGGAATGAGAGCGTTTCCAGGTATTGTTAGTTTAGTTAGTTTAGTGTTTCCACAGTTGTGAATCACCCTGCTTCATCTGTTGTGGTTTACCAACACTCCAAAGTCCTTCTGGAGCATTTGAGTACAAATTGGCTACACTTGATACTCAGAACGTCACAGTGGGGTAGCATCAGAACCGGGCGATTATGCAACCACACACAACGGGTTTGATGGTGTCCGCCATTTTATATTTGTTGTATACATCAACTTAATGCATTCGAATTAATTTTACCCTGTAGAAATCCTATCAATTCATGTCCATTTAACCAATTTTAATTTGGGATAATACCCGGGACTTCCACTTTCCTTTAGAGAGTGCATGCTAGGATTGCGAAACTCGATTTAGTGCAATTGGGTTCTTATATTTTATTGTTAAATATGAAGGCAGATATCGCTCAGTAAGAGTTTGCTTCATCTTCCAAACGGAATTTTCGCCCTACCGAATGGACTAATCTTTCAGTTGTATACATGAGACAAATACGACAATTTTGCTCTTTCATTTTATTCTTAAGTATGTGTCAACCAACGATTACTACGAGTCAGCTTCAGCTTCCAAACACTCCTTTCGCCCTGCAGAATCTACTCACTTTTCAGTTGTTAACATCTAACTTCGAAATTTCGGTTCTTTAATTTTTTCCTAAATGTGTCAGTAACTAAAGATCAGCGAGGGTCTTATTTCTTCAGCTTCCAAAAACTCCTCTTGCCTCATAAATTACGATGGAGATTCTATTGTAAATATCTGAGAAATGACTTACAATTCTGTAATTTTTCCCTACATATGTCAGTAACTAACGTTCAATAAGAATGTGCTTTATTCTACAAACATTTTCTTCATTTTACTGAATGGTCACACTTACCAATTGTAAATATTTGATAATTTAAAACAATTCCGTTTTCTCATTTTATTCTTAAATATGTAGTTAACTTACGATCAGCGAGTGTCCTCTTCGAAAAACTTATTTCGGATCTCTAAATAGATACACTTTACAAATATAAATATCTGATAATGTTCGACAATTCCGTACTTTAATTTTAACTTAAATATGTCAATATAACGATCAGCAAGAGTTAAGTTTACCCTGTTAAAACTTCTTTCTAACTATTGTAGTATGGAATTACTATTCAATTGGAATGTCTGGCAATATTCGACAATTCTGTTCTTTCATTTTATTCTTCAATATATCAGCAACTTACGTTCAGAAAGAGTAGGCTACATCATTGAAAAATCCTTCGCAATACTGAATAGCCTCACTTATCAGTTGTAAAGAGTTGAAAAGTTACGACAAATATTTTACTTTTAATTTATTTTTATAATGATCTCCAAGAACCTACTTCATCTTCCGAGCACTCATTTCAGCCTAATGATTATACATACTTTTCAACTGTAAATGTCTGACAATTTACGATAATTCCCTTAATTTTATTCTTAACCATGTCGAAAAAAAATCAATGATCCATTAACCCTTTCGCCCTACTGAATGGGCTCGCTTTGAATCGTAACTACCTGATAATTTACGACAATTCCGTTTATTTCATTTCATTCTTATATATGTTCATGAAGAATGGACTTCAGTTTACAGTCCTCTCGCTTTATTAAATAGACTTGGTTTCCATTTCTAAATTCCGTTGTTTCCATTGTTTGATTCTATTGTTCAATTCCATTGTTTGATTTTATTGTAAAATAGACCAGTAGCTAATTATCATCAAGTCTGCTTTATACACCAAAAGACACCTTTCTCCGTAGCCAAGGGACGCATGTTCCGATTGTAAATATGTGACAATTTGGGACTGGTCAGTCCTTTCATTCTCAAAGCAGTGTGTAACATACAATCAACAATAGTACCGTTCCTTCAGCTTGCAAAAACTGCTTTCGCCCCATATATTGAAATCACTCATCAATTTAGATATCTGACAAATAACGACAATTCTTTTATTTTATTCAATTCTTAAATATGTCAGTAACTAACAATCAACAAGAACGTGTTCATGCACCAAACACTCCTTTCACTTTACTGAATGCACACACTAGCGTATTGTAGATATCAGACAATTTACCACAATTCTGCTCTTTTATTTTAATCTAAATATGTAATTAACGAACGATTAGCAAGAGTCTCCTTCACCTCCGAAACACTCATTTCACCCTGCTACTTACACTCACCTTCCAAGGTAGAATGAATCCGTTCTCTTATTTTAAACTTAAATTTGTCAGTAGCTAAGGATCAAGAAAATCTGTTCCGAACACTCCTTTCGTTGTAGTGAATGGATTTACTTTAATTGTAAGTATCGGACTACGACAATTCTAGTTTCTCATTTTTTTTAAATAAGCCCTGAACCAACGATCAGCAAGAGTCTGCTAGAATTTCCTAAAACACATTTCGTCCTACTGCATACACGCGATTTCAATTTTAATAACTGACAATTGACGTCAATTCCGTTCTTTCTGTACGTTCTTAAATATATCGGCAACTACCGATCAGCAAGTGCTTGCTACACTTTCTAAAGATTCCTTTTGCCCTTCTGAATAGACTTGCTATTCAATTGTAAATATCTGACAATTTAGGATAATTCTGTTATACATTTTATTAAAAGAGTTCAGTAACTAACGATCATCAAAAGTATGCTTTATAATACCAGAACACACTTTTCGCTCCACTGAATAGACTCGTTTTTATTATTATACACTCCTTCAAGATAAAATTACAGGCCTACGTTTTTCCACTCTTAAGGTTGTAAGTTTGTAAACATCGCAGTCGACGTAATGGTAGGGACTCGAAAAGATGAAAATTAACGAGACTTACCAACACATTTGCTGTTTGAAATACTCTGTTCTCTTTACCCGTGAGGAGTTCATGTGGTTCGGGGCCTACGTTTATGCAGTAGGTTCTCGTTCTCGTACGTTCTCATATATTCTCGCTGCTGAAAGAGACCCTAAACTCAAATTCAAATTTATTATTATTATTATCATTATTATAAGTAGGAAATGGAAATAATTTTAGGACACTAAATTTCGTGAGACATTTCATTTCCTCAAAGTTTGTTCTTACACCAATGGTCGTAACTTGTGAGGTGCCTCGGGCAACTGCCCTCTTACAGGGAAGCTCCCCGCCGTTCGATAGAGGCCCATTTTAAGACAATTTTTGTCACTCATATACGATACGAAGATGAAATTATAAATGAACCATCACACATCTTGAGTACATTGTATAAACAAAACAGCACACACAAGGTAATTTTAAAAAATGAGACTAGGGCCCATTTCAGTAAAAAATTTCTACTATTAGGTGCTCTAGGAATGATTTATATTAGTATCGCTTTGAGATTTGTCAATATTGTTCTCTTAATTAAACTGAAAAAAATCTGGTAAATACTACTCGGTGACTGAATGTTTCTGCACAATTTCAATCTTCTAGGTGCAAAAATAAGCCAGCATAAAAATAGTACCGAAAATGTCCAAAATTCCCCTATACAAAAGTATATTTTGATAAAAATTCCCTGACACTTCAATAATTACCCCAGGGCCGTGTGTCGCACATCATTCACTTCAGAATAGAACTGCCTTTCATGCGGAGCCATTCACTTGTCTCCGTCATGTGTCTAAGCAGTGAAAATGAGGAAGAACGGGATTTTTGAGTGAAAATATCCCTTTTTTTCAATTTTTTGATCCTCTGGATCCCCCCTGTTTTAACGCAGAAATCTGAAGAAAAAATTTGGTAAATACTACTCGGTGTACTGCATGTTTGTGCAAAATTTCAATCTTCTACGTGCAAAAATAAGCCCGCCAAAAATATTTTACATACCCCCCCCTAAAAGGTATTACACGAAAATATAAATTTTAGACTTATGACGTCATCACCTCCTATGTCTCGACACAGAAAGGTGTGAAACCATCTGTAATATCTTCTGCAATGCCTCTAGACTTGAAAAACAAAAAAAGCCCCGAACGAAAAAGCTCAAATAGGAGAGTTATAACGCAATGTACCATGAAACACCTGTATTGTACAAATTGTACCATGAGATCCCCAAAGGGCTATTCAGTAGGTCAGAAGAGAAGTTGGAAGATGAAGTAGTCTTTCCATATCGTTGCTTACAGTTTGTGTTTTACGTGTTTAGAGTGCATATTTCTTTATTTTATATTAATCCAAGAACTGTTACTAGGCTATAAACCAGGAACATTCTTTTCTCTAGCTCACGACCCCTAGGAAACGTAGCCCCTCCCGTTGGGTTGCAAAGACTTATTGTCGCTCCACACTGCATACACTAAAACCTAGGCGTTATTTACATAGAAAGGTTTAGTAATCAACTTGCGATCATGGAAAGTGGTGTTCCACTGTGTCTGTGTATACCGTAGGAGAAAAATATTTCTGCGTGAATTATTGACGTTTGTGTTAAACGAATCTGCCAAGAGCTTGCAACAATTCGACAGATTCATTCTGCTATATATGTGGGAAAGAATCAATAAAGCCGTTGCTCTAGCCGTTGATAGAACTACTGCTTCCTATTAAAATATACCTATTTTAAAGTCGTAGAGAAAACAACTTATATTCACTCGGAAAATACTCATGAGAGATTGTTCGGTGTAAGATGATGCCGATGCTTCATGAAGCTGCTGGCATTCTTCTGACATAGAATCTAGCAAATGTCATACTATTGATAGCAATTAAGACGTTTTACTAAATATGATTTAGTTTTAGAGTTCGTCGTAAAAACCTATTTAAAATGGCTCTGATACATCAAGATAAACACAAACTGTTTACAGCTGTAACCAGCGATTTAGATTAGATTTTCTAGTTGGGAAGGGAGCAAGCATTAAGGCGTGTATTAGGTTCAATAGAAAAGTTTTTTTTTTTGTTCTCGTGCCCCCTCTTTAGATCCCACACTTACTCTTTATAGACCCCAGGAGATGTGGGCGCCCCCGCACAGTAAGATTCCATTTGTCACGCCATTGAGGCTGTCTCTTACATGACAAATTACTTAAGAGAACAATATTGACAAATCTCAAAGGCATACTAATATAAATCATTCCTAGAGCACCTAATTATTACAAAATAATAATCACAACTGATTGGATCAACAATTAACCCATTGTCAATGAGCTATATAGCAATAGCTTGATTATCATTGAAAAATTAATACCAATGTTTTCAGCATTTGATAGCAACCCCAAGGGCGTACCCAAAACAAACAGCTGTTCGTTCTCAAAGCTATACGTCTGTGATACCGTCGTCTTATTAAAGGCAGTACTAAATCCACGGTTTTCTAAATGGAACGGCAGTGTCTAATGTGAGTTAAGGAACTCTAAAAGCACTACTGCTTCATTTTTGAGACCTAGGTACACAACACAATTTCCTACGGCCTCGGATTCAAAGTTGAATTCCTTTACTAGCTGTAAGCCAATAGGAATTAAGGAATACATGCCTATGTCCACTGCTGACTTCTAAATTTCACAGCATTGTAAGATCGACATAAGCCCTTTATCCTTACCGGACACCTCGTAATAGAACGCTCGAATTATTGGCACGCCTTTGCACTCTAAACAACTAATTAAAAAACGAACATCACCGTCCATCCTCAGAATTATTTCTTAAATCACCGCCTAACTTAGAGATTCATTTAATATACAATTAATATCTCTTTTCATAATCTGTAGAATAATATTACAATGAAGTCAAGTGACATCTCTGTCAATGTTCTCATTTTAAGACGATTTCTGTCGTTGTATTACAAAAAGCCTCACAAGCTCGGGGATGCCTGTTCTATCGCAAGTGACCCATAAACTTGTCCATCATTTTGACGCGCTTTCTCTATATTATACCTTATGAGTTCTCCGCGATATTCATTCTTTCTCAGCTAAAGATTTTTTGTTCCGCAACTCACTGGGTTTAAACTTGAATCTTTCGAATTTGCAAGTCCTAAGGACAATATGAGCTGCCGTACTTATCCCATTTGAAACCGCCCGCTCTAGTCGGTAGTACTGGATGCAAACTGATTCCACTCGTTCTAATGCAAGTATCATGGCGGATCTCCACATCTACAGTTATTATCTTTTTATCTAAATGCATCCTGATACCTACAATTAGTAATACCAGTATTTCTGCAGGAAGCCACAGCCGGCAGCTTGTAGATATGCCATATGAAAGTAATTTTTCAACAGACTTTTGAGTATTACAGCGTGTAAATTGCTATTGAAAAATCCTAATCTCACAACGCTTCTTATCAAATATTACTATGTCTGGTTGGTTGTAGTGCATGCTAGCTGCTTGCATTCGTTTTGAGAAGAGAACAACACGTATCTCGACGTCTCCTCTTAGTAAAATATCTAAATATTTTGTAACTATATAAGACAATGTTCGCTAAAAAAACAGTCTGAAGTATAGATTTAAGTACTTATCTGTGTGTTTCATCTTTCCTCTTGCCAATTTTAATGGCTCTTACCTGGACTGTGTAAGGAATGTACTCTAGGCAGTTTGCCATGATATTCCGCTATATGCAGCGAACATCTATGCAGAATTCTACAGACAATTTGGTGCTTCTATTTTTGTAAAGGAATTTTGTTTGTGATCTAGGAGGGCTCTGGTCAACGGACATGGACATGCTCTCATACGTACCAGGCCAAATGACTGTCTGGTTCAGTGTTAGAAATGAGTACACTTCGTAAACCTCAACTGCTGGAGATTAATCGGGTACATTTAGTCGAGTAGCTTTCTGCTGTTGAGAAGGTAGGTACCTTTAAGTCGATGGACAGTACACGCAAGCTCTATTCACGTCAGAGAAATGAGGTAGTGTTGAATTTAATAAATAAGTTTACAGAAATACTTCTTGTTGATTATTCCGTCTCAGACATGAAAAATGTCAAAAAACTAATACAGTTGGTGTACTAATCTGCTACAGAGGGGAAGCTTATCAGAACTTTACTCAGCGGTGAGAAAACGTTTAAAAGATGTAGAAATTAAAATCCTCCAATAAACTTATTAAGAGTGTGCGATATGGCACTCTGTAGTGCAAGATGAGCCGTGCGAGTCAGAAAAATTTTAAGGATCTACTTCATATTGGCTCTTTTACATTTACAAATGGCTCGTACACAATATTATCTTGCAATCTCTTTTTATCTACAGGTAAGTGAGATCCGGCGGGAGACCAGCGGGAGCCCTGTGTGGGTCCTGGAATTCGCATATCCACTTTCACACACCAACCTCATTCGATTGGATTCTTGCTTACACCGTTTCGTTCCTGGACTTAAAGCTACTTCCGAATTGAATGGTGCACACCTGCCGTGTTAGTAGAGGAAAAAGCGGCCATATTGAAGCTTTGTAAGAGAAGCGGTCTCGGTTCTACACGGTAATCACGCACCTATTTACCTAAGGATCTCCAACTAGATTTTCAGCCCAATTACCTGCATGTGAAACCTTTACAAGCTTGCGACCATAAGTCTAGTATAACTGTTACAGAAAACTGTTAGAAAATTTTACTTGGAACATTCTTATAAACTAAATGGACATATAAATCAAAACATAATCATTTTTTCATCCTATCATGATATAAAAATTTACTAAAAATTACGAGGAAATAGTGTTACAAAATATTTTTGTCCTGAAAAACGTTTATTTGTAGACAAGATATTTCACGTTTTTGTCAAATTATGTTTATATATTGTTTTCTTTTATTTTCCTATATTAGGCCTATTCTAATTTACCCTTTATTTATTCAAAAGTTTGGACTACCTTATATGTAATCCATTTTCCGATCATTCGTTAGTCCTCACGCTTACGCTGTGAAGCGTGATAGACCATCAGTATCTTTGTTCCCCAAGTTGATACTCATTAAACACTTTTAATGATATTTCCAATAGAATAACTAGTTGCATAAACAGGAAAGAGGAAAATCCTACGGTGTTGTGTGGATGCGAAATGTGATGTAAACAAAACCTCTGACGTTTTATTTTCAATAATGAAACAACGTTGTTTTTAGTATTTGTTTTTCAAATGTATAATAAAAGCCATGTCCCTACTTACCTGAATTGATAAAAGCAACTACACACTGCGTAAATCCATTAATTCATCTATATAGCTATACAAGAAATTTATCGAGTTGGAAATTTACATCTGCCTTTACACGAACTTTGTTTTGCAACAATCCACTTTCCAGATGGAACAAGGATCTCTTTAAATACAAACAAATTCTGGAAAACTCTATAGCCCGGACATTAATACTCTTCCATAAAAGCAGCAATTGATCTAACTTCTAGCGACGAAATTCGGTCTATTTAAATGCGCTGAATAAAACGTGCTGACTCTAATTGTGCAATTGGTTTAAATTGGTCGGCTCGCGTCTTATTCACTACAGACCCGAGCTCAGAGAGAACGCTCACATATCACGTCCACGAAGATGTGGCGGACCCGAACCCAGCAAAATCGAGAGGATGGATCATCTGAGCCGAGTCGAACAGAGCGGATAAGTTCATTGCAACCTCCATGGAGCGCCGGCTCATCGGAGGCTACAGAGGTTTGATTTTGTACATCTACTAGAAGGATATCACTCCAAAAAGCCACCAAGTTATGTGTCAATTGTTGAGAAAACGTGCAACTTCTAAAACCACTGTGAGAATTCGTGTTTCACATTTCTCTAAGGTGAAAGATATTTTTTTTATTAACTTCGCTGCATTGCACCTTCGATAACACTGGTCCAGAAAACATTTATGTTATCCATGACAGTATTATAAAATCAAAACTTTGGTATACTATACATAATATAGAAAATTTGTATCAGAAGCTTGAACATCCTCTGATGAGGTATTGAAGACACAAATGTTGCAGAGAATGAGGGAAAATATTGACGAGGCTTGTTCCCTGATCTGAATGCTGGACACAGTAGGCAGCGAATTCTGTTCGTATTCGTTTCCCCTCGAAGTTGATACATCGCACTACGCACGAACTAAGATATACTAAGTAGTGGGATGTATCACTTTCATTTCTCATATTAGTTTCATTTCTCTTCTGTCAATCTTTTATATAGGAAAATGTACACCCAAACCGTACAGCAATGAAGAGACGCTGTAATGGAAGTACAGGCACAGCGTATACAAGAACTTTCATCAGGACATGACATTATGTTTGGGGAAGATCTGCTGTTTGCGTCTTTCGTGCCAATTCGGCCAGTTGTAGGCAAGAAAATTGTTATGTAGCAGAATCCTCGAACGTCATCAATGAGATACTACTGCCCTATAAGATTTCGGTCTAGCAAGGGAAAACATGACAACACATGAAATCCGGTGCATCGAACAGCAGATTCAAGATCTTCACCCATCAACTGTGAACGTCAATGGAACCCAATTTACTGTGCATCACGAGCTCAGTCTCAGTATAGTCGATGGAAAAGTGTGCAATGCACTCATGAACAGCAAATCTCCGCCAAAGTGTTATATTTACAAAACATCTCCCAAAGAAATGAACGATTTACTGAGAGTTTCTATTAAAGACTTAGACGCATCCACATTTCGCTTTGGATGGTCAGTGTTACATGCGTACATAATATGTGTTGAGTGTCTCCTCCATATTACATATAGACTTAATTTCAACACATGGCAAGTTCGAAAGAAGCGCAAGGAACGCTTTTCACAGTTATACACTGGAGACAGACAAACTCTTCGTTGATCTTTAAAATTTGTTTCTATATGTCTGTTAGTGACCAGAAATTGTTGTTCATGGATCGGCTGTGATACAGAATGCAATTTTAAGCTTTCTAAAGAAACACGGAATAAAGAGTTACGCATATTTAGGGAAGAAAACTCGCACCAATTCTTACACTATTACAAATCAGAATATGCTGCACATGCTTCTTATTACATCTCATTCTTTTCTTTCGATTATTAGGCACGTGGCTACCGTTAAGAAAAAACGATGCTTGTCACCCGAAGAACTACTGTTGTTGAAGACATCGCAGCATGGATACGAAGAAACCAACGCGGCGTCCAGGAGCCGAAATAAGACATCCCATCTGCATTTAGCAATATTGACAGTGACAGTGATGATTGACGTACAGATATAGTTGACATAATTAATTCTCTTTTTCATTTGTGTGTGTGAGTGTAATAAAAATTTTTAGTGTGACTGTGGTGCAGATTTGTTTGTGTGAATATACTGACGTAATGCATATCAATACGCAGTACTTTATCAGTGTTTACAAACATTTTCTACTAACTCTCTCCTTCAGATAAGGGTAGTGCAACCAAACGAAAAACGTGTTCGTAAATTCTTAATACTATAAATATACAATTTTCGCATATTTGGTACTTGAGAAGCATTTTGTACACTAATTAAAGTTTTCGGCCAGGTTTTTGCTCGTCCTGAACCACTGTGCACCCTAAAGTAACACCTTACTTTTAAATTATCAATGTCTGTAAATTATTGCAAATCTTTTTTTTTATTTCATTCTTATATCCGTCGACAAGTATCGAACAACAATTGCTGCTTGATCTTCTAAGTACTCCTTTCATGTTTCTGAATGTACTCACTAACTAAATGTAAATATCTAAGAATTAACGACAATTTCAGTCTGTTCAGTAACTAATGATGGTCAAGGGTCTGCTATAGTTGCAAGACATACCTTTCGCCCTAGTTAATGGACTCGAATGTAAATTTCTAACAGTTTGAACCTGTTCCATTCTCTCATTCTGTCCTTAAACATTTCAAAAACAAACGATAACCAACAGTCCTCTTTATCTGCGATTATTGCTTTCGTCATACTGTATGTACTCACTTATTATACAAGTACATTATTTCATTGTATTCTCAAATATATTTTGTAACCTACGATCACGAGAAGTCTGCTACATCATTGAATTAATTTAAAAATATAAATCAGACATTTTACGACTGTTCCTTTATTTGCCTTAATATTTAAATATGTCAGTATATAATTATAATTCTTCTTTCTTTGTTGTTGAAGACCTGCGGGAGTTCATTTCTTGGGTGTTACGTTAATTTTGAGGTTTACTTCTCATATAGCATCACTGGTGAACGGGCGCTAAACTCAAAATCTATTATTAGTATTATTATAATAAGTAGAGAAGAGAAAAAAGTGTTAGGGCACTAAATTTGTTGGGATCATTTATTTCTTCGTAGTATGAACTATATTGTTGTCTTGGTATCAGAACCATTTTAGATAGGCTTTCACGAAGATCTCACTTTTTTCAATTAAAAGTCCTAATAGCTCTCAAGATCATGACCATTTGCTTGAATCAATTGCATCGCATAAGAATATACTTTTTTTTTTTACATAATACCTTGGCCATCTCCTTACTGCAAACATTCTCATTTCGTATTTTACGTGAGGAGATGAGGTGTGTTGTCTATTGTTTTCTAATCTTTTTTGTCTCAGGTTAAAAATAGTGGATGTAAGAAATACATTGAATTACGATATATTTTTAAAATCTGGTTGTATTACCTTTTTAAAGCTAAATGATGTTCTCAAAACTCAGATCTCTTTTACATTTTCCTAGACTACTTAGTATATCTTAGTTCGTGCGTAGTGCGATGTATCAACTTCGAGGGGAAACGAATACGAACAGAATTCGCTGCCGACTGTCTCCAGCATTCAGATCAGGGAACAAGCCTCATCAATATTTTCCCTCATTCTCTGCAACATTTGTGTCTTCAATACTTCATCAGAGGATGTTCAAACTTTTGATACAAAGTGCCTATACTACCTATAGTATACCAATAGTTTTGATTTTATAATATTGTCATGGATTACATCAATGTTTTCTGGACCTGTGTTATCGAAGGTGCAGAGCAGCGAAGTTAATAAAAAAATATCTTTCACCTTAGAGAAATGTGAAACACGAATTCTCACAGTGGTTTTAGAAGTTGCACTTTTTCTCAACAATTGACACATAACTTGGTGGCTTTTTGGAGTGATATCCTTCTAGTAGATGTACAAAATTAAACCTCTGTAGCCTCTGATGAGCCGGCGCTCTATAGAGGCTGCAATGAACTTATCCGCTCTGTTCGACTCGGCTCAGATGATCCATCCTCTCGATTTTGCTGGGTTCAAGTCCGCCACATCTTGGTAGACGTGATATGTGAGCGGTCTCTCTGAGCTCGGGTCTGTAGTGAATAAGACGCGAGCTGACCAATTTAAACCAATTGCACAATTAGAGTCAGCACGTTTTTTTCAGCGCATTTAAATAGACCGAATTTCGTCGCTAGAAGTTAGATCAATGAAAGAGTATGTATGTCCGGGTTATAGAGTTTTCCAGAATGTAGTTTGTATTTAAACACATCCTTGTTCCGGCTGGAAAGAGGATTGTTGCAAAACAAAGTTCTTGTAAACGCAGGTTTAAATTTCCAACTCGATAAATTTCTTGTATAGCTATATAGATGAATTAATGGATTTACGCAGTGTGTAGTTGCTTTTATCAATTCAGGTAAGTAGGGACATGGCTTTTATTAGCCATTTGAAAAACAAATACTAAAAACAACGTTGTTTCATTATTAAAAATAAAACGTCAGAGGTTTTGTTTACATCACTTTTCGCATCCACACAACACCGTAGGATTTTCTTCGGGGAAAATATATTCAAGTGACAATTAGCTCATATCCTCTTTCCTGTTTATGCAACTAGTTGTCCTATTGGAAATATTAAAAGTGTTTAATGAGTATCAACTTTGGGAACAAAGAAGCTGAAGGTCTATCACGCTTCACAGCGTAAGCGTGAGGTCTAATGAATTATCGGAAAATGGATTACATATAAGGTAGTCCAAACTTTTGAATAAATAAAGGATAAATTAGAATAGGCCTAATATGGGAAAATAAAAGAAAACAATATATAAACATAATTTGACAGAAACGTGAATATATCTTGTCTACAAATAAACGTTTTCCAGGACAAAATATTTTGTAACACTATTTCCTCGTAATTTTTAGTAAATTTTTTTATCATGATAGGAAGAAAAAATGATTATGTTTTGATTTATATGTCCATTTAGTTTATAAGAATGTTCCAAATAAAATTTTCTAAAAGAAATTGCGTACTGGTGATCGGTCAAAAGGATAGTAATGACATAATAGCCTTACATGCCAATATATATACTTTTCAAAACAGCAGACAAGCGCACACTTTACTGTGAAATGAAAATTGACAGACTAAGCTATTATGTAATATTTTAAGTTCAACTACGCTTGTATATCTGTGTTTATGACAAGAGAAATAGCAATTTCGTTTCTGAGAAACATTAATAGTTTTAGCTAACTGCAATTTTTATCATGTAGCTGTACACCTGCTACTTTTGAAAAATAACTTCCCGATCACTGTATATAGTGAATTAATGTTTGCAAATGGTGAATATTATATACTTGTCTTCTACGTGTGACTCTCGAGTCCACTCTAGGCGATCTTGCGTTCGTTGATCTCAACAAGCAATAGGAGGAACTTGATCAACTTGCTCAGTAGGTTTTCTGTATGCTCAAAAAATTGTTACAGTTAAAGGATATGATTGAGAATATTCGGGCCATAACCAAAGGATGGGGCATGAATACCATGGCCGTACTCACCTGAAAAAATGAACACTACTAAACTCTGCTTAAATCGTATATTGTTTAAGAAAGATATGCAAATACTTTATCGGGTTTTAAACATTGGTATCAACCGGCTCGGCTCGAGCCCTGAGCCACCACTACAGCTTAAACTGCGGCTCGGTTCACGTGAACCACAGCTCGAGTCGTGATCATTGGAATGAGTTATTGGCTCCGTTCGGCTAGGCTCAGGTGACCCATTCCCTAAAAGAGGGTCGGTTGAGATGAGCTACCTGCTCGGTTCGGTTCGGCTAAGCTAGGTAGAGGTGCTTCATCGGCTCGAGCCTGATCCGCTGGGGTGAGCCATTAGCACTGTTCGGCTCATCTCAGGTAAGCCATTGGCTCGAGTCTTCTCAGTTGGAATGAACCATCGGCTGGAGCCGATACAGTTGGATGAGGTGATAGCTCGACTAATTTATCAGTTCGGCTCGGTGGTGACTGAGCCGCGAGCAGAGCTGCTCTAGCCGTTGACTGAACTACTACTTGCTCCTAAAATAATACCGATTTTAAAGCTGTAGAGAAAACAATTTATACCCCCTCGGAAAATATTCATGAGAGACTGTTCGGTGTAAGATGATGCCGATGTTTCAAAAGCTGATGACATTCTTTTGAGATAAATCTAGCAAATGTGATACTATTGATAGCAGTAAGACATTTTAGTAAAGACGTTTTAGTTTTAGAGTTCGTCGAGAAAACCTATTTAAAATGGTTCTGATTCATCAAGATAACAACAAACTGTTTGTAGCTGTAACCAGCGATTTAGATTAGATTTTCTCGTTGGGAAGGGAGCAAGCATTAAGACGTGTATTAGGGTGCATAGAAAGGTTTTTCTTGTTCTCGGGCCCCCTCCTTAATTCCTACAATTACTCTATATAGACCTCCAGAGAGAGTGTGCGCTGCCGCACAGTAAGGTTCCATTTGTCACGCCATTGCAGAGATGGTCATTTTTCCTAACCCTCCCTCACCCTCACCCTCAATTGACGCCCCTCACCCTCACCCTCCATCACACTCACCCTCCATTGATGTCCTCCCCTCACCCTCCCTCACACTCACCCTCCATTGACGCCCTCACACTCACCCTCCATTGACGCCCTCCACTCACCCTCCCTCACACTCACCCTCCATTGACGCCCTCACACTCACCCTCCATTGACGTCCTCACACTCACCCTCCCTCACACCCACCCTCAATTACTTTATCGCCCTCACCCTCCAACGCCCTCACCCTCAACTACTAAAATGAGGGTGAGGTGAGGGTGAGGAGGCCCTCATGAGGGCAAAACCCTAAAAATGAACAGATCATGTGATGCTTTGTATTTACCAAGAATTCGCGATATTTACGGTTGAAGACACAGCACAGAGGGATAAAATAATTCTTTTAAATGCTGTCTGTTGTCACAAAGCAATAGCATTTTTGCACCTGTTACTGCTGTCCACATCGAAGGAAGGTATGAATGTTCATTACAGTTAGAAAAAAAAGCTGAAGCAATGAATATAACATTTTCACACTTTTCTTTCTTCTTCCTGGCCGGAGTCTATATGAATAGTTAACAGAGTACAAGTAACTTTTTAAACAAAATATAACACTTGTTATTATCCTGGTGCACCTTTGGTCCACGTGGTACCGGGTTCGAATCCTGATGGGCGAAGTTTTAAACGCATTACGATAATTAAGATTCCACCTTAAACTGTAGGTGTAGGTCTGGTATAACACTGGTGGTGAAAAGGGCCGATAAACTCAAAACCTTTGTAAATCAGTAATCGAGTAAAGTTTGGCCTTTAGATTCTACAATGCTTCTATAGAATATTGTATTAATATGACCGTAGTAAGAAATGGAAAAAGAAATAGTGGCAAGCAGGAGAAAAGGCAGGCAGGTATTGAAGAAAGAAAAAGAATACTGTCTCCTAAAAGTATTTTTCAAGCAATGTTCTGTTTGGCCTACTGCATTATAATTTTCATAATGTATGTTGGCTATTTCATTTTAGTTTATTATGTTCGTAAATAAATAAAATAAATAAATAAATAAATTTGTAAACATACATTATGAAAACCATAATGGACTAAGCCAAATAGAGCATTGCTTGAAAAATACTTTTAGGAGACAGTCTCCCTGTACTGACAGAAACCCATCGGTTCGGAGAAGAAATCTTACTGTTTCAACAGAGCTAGTGATGTAGTGCATGGTAAAGCGAGAGATATTATTATTATTATTATTATTATTATTATTATTATTATTATTATTATTATTATTATTATTATTATTATTATTATTATTATTATAAAATATTTTTTATCGCCTTATTCCTTATCAATTTCGATTGCAACTAGCATGAGAAATTCTCAATTTTGAAAATCAGATTTTTAAAACTAAAGTTAACCCGGATTTTTTTCTTTTAAATCTGGAATGGAATAGATGAATTCACGTCTGAGTTTGAACCCAAGAAATATGGCTATAAGGAAACCTCACAAAATATGCACCATACTACATCAAAATAAAATTTAAAAAAGCTTTTCCGATGGCAATCGTAGAACACATTTACAAACTAATAGTAGAGCCACTTGTACACTACGTGAAGTATGCGGAATCTTGCTGAGGTTTTCCGCTTCAAACTTGCTCTGTTTCAGAGATTTTAACCATACCAAAACTGTTCTTTTTCGGCTTGGGAAAGGAATATCATTCTATGTGAGTAGCTGTGTACATTTGAATTCGACATGGACAATATACCGATTGTAGATTTGGTCCTAAGTGTGATAGTAATGCATACAATTTTATTAGACGTATGCACGTGGATGAGTTACTGGATCCGGCGTCATCATGGACACGGGATTTATTCCACTCTTTTTTCCAGAACTAAGACTACAAGGCTCATTATCGTACCAAATTTTGTTTTCTTCCTTATCCATTAGTTCTTTTTCGTTTCTCACCAGTATTAACGTTCATTGCATCCATTTCTTATATGCAAGAGTGCATAAAATTACGTTTACTAGTATAATATGTCACAAAATAATAGGAGAGGTATAAAAACGGATATCACAGGAAAAAATGGATGTAGAAATGAGAAGTTCCCATCCTATCTTAGATTGTGGAGAATATAAATACTAACGTGTCCATACAAAAATTTGCTGAAACTACAAAGTGTTGGTACTCACGGCTAAAGCAAAACCACAAGTTATCTTCCGTGAAATAAAAGAGCTTGGGCCAATGTTAGAAAAAACATTATCAATAGCATATGTACATATGGGAAATAGAGAACCATATAGAGCCAAAAAAGAAAAAAATGTGAAACTAGCAACTCAGTTAATTTTTTTTTACCTGTCAGTTATCCAGGACCGCAATTAGGGGTTAGTAGACGGGGTATGTGCCCCGGGCGCCGGATTGAAAGGGTGCAAAACGAAATTTTTTTTCCCTGTAGCTATATATTTACGTTTTACGTTGGGGAAGGGAGCGCCAAAACAAGATCTCGCCCCTGGCGCAAAATAGCTTAGTTACATCTCGGAAGTTATCAACTCTCAGAGTTTAATGCCCCTTGCATTCTTCATTTACAGTTCTAGATCTGTAGTTCTATAGTAATTCATCATGCTGAATTGAAGTCTAAAATCAAACTTTCGTTATCATTGTTGCTTTTTCAGTAATACAGGGTGTTACATAAGTACAGACACATGTTCAAAAAAGTTCTCTGAGAATAAAATAGTGATTAAGAAGTTACTGGTTTATATTATGTTTTGTAGTGGGTGTCTTTGTTGTCTCTACTGATACATAAGCAGTCGTCTAATAACATACTGATTCATGTTTTTCTTGATTTCTCATTCATGAAGACCTGAGTTTTAAGTAGGGGGCCGCGGTGGCTCAGTGGTAGAGCGTTCACCTCTGGTGCTTGGGGTCGTGGGTTCGATCTCAGCCCTCGCCAAGTGAACTTTGTGGTGGACAAACACCGTGTGCGTGGGTTTTCTCGGGGTTCTCCCGTTTCCTTTCACTTTCTTCATTCCACCATTTCGTTCATTACTCATCATCACCGTCTCCTTTAGCCTAACCGGCATAAGCGTGGGACGTAAAACTCAAATTTTTTTTTTTGTGTTTTAAGTAAGTAGAAGTAACAGCTTAACCTCACAAGAATCAAAGTTAGTATTAGATTGGATTCATTGGAAGAATAAACACTGGTGGAAAATCTTGTTAATCTCTGAAAATCGACACTGATAGTGTTGCCAGAGTTATCCAATTAGAGTTGAAATATTGGAAATTTCCTTTTCTAAATATACGCCGTTTTCTGTATATATGTATACATGAACTTAGGTAATTTCGTCACCGGAAATTTCGCCACCGGAATTTTCGTCACAGTAATTTCGTCACCGGTAATTTCGTCACCAAAATATTAGCATGTAGGTTATTTCGTCACCAAAACATTCATTGCTCTTGTACCGTTCTGTGAATCCAATCTCTTGGACCTTTCTCCACGTTTAGTGAGTCAGGTGAAAAAAAAAAGCAATGCTGTACACGAGTTGAGTTTCCGAAAGTTGTCTTTAAAGTGTGCATTTCCGCTATCTCGAAATCCATAACCACAGTTACAGGGTCCGGGTATTCACTAAATTCACTGCACTGATGCACCACCACACAAAACAGTTCCTCATATGAATGTTGTGTCTTGCTCTGCATTAAGGCATACACCTAGTAAAGGAAGTCTCACCTCAAATAACATATAGGGCCTACGTTTTTTTTTTAAGGAGCCATTGGAAAGTAGTCCATCCACCATCCATGTTTCACTTCTCAATAGCTCCATAAGGCTATATTTAAAGGAAATTGTTAGAAATATTTACAGTATATGTTTTTCTTCCTTTATATAAATTTGCTTTCTTGACATATATCCAATAACAATTTGGCCAATGTTTAATCAGAGTTGAAATATTGAAATATAACATTCTTCTTACAATAGCTCCTAAAAAAAGATCACTCTTTTCACATGACTCAGTTAACGTGGATGAAGGTTCAAGAGTTTGGGCTCAGAGAACGGTACAAGAACGATGCAAATTTCCGTCTAGTTTGCGGGAAAATGAACGGATTGGCATATCTTCCCATATTTGTTTGCAATTTTCTGTTCTGAAATTTTGATATTGGCGAGCTTAATATTTGTAAATAGTGATACACCCAATAGTTCCCCACGTTGCCTTTGCTTTTAACATTTGCTGAAGCTGGCACTATTTTCTTGCACTGGTGCTTGCTCCTGCGTCGAGTACCCGAAACTTAAATTTTGCAGAGTTCAACGTCAATCGAATTGTTTTCCAAGTTTGATTAAAATAACGTAAGATGTTTAGGTCATTTACTTTGCCTCTACTTAGTTCAAGAAAGATGAAAAAATAACCATGACAAAATTTCCTATTTGATAATATTTTTGACAGAATCACTAAAAACTTTTATCTCTTATCTCAAATACGATATACAAAATATGTAACTATTTATTTAATAATAATAATAATAATAATAATAATAATAATAATAATAATAATAATAATAATAATAATAATAATAATTACTATTATTATTATTATTATTATTATTATTATTATTATTATTATTATTATTATTATTATTATTATTATTATTATTATTATTATTATATTTCGATTTGCTTCAGTTGAAGATTAAAGAAAGCAATTTCAAAAACGGTTTCTATTCATTCATTGTACTTGTATTATATTCTAAAAGACACTGGTGATGAAATTATCATGACAAAATTTTCGGTGACGAAATTACCTATATGGTAATATTTTGGTGACAAAATTACCGGTGACGAAATTACCCTGACGAACTTTCCGGTGACAAAATTACCGCCGCCCATGTATACATACCGTATATGCCGTCAATATTCTTAATACTTAGCAGTGTCTTGTACTTATGGGACACCCTGTATTACTGAAAAACTATGCCTGGTAGCGAAATTCTAATTTCGAATTTGAATTCAGAGTAGTGAATTATTACAAAAATATGACCCTTGTGAAACTGTGTTATTAATGGTGCTTTTTTTCACCTTTCCACCTACCAATTTCATTACTTTTTTTACACCAAAAAATCCTTTCGTTTTTTTCGCTCCGTGGTTTTTTGGTGGTGTCCTAAATTCAGTATGAGGACAGATTGTATTAAAATTTGCAGAACTACTCCTAAAATTAGGCCAAACTTACAGAAAAGTCGAGATTTCGTGGAGGGGAAAACGAGTGTCCAACACAGCATACGCCCCTGACCTCAGGCAATTTTCAAGAAATGTGTTATTTTCTTCCTCAACTCCCCTCAGCTCTAACACTAATTTTTCATGTACATCTGTAATTTTGTCAAATTAATTTCGACTTGAGAGCATCAAAGATGGATTTACAAGATGCTTACATATTTCACATTAATTACTATATCATCTATGAGGTTTCCATATATATATATATATATATATATATATATATATATATATCTGTGAATTCATGTGCCAGTGTTATTTTAAATTTGTAATCAAGCCTAGTATTAATACAGGGTGTCAAAAATCAACTGAAACTTCGGGAGATGAGTGTTTATATCAAATCAAAGTAAAACGTTTTAATGCATATAGGTCTTAAAACAAGTTCTTTCAGTATTATAAGCCGAAAAAGAATTAAAACGCCCTAGCTTAAAAATAATGGGACTTTTTCGCAAGCGGTTGAAAAAATTAGGCAATACCTAGTATTCCCTCTTATCTAAATACCCACGTTTCACAATCCCCTGATATCAACGTAACGATTTGTAAAAAGTAACTTAGTGTACGAGGATACACTTTTAAATACTAATTGGGTACTCTTTTCGTGGATACCAGAAGACTGTTCCACACAAATAATTATTACTAGCGCATACGAGTTCCTGCGAAATCCGTCGAATCACGTGCGATAGACTCCATAACTTTTGTGCTAGAGTGTTTTTAAAACGTGATTTTCCTCATTTTTGGCGGATTATAAATTTGAAAAAAGAGATTTTTTGACCCACAGTATGTTCATCAAAACTTTTTTTTTTTCATTTGATATAAGAAATAACGTTCCAAACTTAGTAGGCTGATTTTTTGACACATTGTATATTAAGCTGGGTAGTATGTGGAAATAACAAATCGAATATTTTTTAGGTATATTTCAAAGAACCAAACCTATTTCAAAAATACAAGGGTGGGGTGAACTGTCCCCTCTTGCTCTCTGCTGCAGGCAGTCATAGTCTCATATTCCATATAAACATTATTATTTTTTTTTCTAGTGAAGGGCAAGTTTTATTTTCGTAGACAGTCACAATAGACACTGGATTAAGATTCAAGGCGGGCATTGTTTTGCTCGCAGTCTTTGTCATAGCCTTCAAAGTTCTGAAAAAAAAAACTATTTTTATCTTCATACCAGAAATGAGCACGCAGTATAACGTATTGTTCCATCTGGTGGAGTATGGACCTTTGAGATCTAGAAAGAAGAACTTGAAAGTAACGTTATCGTAGTATTAATCTAACATTAATACGATGAACATTCTTTCTTTGCTGACAGGAAGACCTGGTGATTCATTCCGGTGGCATTGAAAGAAAGAACTAAACTAAAAATACACTGATGACGAATTCCATTAGACATACAGAGGTAAAGGTTCTTTACATTGTACTTTCCCTTTCCCATCCGAGGTGTTTGGGCTAACAAAGATAATGGATGAGAGTAGTACAGAAAATGGGAAAAATTGAACGTGACTCTGTTGTTAAGCCAAGTTCGTTGTTTAAAACTAGCTTTAGTCTGTGTCAGTATAGCAGTAAATCTATTTTGTAGCATGTATATAATAATAATAATAATAATAATAATAATAATAATAATAATAATAATAATAATAATAATAATAATAATAATAATAATAATAATAATATTAATCATAATAATAATAATAATAATAATTAGTTGTTGAATCAAACAACTCAGACACAATTGCTTTTAATAGACCCAGTGAATAGGCCTATAGGTATTGTGACAACTTAAGTAACCTGGATTGCAATCAGGAGCGGATTAAAGGCGGAGCTAATGGAGCCCAGGCTCAGGGGGTCCCCTAAAATTCCCCTCTTTAATATTAAAGTACATCAATCAACTTATTATAGTATAGGCTTCAGATCCATGCTAATTTCTTTTCCCGCTCGAAAGGCTTGCGGTATCGCTAGAGTTAAGTCTTCTTCCACCAGCTTGGGCTCGTGCCTGCAAACATCAGACTTTCGTGGCACCACCGGGCGTGGATAAATAAACTGATTGATGTGATGAATAAACAAATAAATTCAAACATCATTCACACAGAAGACCTTCAAATTCGGAACTTTGATCACAGTGTAACCTTGTACAGGTTTACTATTTGTATATGATTTTTCTCCTTTTACTCTATTAGTGTTTTTACAGGGACTGTTGACCATTTGGCTCGTATTCGGCATTTATGTGTTACACTGAAGTATATAGGCATTTAACTGTTAATAATGAATGTAATTAAACTAATTATTGTAAACTTGGAGCACATTAAAATGTTACAGCATACTCCTCGGTGTTTCGATAAGTCTATGGGGCTGTGGAAGACAGCATAGAAAAGTTATGCGCTGAAATTATTCGTAACATAGGGCCCTTTGAAATAGTCGGCTGCAGGGTCCCAAAAACCTTAATCCGCTCTCAGTGCTATGCGCAGAGACTTACGCAAGAATTTATTTCGGGAGGGGTCCAAAGCATTTCGGGGGGGGGGTATCTAAAATTAGACTAAATTGACAAAAAAGTCGGGATTTCGAGGGGGGTTCCGGACCTCAAGGACCCACCCCGTGCGTACATCCTTGTCTATGCGCACAAAATATCCACTTTTTTTTTTTTTTTTTTTTTTTTTTTTTTTTAGAAATAAATGGGACCGCGCTGGCTCAGTGGTAGAGCGTTCACCTCTGGTGTGTGGGGTCCCTCCTGTTCCCTCCCGCTTTCTTCATTGCACAGTTTCATTCATTTGTCATCATCACCGTCTCCCTTAGCTTTGGCGCATAATCCTGGGACGTTAAACTAAATATATCATTTTATTTCATTTCATTTCTTTAGAAATAAAGCTTGACTTTTCGTGCCTTTCTTTCAATATGTTTGATTTACAATTGGTAGAGAACATAGATTAAAAAAATCTAAAATAATGGTTGCCAAATGTTTGTTGATATTCAACTTTTGGTGAAAAAAACTTAAGAGTTGCAGAAAGAAGATATTGAAGTTATGACTTTATATAACACCATATTTATAAATGAAGGACGGAACATACTTCGGATACAAGCAACTTTAAGGACTAATGAATGAAATTACTCTTCATTAAGAAATGCATTCTCAAGCAAACTCATAATTTCAGGGAAGCTCAGGCCCCATGGGTATGGGCGTGATCTGTACGATCATTGACTGTTTGCATTCAACAAGTAGTGGCGTAACTAGGATTTTTAAAAAGGGGACTGAAAAACCATTTTGGGGCCAAGGTACCCAACACTCCAAAATTCCATTGTTTCGGTATTTTAGGTGTATCTTTAATCAAGAACATAACACAATTTGCGAGCATTTGGGGCAAAAGAATTGTGGTTACTATTTCAGTCTTGCACATTTTTAGCAACAGTCATGTTTGTTTTATTCTTTATTAAATTAAAGCTATTGTTTCTCAAAATAACTCGACAAGATTCGAGACGAGACAGGGTTCTTCCAACAGAAAAAGATACATTTTTCGAGGCATCACTTTACACAACATATTTTCGAGGCGAGACAACCTCTAATCTTGTCTCGTGCGCATCCCTATTTGCACGTAATAATATTAGAATACAGTAAAAAAAGAAAATATTAGTTACCTTATAAAGTCACCTATTTAAAATGTGCCCTGTGAAATAGTTCATATTTTAAGGGGCTATTCATATAGTAACAGAATATTAATAATCAACGATCAATTACTCTGTGAAGATGCTGAATTTTAAGGTGTGTGTGCACCTTCTGTTGCATTTGGGTGCAAATTCGGTAGATTTTCTTAGTATCCTCTTTTCTAAAAGTATGTAACATAGTGAAATTTAGCTGGGCTTGTAAGAAATTGGGGAGGCTTGGACACCCCAAATTAGACCTAGTAACGCCACTGCCAACAAGCCACCAGTCACGAAAGACAAAGGGAAATATTTAGTTTAATAATAATAAAAAAGTTGAATTGTGTAAATTTAGGACTATAATTGTATATGTAAATCATTATAAATACAATTATGTTTTATATTTAATTGAGCTTCTCTCCCTATCGCGGAACTTATGTCCGGTACGGAATCGAACCCCAAAGATCTCTGCTTCAGATAATCGCTGGGTAGAAATGTTCTCCTTCAAATAAAATGAAATGAAATATTCAGTCTAACGTCCCATGATTATGCTCCGAAGCTAAGAGAGACGATGATGATGAGAAATGAATCAAATGGAGGAATGAAGAAAGTGGGAGGGAACGGAAGAACCCCGAGAAAACCACCGCATACGGTGTTTGTCCACCACAAAGTTCACTTGGCGCTCCTTCAAATAAAGTACAGCTACAAATAAAACATTTTCTACCCTAGAAGAAAGAATCTCCTTTACATTGTTCCGTCCATTAAATGTACATATTAACAATTACTCTACTGAAACCATCCCTGCAACTAGTGATGTGAAGTGGAAAATTTTCCGCTTAAAACTTCCCATTTGTGAAAATTTTCCATTCTAAACAAATATTCACTATCAAGTATTAACTCCACATTAAGCCATGATATTGATTGAATCCATGAATAGAAATATGACATTACAGCAAATTATAATCTTCCAACTTTCTAGGTACTGTAATGGGAAAATATATAAATATTACTGAGTACCTCGTAATAAACCTAGTATTTGATAACACAAGAATTATATGATAGAACAAGCGAGTATCGTTCTACAGTATGAAACTACGGTAAACTTCCAAACTAGTAGAACTGGAAATAGTAGAAACCTGAAGTAGTTGATTTCTACCACTTACGGTTTAAATATTAGGTTGTCGAAGGAGATGGGATCTATTATTGAAACGACGAATCGTTTCCCGAAAACCGTTTCTCAATAGCTCTTACCGTTTTTGAGTTATGACCAATATTGTTGAAACCAGAAGTGGTTAACATAGCTTCTGGTTTAACTCGAAGATTGGTGAAAAAGATGGAACCTATTCTTGGGATGCTGAATCGATTCCCGAAAACCGCTTGTCGATAGCACTTACCGTTTTAGGTCTAGGAATATCAATATTGAAACCAGAAGTAGTAGTGAATTTATACCACTTCCGATTTTAGTGGAAATACAGGAGTACAGGTGGTTTGTCCCCTTAAGACCTTACATCAATTTCTGAAAACTCTTTATCGCTAGCTATGTTTTATATTCGTTTATGAGTTATGAATATGTTTGTTGAAACCAGATATGGTCGACTTTTACCACTTCCCGTTTAAGTAAGATTGTTGAAAGAGATGGAACCTATTCTGGCAATGCAGAATTGATTCCCGAAAACCGTTTTTTGATAGCTCTTACCCTTTTAAGTTTATGAAAATAAATATTGAAACCTGAAGTAGTAGTGGATCCTACCACTTCCAGTTTTAGTAGAAATGCAGGAGTTAAGGTGGTTCCATTCATATCCACCTATTTCCGAAAACAGTTTGCCGATCGCTATTACCGTTTTTTACTCGTGGTCTTTAATTTGAAACCGGAAACTTCCGATTTCTACCACTTCCGGTTTAACAGATTGACTGCCAAGGTGATTTGAGGGTACCTGTTAAGTAGGAGGTTGTTGAAGGAGATGCAACCTATTATTGGGATGCTGGATCGATTCCTGAAAACCGCTTGTCAATAGCTCTTACCGATTTTGATGTGATACCTGTTGACAGACAGACACACAGACGAACAGAGCCGTTCTATAAGACTTCCCTTTCATATGCATAGCGTAGTTTGGAAATCTAAAAGTAGGTATATTGCCAAAAGCAGGAAATATCTTTTTATTTGATAATTAAATATAAAGTTATTTATTGCGGCTTGCAGCTTTGTACTTTTCTTATATATATATTTTTCTCTTAGAAGAAGAAATAAAGCTTTTTATTAGTTACAATTTCAGAATGAAGGAATATATGAATATTTATTAGTTTCTCTTCTGAACGAATATATGAAAAAAAAAATGATTTCCTGAGAACTTCTAGTATTTTTAATGAGTTACTTTCGTTAAAATTTGAAATTTTCGGTAGCCAAAAACTTGCAGTAGATATTTTTATATATTTCGTAATTTTTGTTTCTATAAAGTGAAAATATATAAATATAGAAAAGTAATAAAGCTATGAGAAACATCTTGTCTTCGCGCATGAAAAGCGTGTGAAACTGATAGAATATTGATATGACGATTTTATGTGAACGACGATTAATTCTAAGAAAAAAAACTACATTACATTTTCTAACATATTTTCCAGGAATGAAGAATTGCAAGATAATTAATTTTATGAACCCTCACCTCCCTCACACTCACCCTCCATCACACTCAACCTCCATTGACGCCCTCCACTCACCCTCCCTCACACTCACCCTCCATTGACGCCCTCCACTCACCCTCCCTCACACTCACCCTCCCTCACACTCACCCTCAATTACTTTATCGCCCTCACCCTCCAACGCCCTCACCCTCAACTACTAAAATGAGGGTGAGGTGAGGGTGAGGGCGGCCCTCATGAGGGCAAAATGAGGGAGGATGACCATCTCTGCGCCATTGAGGCTGTCTCGTATATGACAAATTAATTAAGGGAACAATATTGACAAATCACAAAGCCATACTAATATAAGTCATTTCTAGAGCACCTAATAGTAGATATTTTTTACTGAAGTGGGCCCCAGTCTCATTTTTTAAATTTACCTTCTGTGTGCTGTTTTATTTATACAATGTACTGAAGATGTGGGATGGTTCATTATAATTTCATCTTCGTATCGTATTTGAGTGACAAAAATTGTCTTAAACCGGGCCACTATCGAACGGCGGGTAGCTTCTCTGGACATTCTTGTTAATCCTTGCTCTTAATAAAGAACGATGTTTGGATATTCCGTATATGCAAAGACTCCATGTACTCCCATGCGCAAAAAAATTGCGCGTATACTGTAACTCACGATTTTTCGCAATTATTTCATTTTAGTTATGTTTATGGGTAAAATTCAGTTATTAGTATATAGAGATAATAGAAAGCAATCCATCTAAGGAGATATTTCCAAAAAATATAATAAAATAATAAAAATATAAGCAAAAAACAAAATTATGTTCGGTTTTGTGTATACTGGCAATAATGTTTTCGAGGGAATATTTGGAGTAGCACAGCACGATTGTAGAGGGAATTACAGAATTGGTAACAGAACAGGGGGACAGTTGAATCAAGGAAGAGGAAAGTGGAGTAAAATATTGCATTTATTGGCTTAAATCTAGGGTGTAAATTGTCTCCCAAATATAAATTAGCTTCTGTAAGCAAGATGTTGTACGGAAATATATAAACAAAGAGAAAAACTGTTGTCTTAAGTTTGGAAGTGACATTCTCTATAGCCATGAGCATTTATTTCTTAAGAAAAAGATACGCAACAAAAGAAAGTCTGTGTGGTCAAGTGGGTAGAGTGACGGATTAGTAATTCTTTTACTGTTTTGACCCCAGATCGAATCCCATCCGATCCTGTTCAATTTTTTCCTTTACAAAACATTTTAGAAAGTGTATAATTTTTATGTTAATAAGAACTGAAACCATATAATAATGAAATAACTTTTTGTTTTTCTGATGTATTTATTCATAATTAGCTTACTATTTATTACTAATAGCGATTGTTTTTAGTTTATGGTATGGTGTGCTTAATCATTCCCTCTCCTTTTTTCTAACACAGCAGAAGTAACTTCAAACTTCAACTTACTGCGAGTGTGCCTGTAAAAAACAAAACAAGCGCGACCTGCAGCTTTACACACAGCGTGACGAACACAATCACAGCCATAGCTCGTTGTCTGTTCTAGTGTTTCTGTGTGTGTGTGTTCCTTTTTAGAGTTTTGACTCTCTCTCTCTGTCTCTCTCTCCTTTTCTTTCATATCAACAAGTGCAACAAATGCAAGTCTGTGCAAAAAAAAAAAGATCAAGAATGTTTTCTTTAAACAAAACTAAATTTTACAGCTCTCTTTGTGAATAACACGAATGCTTCCGACGAATTATACAGTAGCATGAAAAACTGATAATAAAATGATCTAACATGCATAAGCTTCTTTTTCTAGCGTGACAACACATTAAACATAACAAATTAAATTTTTGGGATTACAAATTATCACATTACGTGTCGGTGTAGTCCTATTCGTTTTCACACTCGAGCGACGAAAGAAGAAAGTGTGGTTATAGTTATAAAAACCGAATACCAGATTTCAATGAATTCAAGTACATGGCTCCTACCTATCGAAAAAATGATTTTTCGATGACTGTCCATCTATTCGTCTCTCGGTTCGTCACGCTTTTACACGCACTCAAATAGAGACCGTACTGTTCAACGCATCTGGACCGAATTCTAGACATAACGTTTTAATAACATACTATCTTTCGAATTTTATGTCCTTCGACATTTAAAGTAAGGGTAATTTACTGAATTATTAAAATTTAAAACAATTCAATTTTCTCAAGTAAAAAAGCTGTGACGATCTTATTTACTTTTTATAAATATATATTTTATTAACGAATCTCCACCGCATATGAATAATTTTTCTGAAAAAATATATATGGTGTAATTTACTGTATGGAATGCGTTCTTTTTGCAGAATTTTCTTAACCATATTTCATAAATAAACGTATCATTAATAACCAAACAAACAACTTGTTCGAAGGAGTAGCTTAATCTTAGGGTGAGCTTTACCACGATAGTTTTCCCATTAACGCCTCAGGCAATTTTGTTCATATTTCGTAAGGAAATGTTTCATTAATAAACTAACATACAGCATAAATCGTTTATTCCGATAACATACAGAAGAAGTGGTTTTCTCAAGGGTTGAATTTTTTTGGTCAATTTTCTCAGTAATAACAGACAAATTTGTTTTAATTTCAGTAAAATATTTCCTGTAATAATCTTGCAATATGGTATAACTCGCTTGTTCCGAAAAGAGAAATCCAAAAGAGATTTTTGACAGTGAATTTTTTCCCGACGATTTGCTTAAAAATTACTCGATATACTGTCAAAATTACAGATAGAAGAGTTTACCTTTGTAACTGCACCAAAATTTTGCTTCAAATATTTTTCGTATAACGCAAATTCTGCGTTAGTGCATTATGTGACGTTCATCTGAATTTGTCAATTGTGGTTTTTCATTTCTTACGATCGTTTTGCCGCATTGTTCAAATTAGAGTTTGAGAATGAACAGGTTCGTGCTAACAAATTAATGGTATTGCAATACAAACCCTATGATGCAAAAGTCGACGGAAGTGTGTACAATTTCGTGTCATATAGATGTAATAAGATTCAAGAAATTAATCCTGACATAAAAGAATCGTTAGCTATCAGTATGATTCTCAATTTGATTCCACCTTACTACCGACGTCAGTTAACAACTTTGTCTACTATGAATTTGTCTTCTGTATTATCCGTTATACAAAGATTAGAAGCAATTCCCAGGTCTGATAACCGTAACAACAGCAATAATCATAAGTTTCTGAAAGTCAACCAGGTGTCTGTTAATAAGAACGGTAAGCGTAAAAGTAATCAGAATAACGTTAATTACTGTGATGAGTCAGATCAAGTAAACTCGAACGAAAATTCAAACAACAGAAGTAATCGGAAAAGAAAAAATTCCTTTCGTAGAAACAAAAGAAAATGTGGAATAATGATAGTACTTCTGATAGGCATGAAGAAAGTGTGTGTTTTTGTAAGCATGGTTCAAATGTAGATAATAACAATGCTAATGTAAACCAAAGTGAAGCCACTAGTGGTGTGACTAATAGGCCAGCGAATGTTAATTCCCAAACGAGAAATTCACCTCAGACCGGTTACAGTAATGGAAACTTTGTAAATCCTTCGAATCTTGGTAATCCTACTGGGTTTAGGCCACCGAGACCGAATTTCACGAATGTCGCTGCAGGCAATTTTGGGTTTCAAAATAGATTTCCTCCCCCAAACTAGAAACACCCTGCCTGAATAGTGCTCATAGCAGGGAATTAATTCAAACGTGTAGTAATGAGTTAAATAATGCACTCCTTCCAAATGGTCAGACTGTTTTTGTAAAGCTTGATAAAAATTTAATAAATTTAGTACAGTGGGATGATGTTTTCTCATCTGAAGAAAAGGAAACTAAAGATTTTTGTAAAACTAATGTAAATTCATGTGCTACTGCTGAAATTCTTGTCAAAATCATGAACGAAAATCTGTATGCTCTGTGCGATTCAGGTGCTTCGACTAGCTTGTTAAGTTACAATGCGTGGAAGAAAATATCTAACATAGTGTCAAACGCTGTATTACAACCCGCTCCTCAAATTGTTCTAGTAGATTATAGTGGAAAAAGAACAAAATCTGTTAAGGGCGAGGTGACCCTCTGTGTAGAAATTGGACCTGTAACTTGTGATGTTAGATTTATTGTTGTCAGTGACCTTAATTGTAATTGTCTGCTAGGCAGAGATTTCTTATCGCTAGCTAATGCGAAATTAGACTTTGGCGAGAAATCTGTTACTGTAGGTTACGACCCTAACACTTGTAAGGTACCAATGAAAGAGTATGAGCACGGATTTTGGTAGTGACCCCCTTCAGAATAATGAAAATAAAGGTAAAGTAAAAATACTTATTAGAGAGAGTGTTAATAAGGTTGGTTGTCATTTAAAAAATGCGAATTGTGTTGACACTGATTTTGTTACTGAAAGCGAGAACGAAGATGTAGTCGAACCTGTGCTAGAGTGTCCGATAATTCAAAATTTAGAAATTCATAAGAAACAGCTGACGCAGGAATGGATGGATAGTTTGTTAGAAAACAGTAAAGCATTTGAACATGTAGAAAGGTATACTATCAGTAATGAGTTAAATGTAGAGCAAATAAAACAAGCACGTTTGAACGAAGCTGCTGAAGTAAATTTTTTGTATCATTTGTATGGGGAACAAATTCATAAATTGGATGAAGAAATTCAAAAGTCTCATAATAATGTAAAAGTAAATCAGGATATTTGTAATTCAAGTAAAATTACTCGTAATACCCAAAGTCACTTTCCTTCTGTTACTGAAATTAGAACAAAAGTTCTTGAAATTGAAAATTTATCTAATGTTCAAAAACAGCAACTATATGATTTGTTATTGAAACATAGATTGGTTTTTAGCGATTTGCCAGGTAAATGTAATAAATTTGAATACACCATCGAAGTTGAAACTGACCAACCGATTGTAAAACGTCAGTACCCATTACCCTTTATGTATAAAGAAAATATTGAACAACAAATAACTGAATGGCTAGAATGTGGCGTGGTGGAGAGTTTATCTCCGTGCATTGCCATTCTTTGTTATGTGTAGCTAAGAAAAATACTAGTAAACTTCGTACTGTTGTAGATTTAACTCAATTGAATAAATTTGTGAAATTAAAGCAGTTAAAAGTCAATAAGATCGATGATCTTCTCATCAAATTTCAAGGAATTCAATTCGTTTCTTGTTTAGATTTTGTTGGAAGTTATTTACAAGTATGTTTAAGTGAAGAAAGTAAACAATACAGAGCCTTTTGTGGGAACGGTAAAATGTATCAGTATACTCGAGTTGCGTTTGGTTATATAATTGGAGGAGCTGCTTTTATGTTGTGTTTGCAAACTGTCCTTGGGGCAGGTTTGTATGAAAAGGTAGTCTCATATATTGATGATGTCTCAGTAATTTTTATGACTTTTGAAGAACAGTTACAATTTTTGGATCAAATATTTCAGAAAGTTTTCGAGGCTGGCATGACTTTAAATCTACAAAAGTGTACTTTTTGTAACACGAAATTTAGTTTTTTAGGGTTTGACATCAGTCCGCAAGGCATTACAAAAAATCCTTCTTATGTACAGTGTATCAAAGATCTTCCAAGACCTAGAAATTTGAAAGAATTACAAAGAGTTTTAGGTTTGTTCCAGTGGTGTGCCAAATTTGTTGAAAATTTCGCTCAAAAATCTGAACCTTTGTTTGGTTTACTAAAGAAAAATAAAAAGTGGATTTGGGATCAATCTTGGCGCAGATGGGAGGATAATATTAAGATGGATCTCGCAGAGATAGGAATACAAAGTAGAAACTGGATCCAATTAGCTAAGGATAGAAGTCAGTGGAGAGCTTTTGTGAACGCGGCACTGAACCTCCGGGTTCCTAGAGTTAGTTAATAGAACGTTAAAACCTGCAGAGAAAAAATACACAGTAACAGAACGTGAATGTCTTTCATTGTAGTCGCGCTTAAACTCTGGTCTCAATTGTTGTATGGAAGACGTAAAAATTTACACGGATCATAATTCATTGGTATATTTGCACAAAATGAGACAGTGGAACTCTAGACTTGCTCGTTGGAGCTTACAAATTCAGGGATTTGATGTACAAATTGTGTATATTAAAGGCCGAGATAATCAAGCTAGCGATGCATTGTCACGTATTATTCTGTTTCCTGAGGTTGAAAAGCATGAAGTTAATAAGTACGAAGTGTTGCCTTCTTGTTTTAAACATTTGTCTGTACAAGATTTAATCAGTAAACAAAGAGAACCCCCCAGAGTACGAAAATATCATAAAGTACTTAGAGAATCCCAATGATCCTTACATTAATGTTAACAATCGAAATATTGGTGAATTTTACAAAATTGAAAATGGAATTTTGTTGAATCGCAGTTATCATTTTCCTAATCAATGGAAAATTTGGATTCCTCCTTCTCTGGTGAATGATGTAATTCAAAATTATCACGAACAAGGGCATTTCGGTTTCGAAAAGGTTTTAGGTTTTGTAAGTGATTGTTGTTATTGGAAATCCATGCGTAGAGATATCAGCAATTATTTGCGTGACTGTGTCGCATGTAAACGTACGAAAGTTGAAACTTCACCACCAGCTAGACCTTTACAAACTGTAGCTGTAAAGAATGTAAGAGACATGGTCTCGATTGATCTGTTAGGACCTTATCCACCTTCTCATACTGGAAATAAATTTGCATTGTCAATTTTGGATGTATTTAGTAGATATTTCACAATGTTCCCAATCAGAAACGCAACGACCAAATGTGTTTTAAGATGTTTAGAATATTACTATTTTGTAACCATGGGAATTCCAAAATCCATATTGGTGGACAATGGTGGATGTTTTGTATCGGCAAAATTTAAATCTAAAATGGAAGAGTATGGTATTAAAATTCACTATGTAACTCCTTACCATACGAAGAGCTCAATTGTAGAAAGAATCCATAGGGAGACGAATAGGTTGTTCAAATTATTGTGTAACGAAGAACATACTTCTTGGGAGAGATACATACCTCAAATTGTCATTTTGTTAAATTATTCTGTATGTAGTAGTTTAGGTGTCAGCCCTGCTAGTCTTCATTTAAATGTGAAAGCAAATTATTTTGTGTTGAAGCATTTTGGCATTGTAACAAACGAAAGCTATGATGAAAGTGAACCTGTAAATTGGGAAAATAAACTCACAATGGCTGACTATCGCAGAAGTGAAAAGGTTAGAAAAAGAAACGAGAAGTATAATGCATCCCAAGAAAGAAAATATAAAATAAAAGAAAATGGTTTGGTATTTTTGTTGCAATCACATTTGAGTTCAGCAGTAGACAAAAAGATTCGCAAGATTTTCATGCTTTACAAAGGTACCCTGTTTTGTAAGAATAAAATTTCAGATAAAGTCTTTGAACTTGTAGATCCTTTAACTGGAGAATCTTGTGGCGTACATTCTATTGATCGTATGAGAGTGTGGAGACCCACTCAGAAAACTAGGAACATCTGGTTAGAATTAGCTAAGAAACATATACATGAAAAAGAATTTGATTCTGTAAAAGAAAATAGTGAGAAAATTGATTCTGGTGAACCAGAAACTTTAGTAAATGTGAATTCTTTGAATATAACGAAAGTTAGTTTATCTGTTTTCAACAAGAGCGAAAGTAATAAGTTCAATGTTCAGTTGTTGTTGAAAGAGCTATTAAAATGTGACACGTATTTGCAATATTTAAATGATAAGCTAGATTGTCGGTATCGCACTCTTATGTTAGCTTTAAATCATTTGCTGAATCCTAAGCTAAACAGACGTAACGTTAAAAAAAAGTCACGGACATGGTTCTTTTCTAAATGCTAATATGTATGAAATGTTGTTTATTAGTATCCATATGTAAAAGAAATATGAGTTAAAACTCTCGTTTACATAAATTATCGTTTTGTCTTGTTGATGCTTTGCGATAAGTTATCAAGACTAACTGTAAGATCTTAAACCACCAATTGTACGAGGTGAGTTGTTTAGCATTCATGTATTATTACAAATGTAAACGATGATAAGCTCTGATTTTATCAGAGTGAGAGTAAGTTTTTGTGTGTCAGTGGAGTACTGTAACACGAGTACTGAATTATGAATGGCAACTCCCCCACCTTATTTATTTTTAACTTTTGGGTTCATTTTTCTATGATGTTTTATATTCCTACCTCACTAGAAGGTCTTGTTGCCATTCCAAAGGGGTGGGATGAAACTATAAATGTATAATGGGGAAGTGAGACTTAAGTGGATAGGCGCTTATTAGCGTAAAAGTGTGGCAGACTTATTTCTATCCGGCCTCACTCGTATTGTAACAGTACAAAAGAGTGGTAATAAATTTATTTCATGTAGTTATTATATTTAAATGATGTGTAATTCTTGTATATGTGAATAATAATTTTGTTTTCGTAACTTCTTTGTCAGAATAGCGTGAGAAGTACAAGTATGCTTCGTCATTTATGCAATTTAAGTATAATGTGTGTAGAATAAATTTGTTCATTTCCTTCTGTGGAATATTGAGATATATTATCCAAATAATGTTTGTTTTATCTATTCGTTGAAAAGTTGAGTAATTCGTAATATTTGTTTGTTCATATTCTATAATTTTTTGCATAATGTCGTAAAGTAAGTAATGTGAATATTTTACGTCTAAATAATGCCATGATTTGTATTATGTTTGTGTTATTTTCAATAATAAGAGCGCATATAGCAATATTGTAATTCATATATTAAAGGTGTATCATGAGAATTATTTGTATATCAATTGTGAGCCATGCATATATAAATGTTTAACTTAGTGCCGAATGTTTAAAAAAAAGACTTTACATATAAAAGCCCCATAAACTTTTATGTAAGCGTATAAATGCCCCACGCGTTTGTCGTTTTACTACGTTAAATGAAACTTTTTTTTCTGATGAAGTGTAACTCGACGAAAGTTTTTATAAAATTCCTAGTGAACTAGTGTTCATCTTGACTTTGAAACAGTGATGATTATTGAAGCGAAACTACAGTCAGGGTTCCTGAACGTTTACCATTATTCAATGGTGCACGTACATTCCTTTCGACCGCCAATGTAACTGCACCAAAATTTTGCTTAAAATATTTTTCGTATAAACGCAAATTCTGCGTTAGTGCATTATGTGACGTTCATCTGAATTTGTACACTTTGTGTGGTATATGTTTCTCATTGATCGTGCTGCCGCCTGGTGGTGCTAAAAGACAGGGTAGAAGAAGAGGAAAAGGAAAGAAATGAGAGGCAATAGTTAGTTTTTCGATGTAAGTGTGTGTGTGCAAAGAATGACTCGACAAAAATTCTAGAACAAAGTCGAGCCTAGAACCCAATATATTTTGAAAATATATAGATCTAATATACTTTTTTAAGAAACTTCGATATTCGTAAAACCACGTAAACAATCAGTAAAAATAGTGTTGTTGATGTGGATGTTTTGGTGATTTTTATGTATGTTGTTGTCAAAGTAAATCAGCCCCAAAGTAATATTTTATAACGACAAGAGGGCGTGATCGAGATTACGAGTGAAACAAAGGACTTCGCAAGTTGCTCTTGAAGGTAATGGACTCATGATTACCGACTAAAGTGAAAATGTCTGAATAACATAGTTTCTTCGACAGTAGTTGCAACATAATGCTGTTATTACGTCAGCCAGGAAAGACTGTTACATAAACTCTTAAAATTGGAAGAAAGGACAATCTCTACAAGAAGATTATTTCGGATTCGTAGTGTGTCTACCAAAATGTGATCACAGTAACAGGCGCCACGACGAATTAGAACTGTTCTTGTAAACGACTTCAAAACGTTTCTACGAACTCGCTACGTAATTGGGGCAATATATCCAAAATAATCAATGTGTTACAGGTATGTTTAACTATTGAATAAACGGCACTCTAATGTTTAGATTTGTTTGTTTTCCCTTTTTCTAGATCGCATGACGAAGTAAGATTATGGTTGTTATGTCACTTGTAAGTAATCTATGAAAGTGGGTGATGTTCTCATCTATTTTTCATAACACACCTTAGGTCTTCACCCAGGTGATTCCGTCCGAATCTGGACCATTACGGTGAGGTATATCGAGCTTTCCTTGAACGATTGTCGTGGGGACGAATTTTCTGAACCCACAAATAAAATAGTGCAAAGCTATATTATTTAAGGGCGAAGAGTAGAGAGTTCTCTGCGGTGGCCGGTTGAGGATGGTGTGTACCGGGCAGCGCTATGCTGTACCGTAATACCTTTGGGGGTAAGCTTTTCCCGATGACCTTCTTAAAAAACACTCAGGAGATGTTTGTTGTTCATATTTTATAAATACATGTGACATAAATAACCTAGCTATATGGTATAATTCCCTCATCCGGAAAAACTAGAAATGGTATATTACTTTTGACAGTAAGTTTTACCCTGCGATATTCTCAAGAACGACTCAGACGATTTTGTTCGTATTTCATAAATAAATGTTTTACGAAAACACTAACAATATAGCATAGCTCGTTTGTCCTGAAAAGATCCACAAGGGATAATTTATTCTTGGGGGTGACTTTTTTCATAATTTTCTCAGAAATTACTCAGATGCTTTTGCTTATAGTTCACATACAATTATATCCTTAATAATTCTAATATATGGATCGAGTTATCTCTAACGAAAATATGACCAATGGGTACTATACTTTTGGACCTGAAGTTTCTTCTAGCAAAGTTTTCCAAAACATTATTTTATCCGCAATTTCCCAAATAAATGTTTCAATAATAGTTACAGCCTAACATAAGTCAGTGTAAAAAATTCGAGCGAGAAAGTACAGTGCGTTTGCTCCGTATCCTTTCTTAAATATATTCTTTAATGTTACACCTAATCACAATTTTCCGAACAAAATCGAAACTTCTTTTTAAACGTGCCTTGTTGTGGTCAAATGGTTCAAGTGCATTGGTTCTGGATTTGATTTCCAGTGAGAGCTAGTGTATTTTCATCCAAGAGATGTGACACGTCGGTGCAAAGAAAAAAGTGTTTAAATAAGCCTAACCAAGCTAATCAACAAAAGAAATAATACAATGTTACGAAATTATCGTAGAAACGTTGTTAATATTAGGTAGGTGCGACTGAAATGTCCAAACGATTATTGTCAATTCCAAAGGCCTTTGTTTTCGTCCGGCGGGAGCTCATGTGGTTCGGATTCTACGTTAATCAGTAGGTCCACGTCTCATATAGCCTCGCTGCTGAAAGGGACGCTAAACTCAAAATCACATCACACATCTTTGTTTTCGCCTTTGTTTTAAATGTCTCTGTTCATGAGCTCCTTAGTGGCTAAGCGGTTAGCGTACGCGCCTTTGGCGTGGAAGACCCGGCTTCGATTCCCGGCGAGAGCTCACGTGCTTCGGAGTCCACGTTAATCAGTAGGCCGACGTCACATATAGCTTCGTTGCTGAGCGAGACGTTAAACTCAAACTCAATGTCTTTGTTCATAAATGTCTTTGTGTATGGTTTTGCATATACGTGGCATGGACATTAAATTTTGATTTCTACATACACAGCTATAGAACGAACACAACAAACTTGGAATATCTACATTGTTTGCGTATGGAAAATAATCACGCTCTACTGCACAGGAGAGCCGTGTGTATGGAATTCAATACACATGGCAATCAACGTAATAAGAAATGTATAATAATAAGAATTAATAATAATAATAATAATAATAATAATAATAATAATAATAATAATAATAATAATAATAAACAGAAAACGATACGATCACTTACATAATTTATAAATATAAGTTAACATTTAATAAGCATATAACTGCAATGGAATTAAGTTATCTCTCTCTCTCCCTGAACGCAACAGCCCTTATTGTGCTAAGGCGTAGAAGGGAACTTGTGGCACTCACGATTTGGGGCGGTGTGTGGTCACAACTTCGGATCCCTTTGTTGTTAGTCCTAGCTTTCTAGACGGATGCAGTTATTCGTCCAAAAGATGTGACGTAGAATATACAAGCAAATAGATTTTGTATTACTATTAAAGTAAATAATTATAGTCATTCCCTCAATGTGATACTTGTGATTGCTTAACCGTATACAGACAGCTGATCCATGGAAGAATCGTTGATAATAATAATAATAATAATAATAATAATAATAATAATAATAATAATAATAATAATAATAATAATAATAAATAACAGAAGCTCGACAAATATTATTGCAAATAATAGGAAAAAGTTTGCGTCACACAGTTCACTTTGCTGGACACACCAGTGTGTCGCATTATACCGATTGTGGCACACTGGAATATAGGGTATGTTTTTTTAATTTTTTTATTTTTTTCCAACTATTCCAACTGGTTCAATTGAAATGGATCTATACTAATAAGAGAGTGAATTTAGTCTTCTTACCCTTCGATTTAGAAATAAGGTTCGCGAGAATTTCATAAAAGAATAATATACTCAGAATTGTATATAGTAGTTTGTTTTATTCGAAATTACATACTTCCTGCAACTGTTTTTTGATTGAAATGATTTGAAATGAAATCTTTAAGTTTTACGTTCCACGATTATGCCGGATAGGCTAAAGGGGACAGTGATGATAAGAAATGAATGAAATGATCGAGTGAAGAAAGTGGGATAAAACGGGAGAACCTCGAGAAAACCCACGCACAGTGTTTGACCAGCACAAGGTTCACTTGGCGCGAGCATAGATCGAACCAAGGACTCCATGCACCAGAGGTGAACGCTCTACCACTGAAACACCGTGGGCTCTAAAATTACTTAAAGGAGAAAGGGACTACTTTATGAAAACTTGATGACGAACACACTTGTTAAAAAATACCAGCTTTTCGTGAAATATAGCTTATAAACAGGGGCGGATTAAGGCTTTTGGGGACCTAGAACCGACTGTTTTAAGGGGGCCCTATGTTAAGAATAGTTCCAGTGCATAAATTTTCTTTTCTGCCTTCCACAGCCTCATAGGCTCATGGAACTACCGAGAACTATGCTGTAATATTTGAATGTGCTCCAAGTTTAGAATAATTAGTTTAGTTAAATTCATTATTAACAATTAAATAATTGCATTCATTATTAACAGGTAAATGCTGCTGATAGAAAGACTTAAATCTAGCGATACCGCGAGCGTAACGAGCGGGAAAAAAATAGCATCGGTCTGAAACCTATAATATAATAAGTTGATTACTATATTTTAGTATTAAACAGAGGGATTTTAAAGGGCCCCCTGAACTTGGGGCCCCGAAGTCTGGGCTCCATTGGCTCCGCCCTTAATCCGCAAATGCCTATAGATCATAAATTAAAGGGGACGGGCCGGGTCCGTTCTAAAAATTCCGGCCCGTGCAGACCTCTCGCCCCTCTGTATATGCTATCTTTGAAAATACAGTAGAGTTTCGCTTATCCGACATGAAACAGGCAGGCAGAACGCCGGATAATATGGATGTATTAAGGAAAGACCTATTAAAAGCCAAACTATGATATAATTTTACATATTACGCATCTAATTATCATGTTTTGCAAGAAACAAATACAATGCATTGACTCAGCGACGTATCCAGCGTGAGGTCCTGGAAGCTGTCCCTTACCAAACCTCAAGCACTTTTTAATAAACCTACTTTTTCCCTTTTGAGGTTCTTTTATGTCAGATTACTTTGAGTCAGTGTCCAAACTGTGGACAATGCGTTGTTGTTATAATTCTAACAAGTAACACTTCCCAAGTGTAACACTCCGATTTTGATAAAATTTGGCACGTAGATACCACACATAAAATAAACAAATAAGTGCTTCTTTATTTTTTGCTGAAAAACGGTTTTAGAGGGCAAAAACCCTCACCCAAAATTTTGAAAGTTGACGCCCGAAAGACAAAAACAAGTGGACCAAAGTGAACAAAATTGTGAACAGATATTGCGGACATAAAATTAGGAAATACGTGTTTTGTATTTTCCTGGAAAAACGGTTAGGTGGGGCACAGACCCCTCCAAACCTTTGATCATGAAATATCAAAACTGCTAATAACAGTATGCCAGAAGTGCCTAAATTTACACGAAGAATTGGAACAAAACTTTGTGTTAGTACAATAAGCAAAAAATAAACAAATACGGCTTTTTTATTTCCTGCGAAAAAAACGGTTTTAGGGGGCAAAAGGTCCCACCCAGAATTTTGAAATTGGACGCAAGAAAGGCAAGAAGAAAAGGACCGAACTGAATGAAATTGTTCACAAATGTTGTAGAGGTAAGATGAGGGAATACGTGCTTCGTATTTTCCTGAAAAGAAAAAAAAATCTGTTGAGTGGACCGAGGCGTTGAGCGTCGGAAGGTGACGACCGAAGCGAATTAAATTGTCTGTAGATATTGGATATGAAAAATAAAGCCTCTCGTGTTTCACAAGCGTCTCCATCAGATTTCTTCAAATTTGGCAGATCAACAACAAGCACAAACAGTTAGCGTATTTTGTAGTATATCACGAGGCAACTATAACCCTTATAATGTTTTTCCGCATAAACAAAAACACGTGCCGATCAATTTCCTGTTTGTTGTTGATGTGCCAAAATTGATAGGGACATCTTAAAAACACGAAAGTCCTTATTTTACAAACAGTCTATACAATATCTACACACATTTTCATTTGCTTCGGTCCATTCCTTCCTGCACTTTTACGGTAATATTTACTTTTTTTTGGAGGGGCTCTAGGCCCCAACACTGTTTTGTCGTACAAATTAAAACGCATTTCATTTATTGTTTTGCAAATTGTCCCTATACGAAGTTTCGTTGCAATTCTCCATACTCTTTAGGAACTTCTGACGTATACTTATTTGCACTTTTAATATTTCGTAATCAACAGCTTAGAAGGTCCGTTCGCCACTCAACCGCTTTTTTTCCAGGAAAATACGAAACACGATTACCTCAATTTACGTCTAGAATATCTATGCACGATTTCAAAATTTTGGGTGGAGAATTCTGCCCCCTAAAACCATTTTTTCGCAGAAAAGAAACCCGTATTCGTTTGTTTTTTGCGTATTGTCCCTACACAATGTGTCGTTCAAATTCTTCATGTCCTTTAAGCACTTTTGACATACTATTATTAGCACTTTTGATATTTCACGATCAAAGTTTTGGGGGGGTCTGTGTCCCACCCAAACGTTTTTTTTTTCCAGGAAAATACGGAACTCGTATTCCCTCATTTTTCGTCTGCAATATCTTTGCACAATTTCATTCATTTCGGTTCACTTCTTCTTGCCTTTCGGGCGTCAACTCTCAAAATATTGGATGGGGGCTTTTGTCCCCTAAAACCATTTTTCCGCAGAAAATAAAAAAAACAGGTATTCGTTTAGTTTTTGCGTATTGTCCATACACAAAGTGTCGCTGGAATTCTTCGTCCTTTACACACATCAGACATATTGTTACTAGCACTTTTGATATTTCATGATCAAAGATTTGGAGGGGTCTGAGCCCCACCTAACCATTTTTCCAGGAAAATACAAAACACGTATTTCTTCATTTTACGTCTGCCATATCTGTGCACAATTTCGTTCACTTTGGTCCACTTTTTTTTTGTCTTTCGGGCGTTAACTTTCAAAATTTTGGGTGAAGGCTTTTGCCCCCTAAAACCGTTTTTCCGCAGAAAATAAAAAAAATGTATTCGTTTATTTTATGTGTAGTATCTGCCTGTCAAATTTTATCAAAATCGGAGTGTTACACTTGGGAAGTGTTACTTGTAAGAATATACCGTAATGCCATTGATACCAGGTGGAATTAAAGAACACTTTTAAATGGGATTACAATATCGTTTCCGTTCTGTTTATAACATTACTGTATTAGAACGATACACTCATTGCCATTTGCTATTTTGGTTATGTGATATACGTAGCAGACAGTTATCCTTACATGCCTCTAGAAAAATTTTTTTTTTTGATTTCATTTGTGTTAGAATGCAGTTTGACCGGTCCATAAATGAAAAGTAAATGTTTAAGAGAAATACAGAACTGTTGCATTATTATTATTATTATTATTATTATTATTATTATTATTATTATTATTATTATTATTATTATTATTATTATTATTATTATTGATAATTTTGAAACATTATAATTATGTGCTTACGAGCTTTCGTGTCGGACCCCCTCCGAAAAGTAAAGCTGGATATGTGCCTGCACTAAATGATAGACGTATGAGTCAAGGTATAGACGGGCGTGCTAGGCGATCGAGTCCGGAGCATCAAAAACAGACTAAGACCACAACTTGCAGTTTTTCATGCCGATTGATGCTCCTTTTTACCTGCTATGATATGTCGGATAATAATGTGAAATAAACGAAGGTCAAGACCAAGGCGTATTGGTGTTTCATGCTCCTAGACCTGTAAAATATTTGTGCCAAAACATCTTTCATCCACTAGCTAAATTTGTGGGTATGATAATATGTGGGTCTTATAAAGAATATGTATAGCATGCTAAAAACCTAAATACCAAATTCAATGATTTTCTAGAGTTTTCTTTTTTAATAACGGGAAACTTGTTTATTTCATCACGATAAATCACGTTTGATACTAAGATGTCTGTTTCTGTCTATATATATTTTTCATACTTTATTGGAGACAAATTTGTTTTTTTTTAAGAAAAGAGGATGATAAAAGAAGCTATATAACAGCATAAACTGAAAGGAATGGCTATTACTAATAGTACACTAATTCTAAATAAATACGTCATCAGAGGAAACAAAGAGTTATTTCTTTATTGTATTGTTTCAGTTTTTATTAACATACAAATGATACACTTCTATAATGTTTCGTAAAAAAAATTAAACACGATCGGATGAGATTCGATCTGGGGTCAAAACAGTATAAGGATTACTAGTCCGTCACTCTACACACTTGACCACACAGACTTTCTTTTGTTGCTTATCTTTTTCTTAAAAAATAAATGCTCATGGCTATAGAGCATGTCACTTCCAAACTTAAGACAACAGTTTTTCTCTTTGTTTATATATTTCCGTTCAACATCTTGGTTACAGAAGCTAATTTATATTTGGCAGACAATTTACACCCTAGATTTAAGCCAATAAATGCAATATTTTACTCCACTTTCCTCTTCCTTGATTCAACTGTCCCCTGTTCTGTTACCAATTCTGTAATTCCCTCTACAATCGTGCTGTGCTACTCCAAAAATTCCCTCGAAAACATTATTGCCAGTACACACAAAACCGAACATAATTTTGTTTTTTGCTCATATTTTTATTATTTTATTATATTTTTTGGAAATATCTCCTTAGATGGATTGCTTTCTATTATCTCCATATACTAATAACTTAATTTTACCCATAAACATAAGGAAAATGAAATAATTGAGAAAAATCGTGATATACAGTATACGCGCAATGTTTTTTGCGCATTGGAGTACATTTTTATCCAGACCGGGTCGTAAGAATGAAACCTCTACTACACGTCCATCGCAGTTGGTTTCGACTTATTGCCCTAGGTCTTATAGGCTATAAGGACAATCAAAGCTTACTTCTCAGCACCTTGATCCTTTGCGACTGTACCAAGCTGCTTTTGAGACAGAAGGTCACGAAGGTTAACAATATTCCGTAACAGTTATATTAGACAGCTGCTTGAGAAGCCTTGCTTCGGGCCTGAAACCGGTCATCTGATCGGTGAAACAAATAAAGAATCGATTTTTAATCTTCTGAGATCTTCTCTAACACGGTTAGGTGGAAAATATTTACAGTATAATCAATCCTCTGTTCGCCACCAACTTAGTAACACTGGTCATCATCACAAAACAACCAAAGTGTGGGCGAATCAAATAATTTTTTATTATAAGCTCACTGTATGCTTTGATTAGTAACTAAGTACCACACCTTTCACAGAGCAGAAAAAGTCATTTATTTAAGATGCCCCTTGTTGAAAATTCTCCACATAAAAGTTTTTGAATGAAAAAGTAATCTTATATCACGGTAGCATTGTCTTGATAAGAATATCGTATTATTCATCTTCACACTGACATCCACTTACCCTCTAATGCTATATACTAATGTTCTTGGTGTGTCAATGCTGTCTTACTCGGAAGTTTTAATCAAGTCTTCACTCGCGTCTCGCGTCTCGATTTCCTATTCTCAAAAAAACCTTTGCATAGCTATTCATGTTGTGAAAGCTTCGCCACAAAGGTTGTGTATTGGTGATATACACACCTCCCCTTTTTATATAAGCAGTGTAATCCATATGTATTTCTTCATTATTTTAACATCAAGTACTAATACAAAATTTTCTACTCATCTATATACTGTAAATAACTGCAAGAAAAGTGACCAAAGCACATGCGTTATGACATTAGATCAGCCATTATACAGGAAATATGTTCAAATCGTAACTCAGCTGAAGAAATTTCTGAACGGTCTAAAGTTGTACCGACTTTAGGAGGTTTGCAGTTAAGTAATTTCTAGGCACGAATGGATACATTCTGTCAGGAAATGGTATAGAAGAACTTTGGTGTATCCTGTACACTATGACAACTTTAGTGAAAATTCTGAAAAACCATGCCTACTCAAGATCATTGTGAACTCACTTCTAGACTTTCCTCGGGGACCTCTACATGTGGTTATAAAGACATTTACAACCATCGGAGGAGATGAAAAAATCTAGGATATGCGATATTTCAACAACATCTGGGTGAGGAAATCACTATGCAATATTTACAAGAAAATGAAACTGCATGACGAAAACCATATTAAGAAATCTCAAAATTAAGACGGTTACATTTTCCGAACCCTTAACTTTGGCTGCAGTATATAGAGAAGGTCATAATCGTATTGCAATTCCTCAAAAGGGACTAGATTGAACAGGGGGCTAGAAATTTTATTTGAAGGCAATTAAATTAATGCTTCCGTTTTCTCACTCAGCTGGTCATCTCTTCTATGAAATATTTGCAGATCACTATACTCAACAGATGGAAGCCCTGGAAGCAAATACGGCATCAGAGAATTACAAAAAAATAACAACTCTAGGAACATTCACAATTCGCAGAAAAAGATTCCTTCTTGAGCGAAGTTCCAAGTGATATGATTATCGAACAGTGCTTAATGAAGGCTGCGAAATTCTCTGGGGGATTAACTCAACGTGACAAACAACGTTAGCAAGAAAAATCCTTCATTCCCATATACTGTTACGATAAAAGAAGTTCTACAGTACCTTTGAAGGAAAGAGTATATCATCTGAGCGCCTCGTTGAGATAATGCCACCTTCCTTGTGTGAAAATTTCTCAATGCGCAAGAATGTCAATTCGACTGCGCTGGTTATTGCAGTCTCTGTTGTACTGAGTTTTAAAACTCACACGTAGAAAAGAGAGCACCTCTACACGCAAAGGTCTGGACTAAAAATGGCCAGACAAATCTGCGTTAAGTACGTACCGGTATATAAATTATGTTAAGCGCTATTTTCGCCTTATATTTTATTGATTTAAATTACAATTAGACACGGAAAGTGCCCAAAGACAAAAAAGAGCTTTCGGGAAATATCTGCAACGATCCAATTTAAATCTGCCATTGAAGCCACGACAATTCAACCAAAGTTCTTGAGAAACATGGAGATCAATACTAGACGGCTTCAAATGATAGAAACAGTTTTCGAAGGAGTAAAGGTAGCTTGGATATGGACAAGAATAATGGAAGAAATTACAAACGGTAAATCTGGAGCTGTTGATGGGACTGATTCAGATCTTCTAAGAATAATGACTTACTAGAAGACTTCATGAGCAGTTGCTGATTCTTTTGAGGCCAATACAAGCACAACTAAAAGGAAATGCTACTAAATTATTAATATTAAAGAAACTTTAGCGTCATTAAAAGATTGCTTTCACTTTTTTCATGATGCAACAGGCTGTGACACGACCTCAGTTATACTCAGCAGTGAATAGTTGGCAGTCTTCAAGGTCTTTCAAAAAGAAGAAGTTGTAAAAGTTAGTCAGAGTCTACAACCAACCAAAACTCAATCCTGACAAAATGGTCAAGATTACACTTTTCTTATTCGCCTGTATGGAGAAGGAAACATGTCCTCCCTTGTATAAGCCATATCAGGTATAACAAGGAAGTAGTTACAAAGCTCCAATATAGCCCTTTTTTCCCCTACTAACACGGCAGCTGTTCAGTATCCAATTCGGAAGTACCTCCAACTCCAGGAGCGAAATGGTCTAAGCATGAACCCAATCGAATGAGGTTTGTGTGTCAAAGAGGATATGCGAATTCCAGGACCCACCATCAGCTCCAGCCGGCTAAGGTTACTAAACTGCATATAACAAGTGACTGCAAGATAGGATTGTGAACGAGCCACATGTTAGTGTAAAAGAGCAGATTTTTAATATTGAAGGTTTTCTCCATTCTGCCAAAGGACTTCATGTACAAATGGCAGACGGAAGACAATCTGATATAGATGATGACGAACAAGAGCTGTAAAAAACAATATGTCATTCAGAACGGCTTAATTGTTGATCCAATCAGTTATGATTAATATTTTGTAATAACGTCCCCGCCTTATAGACCTAACAAAATGGACATGAAGACGATCTTGATGAAAATATAAATGAAGATATAAGGACAATGTATAAAACATGAACGTGGTTTATTGTTAATTTACATATTTTGAAATCTTTTAACACGAGCTTCTTTGGTACCTGAAGAGAAAATGAAACCGTAGCAGGACACATTAAGGTAACGACCGAAAACCAATTCATTTTGATATCACATGAGCGTAATACAGTATCATTCAATTGTACGTTTATAACAATTGTTTATTGTTTGATTATTATATGTTAAGATGTTCAACAGCAGATGATTGACTCCAAGGATTCTGCCATCTGCAAGGACACTTAAGATTATGTAACTGGCGTTTAGTTTTCGACTCTCCTAAAGGGAAGTAAAGTTTAACACTCTTAATAGAGTACAAAGTTTGGATATTCCGTACATACAAAGACTCCATGTACTTTTTATCTAAGACGATGTCGTGAGAATAAAAGCTCTACTGCACGTCGATCACAGTTGGTTTCAACTTATTGCCTTAGGTTTAATACGACATAAGTATAATAAATGCTTACTGCTCAGCACCTTGTTCCTTTGCGACTGTACCAACCTACTTTTCAGATAGAAGCCCGCAAAGCTTAACAATTTTCTGTAACAGTTATACTAGACTTATGGTCGTAAGCTTGTAAAGGATTCACATGCAGGTAATTGGTCTGAAAATCTAGTTGGAGATCCTTAGGTAAATAGGTGCGTGATTACCGTGTAGAACCTAGCCCGCTTCTCTTACAAAGCTTTAGTATGGCCACTTTTTCCCATACTACCAGTCAATTCGGAAGTAGTTTAAAGTCCAGGAGCGAAATGGTGTAAGCATGAACAAAATCGAATGAGGTTGGTGTGTGAAAGTGGATATGCGAATTCCAGGACCCACACAGGGCTCCCGCCGGATCTCACTTACCTGTAGATAAAAATAGATTGCAACATAGGATTGTGAACGAGCCATTTGTAAGTGTAAAACAGACAATATGAAGTAGATCCTTAAAGTCTACCTGACTCGTACGGCTCATCTTGCATCACAGAGTGCTATATCGCACACTCTTAATACGTTTATTGGAGGATTTTAATTTGTCGATATTTTAAACGTTTTCTCACCGCTGAGTAAAGTTCTGATAAGCTTCCCCTCAGTAGCAGGTTAGTGCACCAACTGTATTAGCTTTTTGACATCTTTCATGTCTGAGACGGAATAATCAACAAGAAGTATTTCCGTAATCTTATTTATTAAATTCAACACTACCTCGTTTCTCTTGTCTGAATAGAGCTTGCGTGTACAGTCCATCGACTCAATGGTACCTTCTCAAGAGGAGAAAGCTACTCGACTAAATGTACCCGATTAATCTCCAGCAGTTGAGGTTTACGAAGTGTACTCATTTCTAACACTGAACCAGACAGTCATTTGGCCTGGTACGTATGAGAGCATGTCCATGTCCGTTGACCAGAGCCCTCCTAGATCACCAACCAAATTCCGTTACAAAAATAGAAGCACCAAATTGTCTGTCGAATTCTGCATAGATGTTCGCTGCATATAGCGGAATATCATGGCAAACTGCCTAGAGTACATTCCTTGCATAGTCCAAGTAAGAGCCGTTAAAATTTGCAAGAGGAAAGATGAAACACACAGATAAGTACTTAAATCTATACTTCAGACTGTTTTTAGGGAAAATTGTATTAACAAGTTACAAAACATTAAGATATTTTGCTAAGAGGAGACGTCGAGATACGTGTTGTTCTCTTCTCAAAACGAATGCATCAGCTAGCATGCACAACAACCAACCAGACATAGTAATATTTGATAAGAAGCGTAGTGAGATTAGGATTTTTCAATAGCAATTTACACGCTGTAATACTCAAAAATCTGTTGAAAAATTACTTTCATATGGCATATCTACAAGCTGTCTACTGCAGAAATAATGGTATTACTAATTGTAGATATCAGAATGCATTTAGATAAAAAGATAATAACAGTAGATGTGGAGATCCGCCATGATACTTGCATTAGAACGAGTGGAATCAGTTTGCATCCAGTACAACCGACTAGAGCGGGCGGTTTCAAATGGGATAAGTACGGCAGTTCATATTGTCCTTAGGACTTGCAAATTCGAAATATTCAAGTTTAAATCCAGTGAGATGCGGAACAAAAAATCTTTAGCTGAGAAAGAATGAATATCGCGGAGAACTCATAAAGTATAATAAAGAGAAAGCGCGTTAAAATGATGGACAAGTTGATGGGTCACTTGCGATAGGACAGGCATCCCCGAGCTTGTGAAGCTTTTTGTAATATGAATGCACAACGACAGAAATCGTCTTAAAATCAGAACATTGGCAGAGATGTCACTTGACTTCATTGTAATATTTTCTACAGATTATGAAAAGAGATATTAATAATATACTAAATGGATCTCTAAGTTAGGCGGTGATTTAAGAAATAATTCTGAGGATGGACGGGGATGTTCGTTTCTTAATTAGTGGTTTAGAGTGCAAAGGCGTGCCAATAATTCCAGGGTTCTATTTCGAGGTGCCCGGTAAGGATGAAGGGCTTATGTCGATCTTACAATGCTGTGAAATTTAGAAGTCAGCAGTGGACATCGGCATGTATTCCTTAATCCCTATTGGCTAGTAAAGGTATTCAACTTTGAATCCGAGGCCGTAGGATCTTGTGTTGTGTACCTAGGTCTCAAAAACGAAGTAGTAGTGCTTTTAGAGTTCCTTAACTCACATTAGGCATTGCCGTACCATTTAAAAAACGTGGATTTAATACTGCCTTTAATAAGACGAGGGTATCACAGACGTATAGCTTTGAGAACGAACAGCGGTTTGTTTTGTGTAGGCCCTTGGGGTTGCTATCAAGTGCTAAAAACATAAGTATTAATTTATCAATGATAATCAAGCTATTGCTATATAGCTCATTGACAATGGGTTAATTGTTGATTTAATCAGTTATGATTATTGTTTTGTAATAACGTTCCCGACTTATTGAACTAAGAAAATAAACATAAAGAGAATCTTAATGTAAATCTAAAAGAAGGTATAAAACATGAAGGTGGTTTATTGTTTAGTTTACATATTTGGGAATTCTTTAACACGAACTGCTTTGGTATCCGAAGAGAAGACAAAACCGTAGCAGGACAAATCTAATTTAACGAACTAAACAAATTCGTTAGACATCACATTAGCGTACTACACTACATTCAATTGTACGTTAATAACAATTGTTTATTGTTTGATTGTTTATATGTTAAGATGTTCAACAGCAGATGATTGACACCAAGGATTCTGCCATCTGCAAGGACACTAAACATTGTGTAACTACCGTTTAGTTTTCGAATCTCCTAAATATAAGCAAAGTTTAACCCTCTTAATAAAGTAAGATGTTTCGCTATGCGGTACATGCAAAGACTCCCTGTACATTTTTATCCAAGAGATCGTAAGAATGAATGCTCTACTACACGTCGATCCGTATTGGTTTCTACTTATTGCCCTAGGTTTTATACGACATAAGGACAACCAATGCTTACTGCTCAGCACATTGAACCTTTGCGGCTGTACCAAGCTGTTTTTCAGACAGAAGGCCACGAAGCTTAGCAATATTCCGTGACAGTTATAATACACTTATGGTCGTAAGCTTTTAAGTGATTCACATGCAGGTTATTGGCCTGAAATTCTAATAGGAGTTTTTAAGGTAATTAGGAACGTGGTTACCTTGTAGACCCAGGCCCCCTTCTCTTGACCTGTGAGAAAGGTCCAGGCGATGAATTTATAAAGCTAGCGGTTTAATGCACTGACTAGGGATAGAAAGTAGTTATACAGGCCTGGTAGAACTGCTGTAGAACACAGACATCAACACAATTATCAATTGACGGATTTTTTTTTACTTAGGTTACATTCGGAGATTTTCAGTTAAGAACACCTGAATGAACTCAAATTTCTTAGGCGTACTTTCCACATATTGGAGCAGAAGCTCTGCATTTTCTCCCTTAGTAATAGTGCTCGAGCACTTGCTCGTCTCGGTACCCAGCGTCTATAAAATATTTCGAGGCGTCTTTTGCAACCTTGACTCACTTCATCAAGATTCTTTATTGATAACGCTATGTATCTCTCACACTAACCTCCAGGCTATAGAACCTTAAAGTCTTTCTGACTTGCACGGTTCATCTTGCACTACAGGGTCCCATATCGCATACTCTTAGAATTCTGCATAGAAGATCGCTGCATATAGCGGAATATTATGGCAAACTGCCTAGAGTACATTCCTTGCACAGTTCAGCTAAGAGCCTTTAAGATTTTACAGAAGTAAGATGAAACACACAGATATGTGCTTGGATCTATACTTCCGACGGTTTTCAGAGAACATTGTATTACTAACTAACAGAAACATTCAGATATTCTACTAAGAGCGTAGTGAGATTAGGATTCTTCAATTGCAACTTACACGCTGTAAACTTTAAAATTTGTTGAAAAGTTAATTTCATTTGCCAAAAGATTTTAGATTAAATTACTTGAATATGGCATATCTACAAGGCTACCAACTGTGGTTTTCTGCAGAAATAATGGTATTACTAATTGTAGATATCAGGATGCATTTAGATAAAAATATAATAACAGTAGATGTCGGGATCAGCCATGATACTTGCATTAGAACGAGTGAAATCAGTTTGCATGCATTACAACCGGCGAGAGTGTGAGGCTTGAAATGGGAAAAGTGCTGCAGCTCATATTGTTTTTAGGACTTGCAAATTCAAAATATTCGAGTTTAAACCCTGTGACATTCGTAACAAGAAGTCTTTAGCTGAGAAAGAATTAATATCGCGATGAGCTCATAAGGTATATTAAAGAGAAGGCGCGTTAAAATGATGTACAAGTTGAGAGTCACTTGCGATAGGACCCTCGAGTTTAAGAGTAATCTGCATGCACAACAAAAGAAACATCCTTAAAATGAGAACATTAGCAGAGATGTTACTTGACATTTTCTAGTAGTATTTTACAATGTCCGAAAAGAGATATAAATAAAAGATTAAATCGGTCTCTAAGTGATGCGGTGATTAAAGAAAAAATTTGAGGATGGACGGGAATGTTCGATTGATGTTAACACCAGGTGATTGACTCCGAGGACTGCCATCTGCCAGGACAGTTAAAATTGTGTAACTGCCGTTTGGTTTTCAACTCTCCTAAAAAGAAATCAAGTTTAACACTCTTAATAACGGACGATGTTTGGATATTTCGTATATGCAAAGATTCCATGTACAATTTTATCCAGACCGGGTCGTAAGAATGAAACCTCTACTACACGTCCATCGCACTTGGTTTCGACTTATTGCCCTAGGTTTTATACGACATAAGGATATATAATGCTTACTGCTTAGCACTTTGTTCCTTTGCGAATGCACCAACCTACCTTTGAGATAAAAGCCCAGGAAGCTTAACAATTTTCTTTAACAGTTATATTAGACTTATGGTCGTAAGCTTGTAAAGGATTCAAATGCAGGTTATTGGCCGGAAAATCTAATAGGGGATCTTTGGGTAATTAGGTACGTGATTACCTTTTAAAACGAGGCCCGTTTCCCCGGCCTGTGAGAGAAGTCCGGCCGATGAATTACTAAAGCTAGCGGTGTAAAGCACTGATTCGCGATACAAAGATATTATACACGTCTATTAGAACAGTTATATAACAGATTCAGCAAGAAAGTAATCAATTGACAGATTTTTTTTTACTTAGGATACATTGGGAGATTTTCAGTTAAGTCACTTGAAAGATTTAAAACTTCCTATGCTTGCTTTCCACATCTTGTACCACAAGCCCTGAAATTCCCCTCTTGGGAATAGTGTCCGATAACTTGCTCGTCCAGCTGCCGTTCTTAAGGCAAATTTGACTTGCCATTTTTAGTCAACGCCATTGCGTGCAGAAGGATTCTTCATTCTACGTGTGGGTTTTAAAAAACTACGCAACAGAGACTCTGCAATATTCACCGCATTCGAATCTATGTTCTTGCGCATTAAATTATTTTCACACAAGGAAGGTGGCATTAACTCAGCGTGTCGCTCAAATGATTATCTGTTTCCTTCAAATGTACTGTAGAACTTCTTTTACCCTAACAGTATTAGGGAATGAAGGAATAATCTTGATAACGTTGTGTCTGACGTTGAGCTAATCCCCCAGAAAATTTCGTGGCCTTCTTTAAGCACTGTTGGATAATCATATGAGTTGGACCTTTGTTTAAGAAAGCCTCTTTTTCTACGAATTGTGAATGTTCTTTGAGCTGTTAATTTCTTGTAATCCTCTGATACCGTCCTGTTCTCCTGGTATAAGCCATATCAGATATAACAAGGAAGTAGTTACAAAGCTTCTATATGACCACCTTTCCCATTTCTAACACACCAGTTGTGTAGCATTCAATTCGGAAGTACTTCGAACCTCAGGAGTCAAATGGTCTAAGCATGAACCCAATCGAACGAGGTTAGTGTGTGAAAGAGAATATGCGAATTTCAGGACCCACACAGCTACCATCAGCTCCAGCGGGATAAGCTTACTTACCTGTAGAAAAAAAGTGATTGGAAGATTGGGATTGTGAACGAGCCACATGTTAGTGTAAACGAGCCCATATGTAGTATTCGGGGTTTTGTGTATCTGCCAAGAGAGTTCATGTACAAATCGCAGAATGGAAGACAATGTGATACAGATGATAATGAACAACTGCTGTAGAAAATCAACATCTCATTGACAACAGCTTAATTCTTGATCCAATCAGTTATGATTATTATTTAGTTTTTACGTCACCGCCCTATAGACCTAACAAAATGGACATAAAGATGACCTTGATGTAACTTTAAATGAAGGTATAAAGACAAGGTAGAAAACATGGTGGTTTATTTTTTTTGGAACTCTTTAACACGAGCAGCTTATATGCGGGCTTATGTCCTTTCTCACTTTCCACATCTTGGAGCAGAAGCCCTGAATCTTTTCCCTTTTTAATAGTGTTCAAGTACTTGGTCATCTTGGTGCCCAAAGAAAGTACTCGATACTGCTATTAACTTTCGATTAGCCTGAAAGCTAAACTTGCGTCTATAAAAAATTTCGAGGCGTCTTATGAACCTTCACTGACTTTATCAAGATTCAATACTGATAACGCTACGTATCTATCCCCATAACCTTCAGGCTAAAGAACTTTAAAGTCTTTCTGACTCGCACGGTTCATCTTGCACTACAGAGTGCCATATCGCTCACTCTTATTAAGCTTATTGGATGATTTGAATTTCTCTATCTTCTAAACGTTTTCGAACCGGTGAGTAAAGTTCTGGTAAGCTTCCCTCTGTAGCAGATTAGTGCAATAACTGTATTAGCTTTTTGACACCTTTCATGTCTGAGACGGAATGATCAACAAGAAGTATTTCTGTAATCTTATTTATTAAATTCAACACTAGCTCATCTCGCTGACGTGAATAGAGCTTGCGTGTCCTCCTACCGACTGAAAGTTTTCTCAAGAGCCGAAAGTTACTCCCGAAAATGTACATGATTAATCGCCAGCATTTGAGGCTTACGAAGTGTACTCATCTCTAACACTGAACCAGACCGTCATTTGGCCTGGTATGTATGCGAGCATATCCATGGGCGTTGACCAGAGCCTTCCTAGATCACCAAATAAATTCCTTTACAAAAATAGAAAAACCAAATCGTCTGTAGATTTCTGCTTAGTTGTTCGCTGCAAATAGCGGAATCCCATGAAAAGCTGCCTAGAGTACATTCCTTAGTAGAGCCGTTAACATTGGCAAGAAGAAAGTCGTAATACAGAAATATGTGCTTAGATCTATACTTCAGACTGTTTACAGAAAACATAGTAATTCTAAGATACCGAAACGTTCAGAAAACATTTTACTAAGAGGAGATATCGAGATACGTGTTGTTGTCTTATCAAAACGAATGCAATCACGTTGCATGCACTACAACCAATCAGACATAGTAATATTTTAAGAGAATCGTAGTGAGATTAGGATTTTTCAATTGCAACTTACATGCTGTAATAATCTAGATTTTGTTGAAAATTTACTTTCATATGGCTAAAGATTTAAGATTTATTACAAGGCTGCCGGCTGTGGTTTTTGGCAAAAATAATGGTATTACTAATTGTAGATTTCAGGATGCATTTAGATAAAAAGATAATAACAGTAGATGTCGAGATCCGCCATGATACTTGTATTAGAATGATTGGAGTCAGTTTGCATGCAGTACAACCGGCGAGAGCGTGCCTTTGAAGTGGGAAAAGAACGGCAGCTCATATTGATCTTAAATTGCAAATTCGAAATATTCGAGTTTAAACCCAGTGACGTGTGGAACAAGAAGTCTTTAGCTGAGAAAGAATAAATATCACGGTGAGCTCATAAGGTATACTCAAGATAAAGCGCGTTAAAATGATGGAGAAGGTGATGGGTTACTTGCGATAGGGTGCCTGCATCTCCGAGCTTTTGAAGCTTTTTGTAATATGCTTCCACTACGTCAGAAATCGATTTAAAATGAGATCATTAACAGACATGTCACTTGACTTCATTCTACAATGTGTGAAAAGAGATATTAATAAGAGATATTAATATTAATCGATTTCTGAGTCATGCGGTGACTCTATAAGTGATGCAAAGAAATAATTTTGAGGATGGAGGGGGATGATCGATTTTTAATTACTGGTTTAGAGTGCAACAGGATCGCCAATAATTCGAGGGTTTCATTTCTAAATGTCCGTTAAGGCTAAACGGCTTATGCTGTGAAATTTAGAAGTCAGCAGTGGACATTGACATCTATTCCTTAATTCCTATTGGCTTACAGCTAGTATAAAGAATCAACAGTGAATCCGAAGCCGTAGGATCTTGTGTAGTGTACCTAGGTCTTAGAAACTAAACACTAGTGCTTTCAGAGCTGCTTAACTCACGTTATACAATGGCGTACCATTTAAAAAACCGTGGATTTACTTTTCCTTTAATATGACGAGGGTATCACGGACGTTCAGCTTTGGGAACGAACAGCGGTTTGTTTTAGGTCAGCGCATGGGATTGAAAAAAAGTTGTGATACCAAATGTAAAAATATAAGTAATAATTATTCAATGATAATCAAGCAATTGCTATACTTCCCGCTTATATGCAACTACAATACTACTTGAAAGTGCTTCCTGGTGAAGAGATCTACTTAGCAACCATAAAGCTCTCACCATGTTCTTGTTCGTTAGCCGGACAGAAACTGTTGAATCCAAAGAATTGAGTTCTTACGGATATATAATTTAAAGAAAGTCTCCCGTGGGTTAACACTCGAGGCTATTAAATATACATTTAATTAGCGACCTTGCTGCTCACTAAAGCTTACATGCATAGTTGTGTTGGATTCACTAGGTTCCCGTCCATCATTAATAATATTTACCCGATTGTATCCAGAAAAACTTGCTATGGAACGCATTATATTCTAACCTCCAAAGGAGCCTTACTTTGGGACTCAGACCGGTGATCAGATCGATGAGCCAAATAAAGAATCGATTTTAAAACCTTTTGAGATATTCTTTTACACGGTTAGCTGGAAAATATTTACGGTATAGTCAGTCCTGTGTTCGCTACCAACAGTGGTCATCACAAAGCAACCAAACTGTGGGCTAATCAATTAGCTTTTAATATAAGCTCACTGTATGCTTTGATTAGTAACTAAGAGCCACACATTTCATAAAGCAGATAGAGACATTAATTTCAGAAGTCTTTTGATGAAAATTCTCCATATCCAAGTTCTTGAATGATATCACGGTAGCATTGTCTTGAAAAGAATATCGTATCACATTTCGTCATTCTGACAACATCTTTTCCTGTAAGACATTTAATGATGTCTTCACTCGCGTCTCGATTTCCTTTTCTCGAACATCCTTTATATAGCTATTCATCTTGTGAAAGCTTCGCCACATCAATTGTGTAATGGTGAGATACACACTTCTCCTTTTGATATAAGCAGTATAGTCCCTCTGCATTTTTTCAATATTTCAACATCAAGTACTAATTCTATATATTCTACACTTCTGCATACAGTAAATAACTGCAAGAAAAGGTGTTCAAATCTTACCTCAGCTGAAGGAGTTAATGAACGCTCCAACGTTCTACCACCTTTAGAAGGGTATCGTGTTAAGTAATTTCTAAGCACCATTTGATACATTGCGTCAGGAAATGGTATAGAAGAACTTTTTGTTATCCTGTACACTTTTACAACATTAGTGAAAATGCTGAATGGCCATGCCAACTCAAGATCATTGAGAACTCACTTCTAGACTTTGCTCGGGGAACTCTACATGTGGTTATGAAGACATTTACAACCGTCGGGGAAGATGACAAAATCTAGGATCTGCGAACTTATTCAACAACGTCTGGATGAGGAAATCAATATGCAACATTTAAAATAAAATGAAAATGCATGACAAAAACCATATTAGGAAATCTCAAAACTAAGACGGTAACATTTTAATAGCCGCCATGGTCATAATCGTATTGCAATTCATGCAAAGGGACTAAAATGAACAGGGTATTAGAACCTTCATTTGAAGGCAATTAAAATATTGTTTCCGTTTTCTCACGCAGCGGATCATCTTTTCTATTAAAAATTTGCATATCACTATACTCAACCGGTGGAAGCTTTAGAGACAAATACGGTATCAGAGGATTACAAGAAATTAACAACTAAAGGAACATTCACAATTCGCAGAAAAACAGGCCTTCTTGAGCGAAGTTCCAAGTGATATGATTATCGAACAGTGCTTAATGAAGGCCACGAAATTTTCTCGGGGATTAATTCAACGTCAGACACAACGTTAGCAAGAAATATCCTTGATCCCCAAATACTCTTACGATAACAGAAGTTCTACAGGACTTTTGAGGGCATTAGTTTATCATCAGAGCGACACGTTGAGCTAATGCCACCTTCCTCATCTCAACGCGCAAGAAATGAAATGAAATCTTTAAGTTTTACGTCCCACGGTTATGCCGGTTAGGTAAAAGGAGACGGAGATTATGAGAAATGAATGAAATAGTGGAAAGAAGAAAGTGAGAGGAAACGGGAGAACCCCGAGAAAACCCACGAGCACGGTGTGTGTCCACCACAAAGTCCACACGGCGCGAGCTGGGATCGAACCAGGGACCCCAAGCACCGGAGGTGAACGCTCTACCACTGAGCCACTGCGCCCCCCTCAACGCGCAAGAATGTCTATTCGACTGCCGTGATTATTGCAGAGTCTTTATTGTCTTGTGTTTTAAAACCCACACGTAGAAAGAAGAATACTTCTACTCGCAATGGTGTGGACTTAAAATGACAACTTAAATCTGGGTTAAGTACGTATATAAATTATGTTAAGCGTTATTTTCGCCTTATATTTTACGGATATAATTTACAATGAGGCATGGAAGTGCCGAAAGAGAAAAAAGAGCTTTCGAGAAATATCTGCAAGAATCTAATTTAATTCTGCCATTGAAGCCACGAAAATTCAATCACAGTTCTTGAGAAACTCTGAGATCAATACAAGACGGCTTCAATGATTCAAACAGTTTTCGAAGGAACATAGCTAGCTGTATATGGATAACAGTAATAGAAGTAACTACAAAGGGGAAATTTGTAGCGGTTGATGGGTGTGATCAGATCATTTAAGAATCTTGGTAGAAAACTTCATGAGCAGTAGTTCATTCTCTTATAGCCACATACAAGCAGAACTGAAAAGAAATGCTACGAAATTATTAAATTTAAAGAAACTTTAGCGTCATTAAATGATTGCTTCACTTTTTTCATGATGCAGCGTGCTGTGACACGACCTCAGCTATACACAGGAGTGAATACTTGGCAGCCTTCAATTTCCTTCAAAAAGAAAAGGAATTGTGCAAGTTAGTCAGAGTCTTCAATCAACCAATTGTGAATCCTGAAAAAAGTGGTAAGGTTAGACATTTTCTATTCACCTGTATGGAGAAGGAAAAATGTCCTCCGTGGTACAAGCCATATCAGATATACAAGGAAGTAGTTACTAAGCTTCAATACGGCCACTTTTTTCGTTACTAACACAGCATCTGTGCAGCATTCAATTCGGAAGTACCTCCAACTGCATGAGCGAAATGGTCTAAGGATGAAAACAATCCGAAGAGGTTGGTGTGTGGATCCACACAGCTACCATCAGCTCCAGCCGGATAATAGGATTGTGATAATAGGATTACAAGATAGGATTGTGAACGAGCCACATGTTAGTGTAAAAAAGCCGATATGAAGTATTCAAGGTTTTGTGCATTCCGCCAATGGAGTTCATCTAAAATGGCAGATCAGAAAACAATCTGATATACATCATAACGAAAAAATGCTGTAAAAAACCAATATGTCATTAACAGCTCGTTAATTGTTGATCCAATCAGTTATTGTTATTATTTTGTGATATCGTCCCCGCCTCATAGACCTAAAAAAATGGACATAAAGACGAACTTGATCAAACTTTAAATGAAGGTTTAGGACAAGGTATAAAAAATGAAGGTGGTTTATTGTTGTGTTTATATATTTAGGAATCCTTTAGCACGAGCTGCTTTGGTACCCGAAGAGAAAACGAAACCGTAGGAGGACACACAGCGAGCAAAAACCAATTCATTTAGATATCACATTCGAGTACTAAAGTATCATAAAATTGTACATATATAACAATTGCTTATTGTTTGATTCTTTATATGTTAAGATGTTCAACAGCAGGAGATTGACTCTGAAGATTCTGCCATCTGCAAGGACACTTAAAATTGTGTAATTGAAGTTTAGTTTACGACTCTCCTAAAAAGAAGTCAAGTTTAACACTCTTAATAAAGAACGATGTTTGGATATTCCGTATATGCAAAGACTCCATGTAGGCCTACATTTTTATCCAGACCGGATCGTAAGAATGAAACCTCTACTACACGTCCAACGCAATTGGTTTCGACTTATTGCTTTAGGTTTTAAACGACATAAGGATATATAATGCTTACTGCTCAGCACCTTGTTCCTTTGCGACTGACCCAACCTACTTTTGAAACAGAAGCCCAAGAAGCTTAACAATTTTCAGTAACAGTTATATTAGACTTATGGTCGTAAGATTGTGAAAGATTCAAATGCAGGTTATTGGCCGGAAAATCTAATAGGAGATCTTTAGGTAATTAGGTACGTGATTACCTTGTAGAACCAGGCCCGTTTCTCTCGGCCTGTGAGAGAAGTCCGGCCGATGAATTGCTAAAGCTAGCGGTGTAAATCACTGATTCGCGATACAGAGATGTTATACAGGTATGGTAGGACAGGTGTATAACAGATTCAGCAAGAAAGTAATCAATTGACAGATTTTTTTTTTTACTTAGGATACATTGGGAGATTTTCAGTTAAGTCACTTTAAAGATATAAAGCTTCGTATGCATGCTTTCCACATCTTGTACCAGAAGCCCTGAAATTCCCCTCTTGGGAATAGTGTCCGATAACTTGCTCGTCCATCTGCCCAAGGAAAGTAAAAGAGACTGCGAATATTTTCTATTAGCCAGAAAGTTAAATTGTAGTTTATAAAAAATATCGAGGCGTCTTTTGCAAGCTTTTCTCATTTAATCAAGGTTTTATATTTATAATTACCGTTTAGTTTTCGAATCTCCTAAAAAGAAGCAAAGTTTAACTCTCTTAATAACGAACGATGTTTCGATATGCGGTACATGCAAAGACCTCATGTACACTTTTATCCCAGAGGGGGCGTAAGAACTAAACCTCTACAAAACGTCGATCCTAGTAGGTCTCAACTTATTTCCCTAGGTTTTATAGGCTATAAGGACAATCAAAGCTTACTTCTCAGCACCTTGAATCTTTGCGACTGTACCAAGCTGATTTTGAGACAGAAGGTCACGAAGCTTAACAATAATCCATAACAGTTCTGCTACTTCTCTCGTTGTAAGCTTGTAAAGAATACACCTGCAGATTACTGTCCTGAAACTCTAATAGGAGCCCATTAAGTAATTACGAACGTGATTACATTGTAGACCAAGGCCCGCTTCTCCTGGTTTGTGAGACAATCCAGCCGATGAGTTTATAAAGCTGATGAACTGATAAACTGATAAGCACAAAAGTCCTGTAGAACTTCTGTTATCGTGATAGTAATTGGGAATGAAGGATTAATCTTGCTAACGTTGTGTCAGACGTTTAGTTAATCCCGAGAAAATTTCGTGCTCTTTATTAATAATCAGATCTCTTGGAACTTCGCTCACGAAAGCCTCTTTTCCTGCGAATTGTGAATGTTCCTTGAGTTGTTAATTTCTTGTATACTCTGATACCGTATTTGCCTCCAGGGCTTCCGTCTGTTGAATATAGTGATGTGCAAATTTTTCATAGAAAAGATGACCACCTGCGTGATAAAACGTAAGCGTTAATTTGATTGCCTTTAAATGAAGGTTGTAGTCCCCTGTTTAATCTAGTCCCTCTGGATGAAATGCAATACGATTATGACCTTCTCTATATACTGCAGCCAAAGTTAACGGTTCGGAAAATGCCACCGTGCAGCACCGCAGTAACAATCCTATTTCGCTTGTGTGATGGTGTCATTATAAGGTATCATTTTAATTATACGATGCATTAATATCAATATATGTATATTTATTTGTTATAATCTTTCTTTTCAGCTATCATCTTATTTGAAGGGAAAAGAAAATAATGTTCGATATTCGAGACCCATTTCGTAATATCGAAATGCCGTTCGATAAAAGAGGTTCCTTTAAGGAAAAGTGTTCTTTTGTATCGAACATTATTGTAATTTGAAGGGCTATTGGTGATTTAAATATTAATTTAATTAAGTTGTTGATTTCTTTTGCGCTGTATACCGAGTTTTACTCCGAATTGTATGCCATCCACCTTGTATCTGATAGTTCATGGGTTCAAACAGTTATAAAAATATTTAGCTTTACAGTTTTTAGTAATGTTTCGTCAAAGAGAGCCTATCTAATCGAGGTCTTACGTGGTGCTGATTGCATTATTTCACACTTCTGACCCGGGATCTTCTTCTCAATGTATAGACTTGTAAGCCAGTTGAAGTTAATCATAAATAATTGTTTACATTTTTGTTGAGTACCCTTAATTACTGCTCAGGATTTGACAATGGGCAAAATTAACAAAACCCAACAAGGAAGGTGTCCTCAAAATCAGAATCAAATATGTCAGAAAATGAAACCATTCCATTATTCGTTATCTGCCTTGACAAGCTATTCAGCAGGTTAGGTCCGGTATGATGTCCCAAAGGCAGGCATCGAGATTCTTCCATGTTCTTATCACAACTTTAAACGATAAATTATCTGGGCGTCAGAAGACAGATTGCTCTTGGCCGGAAGCCGTTCCTGAGCCCACAAGAAGAAGAGGGAATTTCTGAATGGGTAATGAACATGGCAAAGAGAGGATTTCCGTTTAAGAAAAGTAATTTACTGGACACTGTTCAGGAAATTGTACAGTCGTTAGGAAGAAGCACATCGTTCAAGCATGGAAGACCAGGAAAAATTTGGTTCAGGTGTTTTATGGGAAGACTTCCTTGTCTGTCTCAGAAGAAGGTTGAAACTAGTAGCAAGGGCTGGGCTGCTGTTTTGGAAGAGAGAATGCGCGACTGGTTTGCTGAAATTTAGAGCTATCTTGAATCTGAGGGATTAAGTATATAATGGAAGACCCAAGAAGGATCCTCAACACAGACTAAATAAACTTTCTGTTCCACGTGGTTTCAGGAAAGTATCTTAATGTGAGAGAAGTACAGCGTCAAATTACAGCAACAGGAAAATGAGACAAAACTGATTTGAAAACAATAGACAACACACTTCAACTCCTCACGTAAAATACGAAGTGATAATATTTGCACTATGGCGGTGGCCAAGGTATTATGTAAACCATGTGCATTCTTATGCGATGCAATTGATTCAAGCAAATTACTATTGAGAGGTTTCAGGACTTTTAATTGAAAAAAGTGAGATCTTCGTGAAAGTCTATCTAAAATGGTTCTCACACCAAGACAACAATATAGTCCATACTACGAAGAAATAAAAGATCTCAACAAATTTAAAACACTAAAACTTTTTTCTCTTCTCTACTTATTATAATAATACTAATAATAGATTTTGGGTTTAGCGCCATTTCACCAGTGAGGCTATATCAGAAGTAAACCTGAAAATTATCGTAACACCGGTAAATGAACTCCCGCAGATCTCCAACAACAAAGAAAAAATTATAATAATATGCGGACACATTTAAGTATTAAGACAGAGAAAGGAATTGTCGTGAAATGTCTGTCATTTATAATTTTAAAATGATTCAATGATGTAGCAGACTCTTGGTGATCGTTAGTTACAAAAAATATTTAAGAATACAATGAAATAATGGACTTGTAAATTTTCAGATATTTACAACTGAAAAGGAGTCTATTAAGTAGGGCGTTAATAGTTTTCGTAACTGTAACTGAGCTCTTGCTAAACAGTGAGTCCATTTAGTAATGCTAAAGGGATGTTTGGAATGTGAAGCAGCAACTGGCTGATCGTTGGTTTCCTTCATATATGAGTGAGATCAAAGATTGGAATTGTCGCAAACTGTCAGGTATTTACAATTGATTAGTGAGTACATACAGTAGGACGAAAGCAGTAATCGCAGATAAAGAGGACTGTTGGTTATCGTTTGTTTTTGAAATGTTAGACAGAATGAGAGAACGGAACAGATTCAAACTTAGAAATTTACATTCGAGTAAATTAAGTAGGGCGAAAGGTTTGTCTTGCAAATATAGCAGACCCTTGACCTAATTATATACTAAACAGATTGAAATTGTCGTTAATTCTTAGATATTTACATTTGGTTAGTTAGTACATTTCGTAACATGAAAGGAGTGCTTAGAACATCAAGCAGTTACTTGTTGTTTAATACTTGCCGATGGATATAACAATGAAATGAAAAAAAGAAAAAGAATTACAATAAATTTTCACATATTTACATTTGAAAAGTAAGGTGTTACTTTAGGGTGCACAGTGCTTCATCACGAGCAAAAACCTAGCCGAAACCTATAATTGGTGTACAAAATGCTTCTAAAGTCCCAAATATGCGAGAATTGTGTATTTATAGTATTAAGAATTTACGAACACGTTTATCGTTTGGTTGCACTACCCTTATCTGAAGGAGAGAGTTAGTAGAAAATGATTGTAAACACTCATAAAGTATTGCGTATTGATATGCATTACGTCAGTATATTCACACAAACAAAACTGCGCCACAGTCACACTAAAAAATTTTATTACACTCACACACACAATTGAAAAAGAGCAAAGATTTGCTGTCAATATTGCTAAATGCAGATGGAATACCTTATTTCGGCTGCTGGACGCCAAGTTGGTTTCTTCATATCCAAGCTGTGATGTCTTCAACAACAGTCATTCTTCGTGTGACAAGCATCGTCTTTTCTTAACGGTAGCCACGTACCTAATACTTCAAAGAAAAGAATGAGAAGTAATAAGAAGCATGCGCAGCATATTCTGATTTGTAATAGTGCAAGAACTTGCACGAGTGATTCCTAAATGTTCGTAACTCTTCATTCCGTGTTTCTTTAGAAAGCTTAAAATTGCATTCTGTATCGCAGCCGATCCATCAACAAGAATTTCATGGACACTAGCAGACATATAGAAACAAAGTTTAAAGAAGAACGAAGAGTTTGTCTGTCTCCACTGCATAACTGTGAAAAGCGTTGGGATCAACAAGCCCAGAGTTAATTACAGATACAAAAAACGTGTAATCAGTTGTTCAGGAAACTCTGTTACTTGAAAAATTTGGTGCGAGTCCGCACTCTAAATAGTTCATTTCTTCGAGAGATTTTACTATTTCATACTGAATAGCCGCACTATTTGAAATGTAAATATGTGATAATTGACAATTGTCTTGAACTAACGATAAGCAAAAGTCTGCTCCTACTACCAAGTCTCTTGAACTCCCTAAATAGAGTTACTTCTAAGGTACAAATATCTAACAATGTACGAATATTTCATTCATCCACTTTATTCTTAAAAAACTATCAGCAAGAGTCTGCTTCTGCCGGTGGCCAACAGTGACGATCAGCGACTTAGTACCCAAGTGCTGTAGAAACACTCTGGAAGTGTCGGTAGAGTACAACAGATGTAGCAGGGTCATTCAATGTGCCCAGATGCCCAGAAATGCACACATACTAAGTGAAGGTATGTTCAAAGTGTTGGAAATTTAAGCAGTAATGTCCACAACATGAAAGCCACTGGCAATTCACCAATAATGTAATTCTACAATTCGGTGCAATATGATTTGCACATTTGCATATCAATAAGGATGCAACAACTGAGGCCAAGTTGAAATTGTGCAAAGGGACTCATTAAGAAAGTAAATAAACTCAAGAATGTCAGTGATAAGATCGCATTATAGATATTGAGATGTGCTCAATATGTGTCTTGATATCAACATGTAACAAATGGACAAATGTCATAATATCCAACCACTGCTGAGGCACAGTCCCACATGCGAAAACTCAAGACAGTAGTCAAAAAAACAACTGTAACAGTAGTGTTGGAACACTATATATCTGGAAAATAAAACGATATAAGATATAAAAAGAAACGTTTGAAAGCTGTGATGGTTTACAATTGTTCAGTAGCAGTAACAAAAGAAACATATAATCATGTCGGGAGTCTGCACAAGAGCGCTTCCCAGACAAACTGTGTACTCCTCAAGGAAATGAATACAGAGAAAATGAGGCTGCCTTAAAGCCTCAGGGTTACAGCGCCCTCTTTCGCTCGCGTCTTCGTAGTTTCCAATCTTACTGGGAGCCCACGGACTCAGATGACGACCTGGGTAGTTATTATTCTATTTTTCGCACAAAAAACGATGTCCCAGATGAAGTGGGACATGTTGACATTTGTCCATTAGCTACATGTCGATATCAACACATATATTGGCCACATCTCAATATGTATCATGCGATCCCACTAGTGACATCATTTAGTTTACCTAGCTTCTTAGTGAATCCCCTTTTACGATTTCATCTTAGAATCAGTTGTAGCATCCTTATTGCTAGCGTTCACACCTTATTGCATCGGTTTGTGCGAATATTATTAGCGAATTGGCAATGGCTTTCATGTTGTTGAAGCTAATCCTTACATTTCCGACGCTTTGAAATTAAGTTTACTGTGAATGAGAACATTTCCAGGCGCTGTTAGTTTAGTGTTTCCACACATGTGAATCACCCTGATTCACCTGTTGTGCTTTACCGACACTCAAAAGGTCCTTCTGAAGCATTTGAGTACAAACTCGCTGCACTTGATACTAAGAACGTCACAGTTGGCCATTTTGTATATGTTGCACGCAACAACTTAATGCAAACGGATTATTTTTACCCGGTAGACACCCTATCAATTCGTCCATTTAGACCAATATTTATTTGCGAGATTATACGGGACTCTCCACGTTCCTTTGGAAAACCCCTTGCGCGTGCATGCTAGGATTGCGAAACATGGAAAATTCAATACAGCAGATAAGACTTCAATGAATTATTTAGCCGCCCTATTTACGTTGGATAGTTTCCGAACTATTGGCGCCCGAAAGTCATTTTCCCACGCTCTCGGCACCTTGCATAACGGAAACTATATCCGACAGGCGAAAGTTCATAAGAACATTTTTTCTCTTCTCAGTGGTAGGGCTCAACTACCAAGAGCTGTAACCCTTATTTTGCAACACCCGATGTATGTTGCCAACTAACGATCACAAGGGTATACTTCAGATTTTAAACACACCTTTTGCCATACTCAATACACCCAAATTTCAATTGTAAATATATGACGATTTAGTGCATTTGCGTTCTTATATTGTATTGTTAAATATGAAGGCTGGTAGCGCTCAGCAAGGGTTTGCTTCATTTTCCACACTTTATTTTCGGCATAACGAATGAACTGATCTTTCACTTTTAAATATGAGACAATTTACGACAATTTCGCTTTTTGATATTATTCTTAAATATATCCTAACCAAGGATTACCACGAATCAGCTTCAGCTTACAAACACTCCAAATATCTGACAAATTTTGACAATTGTGTAGTTTTTTCCCTTTTAAGTTTGTCAGTAACTAACTTTCAATAAGACTCTGATTTATTCTCCAAACACTTCATTCATATACTGACGGACATACTTACCAATAATATATATCTGTAAATTTAAAACAATTCCGTTCTATTATTTTATTCTTAAATATGTAAACTCAGGTGCGGCGAGAGTCCTCTTAATCTTTGAAACACTTATTTCGCACTTCTAAATAGACTTTACAAATTTAAATAAGTCACGACACGACAATTGCGTACTTTGATTTTAAACTTAAATATGTCAATAATCAACGATCAGCAAGAGATTTCCTTTGCCTGTAAAAATTCCTTTCTAACAATTATAGAATCGAATAACTATTCAATTGAAAATGTCTGATAATTTTCGGCAATTGTATCCTTTCATTTCATTTTTCAAAGTATCGGCAACTTACGTTCAGCGTCATCATTGAGTCAATCTTTTCGCACTACTGAATAGAATCACTTTTCAGTTATAAGAGTTAAAAAGTAACAAATATTTTACTTTTAATTTATTTTTATAAGGTCAATAAGTAATGATCTACGAGAGCCTAATTCATCGTCCGAGCAAACCTTCCAGCCTAATAATTAGAAACACTTTTCAACTGTAAATATCTGACAATTTACGACAATTGCGTTTATTATATTTCTAGCCATGTCGGAAAAAAGGGTCATCATCGGTTTATTTATTGTTCCAAACACTCCTTTCGCCCTACTAAATGGACTAGCTTTGAATCGTAAATATATAATAATTTATCACAATTCCGGGTATTTCATATCATTCTTATTGTCAAGATTGTAATTCAGTTTCCACAGTACTCTGTCTTGACTAAATAGACTTGGTTTTCATTTGTAAAAATCATTGTTTGCATTGTTTCATTCCATTCTTCAATTCCATTGTTTGATTTTATTATAAGATGGTTCAGTAACTAATTATCATCAAAAATGTGCTTTATATACAAAAAGACACCTATCGTCATAGCAAATGAACACACGTTTCGATTGTAATTATCTGACAATTTTTTAGTGGTGAGTTCTTTCATTTTATTTTTAAAGAAGTGTGTAACCCACGATCAACACGAGTATAGTTACTTCAGCTTTCAAAAAACCCTTTCGCCCTATTAGAATTACTCATCATTGTAACTAACGATCAACAAGTACTTGCTTCATGCTGTAAACACTCCTTTCGCTTTACTGAATTGACACAGTACCTAATTGTAAATGTAAGACAATTATCAAATTTCTGCTCTATCATTTTAAACTTATATATGTAATTAACTACTGATAAAAGAGAGCATCCTTCCTCTAGCAAACTATCCATTCACCCTGCTAAATACACTCATTTTGAAAGGTAAATATCTCATAAAGTACGATAAATCCGTTCTCTTTTTTTTAAACTTAAATATATCAGTAACTAAGGACCAACAAAAGTCTGCTCCGCATACTCCGAATACTCCGTTCGTTGTAGCGCAATTGCAGTAAATCCTCAAATATTTACAACTGAAATTCGAGTGTATTGAGTAATGCGGAAGGAGTGTTTAAAATCTGAAGTATACCCTTCTGATCGTTGGTTGGCAACATACATCTGGTGTCAGTGTGCGAATTGAAAATTTTTCCCAGGGGGGGATGAATTTCACCCATATGCGCACCCAGTCCTCCCCTTACACACACACACAAATATATATATATATAATACACGGTGGTGGAATAAAAATACGAAATTTTAATTTCGGATTGGATTAAAGTTATTTTCCAGTAACACGGGTTCTTTTCCAGTAACTGCAGACTCAAACATTTGGTGACCTTTCCACCCCCTTCGAGTTTCCTTGCCCCGCCGCCCTCTTGTGGAGGAAACCATCCCTTTAGGCCCCTTTACTTGGGGAAGGAAGTGAATGGCCTCGGCTGTATTTCCAATTTGACATTCAGTCGTTTGTTCTTGGCGAATGAAGATCGTAGGCTACTTAGAATGGCTAAAGTGCACAGCGAAACCCGCGAAATAGTTCAATGTGGCAACATGTCTGCATCCAACTGTTGAAGGATCTCAGTCACAGCAACTTGTCCCTCCCCCTTTCGAGTGAGATACGGGAAAACACACATCGGCATAACACCAATAGGGACACACTTGATTTTTATTATTATTATTATTATTTTACTAACAAGTACAAAACATTTGAGATGTGTATAAATTTTCAGTCAAGCAATATTTAGGTTAACTACACAAAGTAAGAATTGTTCCCTTTTTCTATCTTCATGTCCATTCAAAAATACTCCAGAGGGGGAAAAGTTATCCCTGCCAGGGATAAAATTTTTCTTCTCCAGAGGGGGAAAGATTTTTGTCAGGGGGGAAATCCCTGGCATCCCCCCCGCCAATTCGCACCCTGTCTGGTGTTGCAAAATATGGGTTACAGTTCTTGGTAGTTGAGTCCTACCACTGAGTAAAGAAAAAATGTTCTTATGAACTTTCGCCTTTCGCACATAGTTTCCGTTCTGCAAGGTGCCGAAAGCGTGGGACAATGACTTTGGGGCGCCAATAGTTCGGAAATTATTCAACGTAAAAAGGGCGGGTAAAAGATTAATTGATGTCTAATCTGCTGTATTGAATTTTCCTTGTTTCGCAGTCCTAACTTGCACGCACAATGGGTTCTCGAAAGGAAGGTAGAGAGTCCCGGATAATCTCGCAAACGAAAATTGGTCTAAATGGACATCAATTGATAGGGTGTCTACCAGTCGCCACGTAAGGATGCTGGCCAAGTGTGATTATACCGTTTCTAATCGCTAGTTACTGACATATTTAAGGGCATATGAAAGAGCATTTAAGGGTAATATGAAAGAGCAGTCGCAAATACTGTTATATAATATAGAAGAATGAGTATTAAGTAGAACAGGAGGAGCGTTAGGAAGACTTAGCGCACTCTTCCTGTTCACTAGTTATCGTTAGTTATTGACAAATTTAAGAATGAAATGAAGTTACTAATTGTCGTAAATTGTCTGTTTTTTACAAGTGAAAGGCGAGTCTAACCATTAGGGCGTAAGAAGTGATTGCAACTTACGTAGACCCTTACTCATCGTTAGTTGACGATATATATATTGATAAAATGTCATAATGGTATTGTCGTAAATATCCAGAGACGATTCAGTAGGCCGAAAGGAGTATTTCGAAGCTAAAGCAGATTCGTTGTGTTCGTTTGTTGAAGACATTGAAGACATCCATAATGTAATATTAAGGAACGAAATATTTAATTGTCTGATATTCACGAGTGAAAAGCTAGACCATTCGATACGACAAAAAAAAGTGTTTGGAAAATGAATCTTTCTCTCCCTGATCGTTTGCCATGTATAAGAAAGAAATGAAATAATGAAGTTGAAGTAAATTGTTAGATAATCATAATGGAATACTTATTTTACTCAGTGCTAAAAAAACGATACGGAGTTTCATTATCTTTAGTTACTGACATACTTATCTAAAAAGTGAAAGAACGGAATTGTCTTAAATTGTCTGTTATTTACAAGCAAAATTTATTCCATTCACAAGAGGGAAAGGAGAGTTGGAAGATGTAGGAGACTCTTGCTGATCGTTAGTTATAGGCATATTTAAGAAGATAAAGAACGCAATTGTAGTAAAATGTTTAGAATTTACCGTTGAAAAGTTAGTCTAATCTTCAGAGCAAAAGTAATGTTTACAAGCTAACGTAGAATCTTGCTGATCGTTGCTTCAAGACTTACTTAACAAGAAAATGAAATAACGGAACAATCTTGAATTGGCGGTTATTTACAATTAAAAATGAGCCCGTTGAGTAGGGCGAACGGTGGGTTTTAGTATATAAAGCCTTCTCTTGTGAATATTTAGAATAAAATGAAATTATTATAGGATTTTACCAATTCAAAACAAGTCTATTCAATAGGGGGAAAGGAGTTTTTTGAGGATCGAGTACACGGTTCTGATCGTCAGTTGCTGACATTTTTAAGAACAAAATGTAATAAATGAATTGTGAAATATTAGATATTTATAATATAAAAGATATACTATTTATCTTGGTATGAGTTCGGGTGATGAAGTTTACTGCCATTATCGTTAGTTGCTGAAATATATCAGTATATAGAGAGAGTACGGAATTGATGCAAATTTTGAAATATTTACAATTGGTAAGCGAAACAGTACTTTAGGCCGAAAGGAGTTTTCGATAACTAATGCAGACCCCTGCTAATCGGTAGTTTTCCACAGATATGAATTAAATGATATAATGGAAATATAAATTCCCAGAAATTTGCAATTAAAATGTGGTTCTGTAGTTCAAAACAAGAGTTTCTATGATAAAACACAGTTTCATTATGTTAGTTGCTGTCATATTTACCTGAAAATATAGAGAACGGATTTGTCGTATATTCGCTGTCAATTATAATTTAAAAGTGATTCCATTCACAAGGGCAAAAAAAGAATTCGAAATATGTATGGTTAGTTGCTGACATGTTCAAGGATAAAATGGAAGAATGCAATTGTAGTAAATTGTCAGTAAGTTACAACGAAAGGGAGTCTATTCTGTCGAGCGAAAGGGGTGTTAGGAACATGAAATCGGCTCTTGATAATCGTTACTTGGCGATATATATAGAACAATAAGAAAAAATGGATTTGACGTAAATTGTCAAATATTTACTTTTGAAATCGCGTGTATGCAGTAAACCGAAAAGGGTATTTGGAAGCTGGATCCAGGAGTGATTTGAAGCAGCTTGAAACTCTTGCTAATCTGTATTTGCCGTCATTTTTTAAAAGAAAATGTATTTTGAGTGTTGTGGTAATTGGTCAGGTAATTACAATGAAATCGCTTCTATACAGTAGGCAAAAGCAGAGGTTGAAGGTTAACTAGACTCTTGCTTGCTAGTTAATCATATCAATAAAAAACGAATGAGAAAATGTCAGTATCTTTAGTTAGTGACATATTTTTCACTAGAATGATAGAACTGATTTGAGTAAATTATCAGCTATTTACAATTGAAATGTAAGTAATGTTTGGAAGCAGGAGCAGATTCGTTTTGATCCTAGGTGAAGATATATTTAAGTATAAAATTTAGCAACGAAATTGTCGTAAATTGTCTGATACTTAGAAGTGAAAAATTAGTCCATTCGATAGAGCGAAAGGTGTTTGGAAGAATAAGGAAACTTTTGGATATCGTTATATGCCGACATATTCAAGAAGAAAAAGATATAACAGAATTGTTAGATATTTGAAAATGAAAAGATGTTTGATTGACCAGGGTGAAAAAAGATTTCGGATGATAAAACGGACTTTTTTATTCTTAGTTACTGACATATTGAAGTTTAAAGTGAACAAACTGAATTTCGTAAATTGTCTGTAATTTACGATTTAAAATTGTTTGCATTCACAAGGGCGAAGGGAGAGTTGGAAGATGTGTCAAATACTTGCTGATTGTATGTTTCGTATATTAAAACGATAAAGAATGAACAAAATTCTAGGAAATTGTTTTCAAATTTGGAATTACAAAACAGTCTTATGAAGCTGAAGAACACTAGTGGGGGTTGTTGCTTGAAGACATATTTAAGAATACTTCTTAACTTTACGGTCATAGACGTGGGACGTAAAATTTAAGTTAATATTTAAGAAAAAAATAATGATTGGAATTGCCGTAATTTGTAATATATTTACCAATGGTAAATTAATGCATTCAGTAGGGCGAAAGAAGTGTTTGGAAAACTGAGCACTCACTTGTTGATCATTAAATACCGACCGACATTTTTGTGAATGAATTGAAAGTCGAACATTGCTAAATGTACATAGAAAGGGGTGAAGGGAGCGTTTCAAAGATTAAGCAAACACTTCCCGCTTGTTACTTAATGGCGTATTTAAGTACTAGATGAAAAAACGAAGTTGACAAGAGTCTGATATTTTGATAGGAAAAATGATACAATTCAATAAGGCGAAACGAGTGTCTCCAAGATGAACTAGACTTTTGTTGATCACTTGTTGCTTACTTATTTAAGAATAAAATGAAGGAATGGAAGTTTTGTAATATCAGATATTTACAAATGAAACGTGAGTCTCTTCAGTAGGGACAAAGGAGTGTTTGAAAGGTGAAATAGCCTCTTTCAGACCGATAGTGCCAACTTATTGAGAATATAGTGAAAGGACAGAATTGTAGCAAATTATCAGATATATGCAATTAAAAGTGTGTTCAATCAGTACACCGAAAGAAGTATTAGAAACATTAAGCAGACTAGTGATCAGCAACTAGTGATCAACAAGGGTCTAGTTCATCTTGCAGACACTCGTTTCGCCTTATTGAGCTGTATCATTTTTACTATCAAAATATCAGACTGTTGTCAACTTCGTTCTTTCGTCTAGTACTTAAATACACCATTAAGTAACAAGCAGGAAGTGTCTGCTTTATCTTTGAAAAGCTCCCTACACCCCTTTGCATTACATGTATTCACAAATATTTCAGTGTTTAATGACCAACAAGTGAGTAGTTAATCTTCCACTTTTTTCGCCCTACTGAATGCATTAATTAACCAATGATAAATATATTACAAATTACCACAATTCCAATCATCATATTTTTCTTAAATATTAAGTTTTACGTCCCACGGGTATGCCCGTAAGGTAAAGAAGTATTCTTAAATATGTCTTCAAGCAACAACCTCCTATATTGCTCTTTAGCTTCATAAGACTGTTTTGTAATGATGAATAGACTCGCTTTTAGTTCTGTTTTTTAGGAATTTCCAATTAAAATGTGGTTCTGTAGTTCAAAACAAGAGTTAGGATGATAAAACGCAGTTTCATTATGTTAGTTACTCTCACATTTAACTTAAATGATAAAGAACGGTTTTGTCATATATTCAACGTCAATTATAATTTAAAAGTGATTCCATTTACAAGGGCAAAAAAAGGATTGGAAAAATGTATGGTTACTTGCTCACATGTTCAAGGATAAAATAGAAAAATGGAATTGTAGTAAATTGTCAGTAACTTACAACGAAAGGGAGTCTATTCTGTCGAGCGAAAGGGGTGTTAGGAACATGAAATAAGATCTTGATAATCGTTACTTGGCGATATATGTAGAACAAAAAGAACAAATGGATTTGAAATTGTCAGATATTTACTTTTGAAATCGCGTGTATGCAGTAGACCGAAAAGGGTATTTGGAAGCTGGACCCAGCTCTGTTGATTGTTAGCTAACGAATTATTTAAGGTTAAAATTTAATAACGGAATTGTAATTTGTCAGATCTCATAATTGAAAAGTGATTGATATATAGGGCAAAAGGAATGTACGGAAACAGAAGCAATTAGTATATCAGCTACTCAGATATTGAACAAACAAACGAAAGAAATGAACACTCGTAAATTGTCAGATATTTACAATCGAGAAGGAAGTATATTAAATAACAGAATAGTGCGTTATAGTATATCAGGTGAACTCTTGATAATAGTTAGTTACTAACATACTTTAGATTTTAATCAAATAATGGAAATGTAATATATCATTTATTTTATTCAACACGAGTCTAAGGCACTAGGGCGAAAGGAATGTATCGAAGCAGCAGCAAGTGCTTGGAAGATGAAAGAAAGTTTTGGATATCGTTATTTGTTGACATATTCAAGAAGAAGAAGATATAACAAAATTGTTAGGTATTTAACAATGAAAAGTTGTTTGATTCACCAGGGTGAACGATTTCGCATGATAAAACGGACTTTATTATTTTTAGTTCTGTCATATTGGAGTTTAAAGTGAACAAACTGAATTTCTATAATTGCCTGTAATTTACCATTTAAAAGTGTTAGCATTAACAAGGACGAAGGGAGATTTGGAAGATGTTGCTGATTGTTTGTTTCGTATATTAAAACGATAAACAATGAACACAATTGTAGGAAACTGTTTTCAAATTTGGAATTACTAAGGGAGTTTATTCCGTGAAGCGACAGAAGGGATTGGAAAATCGACAGACTCATGCTAATCGTTTGTTTCAAACCTGTTTAAGAATAAAATGAAAAGACGGAATGTCGTTAATTTTCACATATACAGAACTATAAGCGAGTCTATTCATCATTACAAAACAGTCTTATGAAGCTAAAGAACAGTAGTGGGGGTTGTTGCTTGAAGAGATATTTGAGAATACTTCTTTACTCTACGGGCATACCCGTGGGACGTAAAACTTAATATTTAAGAAAAATATTGGAATTGTCATAATTTGTAATATATTTACCATTTGTAAATTAATGCATTCAGTAGGGCGAAAAAAGTTGAAGATTAACCACTCACTTGTTGATCATTAAGCACTGACATATTTGTGAATAAATGTAATGCAGAGGGGTGAAGGGAGCGTTTCAAAGATAAAACAGACACTTTCTGCTTGTTACTTAATGGCGTATTTAAGTAGTAGATGATAGAAAAAATTGACAAAAGTCTGATATTTTGATAGTAAAAATGATACAATTGAATAAGGCGAAACGATTGTCTGAAAGATGAACTAGACCCTTGTTGATCACTAGTTGCTGATCACTAGTCTGCTTAATGTTTCTAATACTTCTTTCGGTGTACTGATTGAACACACTTTTAATTGCATATATCTGATAATTTGCTACAATTCTATCCTTTCACTGTATTCTCAATAAGTTGGCACTATCGGTCTGAAAGAGGCTATTTCACCTTTCAAACACTCCTTTGGCCCTACTGAAAACACTCGTTTCATTTGTAAATATCTGATATTACAAAACCCATTCCTTCATTTTATTCTTAAATAAATAAGCAACAAGTGATCAACAAGAGTCTAGTTCATCTTGGAGACACTCGTTTCGCCTTATTGAATTGTATCATTTTTCCTATCAAAATATCAGACTTTTGTCAACTTCGTTCTTTCATCTAGTACTTAAATACGCCATTAAGTAACAAGCGGGAAGTGTTTGCTTAATCTTTGAAACGCTCCCTTCACCCCTTTCTATTTACATTTAGCAATGTTCTACTTTCAATTCATTCACAAAAATGTCGGTCGGTATTTAATGATCAACAAGTGAGTGCTCAGTTTTCCAAACACTTCTTTCGCCCTACTGAATGCATTAATTTACCATTGGTAAATATATTACAAATTACGGCAATTCCAATCATTTTTTTCTTAATATTAACTTAAATTTTACGTCCCACGTCTATGACCGTAAAGTTAAGAAGTATTCTTAAATATGTCTTCAAGCAACAACCCCCACTAGTGTTCTTCAGCTTCATAAGACTGTTTTGTAATTCCAAATTTGAAAACAATTTCCTAGAATTTTGTTCATTCTTTATCGTTTTAATATACGAAACATACAATCAGCAAGTATTTGAAACGTCTTCCAACTCTCCTTTCCCCCTTGTGAATGCAAACAATTTTAAATGGTAAATTACAGACAATTTACGAAATTCAGTTTGTTCACTTTAAACTTCAATATGTCAGTAACTAAGAATAATAAAGTCCGTTTTATCATCCGAAATCTTTTTTCACCCTGGTCAATCAAACATCTTTTCATTTTTAAATATCTAACAATTCTGTTATATCTTTTTCTTCTTGAATATGTCGGCTTATAACGATATCCAAAAGTTTCTTTATTCTTCCAAACAACTTTCGCTCTACCGAATGGACTAATTTTTCACTTCTAAGTATCAGACAAATTACGACAATTTCGTTGTTAAATTTTATACTTAAATATATTTTCGCCTACGATCAAAACGAATCTGCTCCTGCTTCCAAACATTACTTACATTTCAATTGTAAATAGCTGATAATTTACTCAATAAGTTCTATCATTCTAGTGAAAAATATGTCACTAACTAAAGATACTGACATTTTCTCATTCGTTTTTTATTGATACGATTAACTAACAAGCAAGAGTCTAGTTAATCTTCCAAACTCTGCTTTTGCCTACTGTATAGAAGCGATTTCATTGTAATTACCTGACCAATTACCACAACACTCAAAATACATTTTCTTTTAAAAAATGACGGCAAATACAGATTAGCAAGAGTTTCAAGCTGCTTCAAATCACTCCTGGATCCAGCTTCCAAATACCCTTTTCGGTTTACTGCATACACGCGATTTCAAAAGTAAATATTTGACAATTTACGTCAAATCCATTTTTTCTTATTGTTCTATATATATCGCCAAGTAACGATTATCAAGAGCCGATTTCATGTTCCTAACACCCCTTTCGCTCGACAGAATAGACTCCCTTTCGTTGTAACTTACTGACAATTTACTACAATTGCATTCTTCCATTTTATCCTTGAACATGTCAGCAACTAACCATACATATTTCGAATTCTTTTTTTGCCCCTGTGAATGGAATCACTTTTAAATTATAATTGACAGCGAATATACGACAAATCCTCTCTCTATATTTTCAGTTAAATATGACAGCAACTAACATAATGAAACTGTGTTTTATCATAGAAACTCTTGTTTTGAACTGCAGAACCAAATTTTAATTGCAAATTTCTGGGAATTTATATTTCCATTATATCATTTAATTCATATCTGTGGAAAACTACCGATTAGCAGGGGTCTGCATTAGTTATCGAAAACTCCTTTCGGCCTAAAGTACTGTTTCGCTTACCAATTGTAAATATTTCAAAATTTGCATCAATTCCGTACTCTCTCTTTATACTGATATATTTCAGCAACTAACGATAATGGCAGTAAATTTCATCATCCGAACTCATACCAAGATAAATAGTATATCTTTTAAATTATAAATATCTAATATTTCACAATTCATTTATTACATTTTGTTCTTAAAAATGTCAGCAACTGACGATCAGAACCGTGTACTCGATCCTCAAAAAACTCCTTTCGCCCTATTGAATAGACTTGTTTTGAATTGGTAAAATCTTTTAATAATTTCATTTTATTCTAAATATTCCCAAGAGAAGGCTTTATATACTAAAACCCACCGTTCGCCCTACTCAACGGGCTCATTTTTAATTGTAAATAACCACCAATTCAAGATTGTTCCGTTATTCCATTTTCTTCTTAAGTAAGTCTTGAAGCAACGATCAGCAAGATTCAACGTTAGCTTGTAAACATTACTTTTGCTCTGAAGATTAGACTAACTTTTCAACGGTAAATTCTAAACATTTTACTACAATTGCGTTCTTTATCTTCTTAAATATGCCTATAACTAACGATCAGCAAGAGTCTCCTACATCTTCCAACTCTCCTTTCCCTCTTGTGAATGGAATAAATTTTGCTTGTAAATAACAGACAATTTAAGACAATTCCGTTCTTTCACTTTTTAGATAAGTATGTCAGTAACTAAAGATAATGAAACTCCGTATCGTTTTTTTTTTAGCACTGAGTAAAATAAGTATTCCATTATGATTATCTAACAATTTACTTCAACTTCATTATTTCATTTCTTTCTTATACGTGGCAAATGTTCAGGGAGAGAAAGATTCATTTTCCAAACACTTTTTTTGTCGTATCGAATGGTCTAGCTTTTCACTCGTGAATATCAGACAGTTAAATATTTCGTTCCTCAATATTACATTATGGATGTCTTCAATGTTTTCAACAAACGAACACATCGAATCTGCTTCAGCTTCGAAATACTCCTTTCGGCCTACTGAATCGACTCTGGATATTTACGACAATATCATTATGACATTTTATCATGATATATGCCGTCAACTAACGATGAGTAAGGGTCTACATAAGTTGCAATCACTTCTTACGCCCTAATGGTTAGACTCGCCTTTCACTTGTAAAAAACAGACAATTTACGACAATTAGTAACTTCATTTCATTCTTAAATTTGTCAATAACTAACGATAACTAGTGAACAGCAAGAGTGTGCTAAGTCTTCCTAACGCTCCTCCTGTTCTATTTAATACTCATTCTTCTATATTATATAACAGTATTTGCGACTGCTCTTTCATATTACCCTTAAATGCTCTTTCATATGCCCTTAAATATGTCAGTAACTAGCGATTAGAAACGGTATAATCACACTTGGCCAGCATCCGTACGTGGCGATTATGCAACCACACATAACGAGTTTGAAGGTGTCCGTCATTTTTTATTTGTTACCTATAACAACTTAATGCTAACGGATTATTTTTACCTGGTAGACACCCTATCAATTCATGTCCATTTAGACCAATTTTCGTTTGCGAGATTATCCGGGACTCTCTACGTTCCTTTCCAGAACCCATTGCGCGTGCAAGTTAGGACTGCGAAACAAGGAAAATTCAATACAGCAGATGAGACTTCAATTAATCTTTTACCCGCTCTTTTTACGTTGAACAGTTTCCGAACTATTGGCGCCCCAAAGTCATTTTCCCACGCTTTCGGCACCTTGCAGAACGGAAACTATGTGCGAAAGGCGAAAGTTCATAAGAACATTTTTTCTTTACTCAGTGGTAGGACTCAACTACCAAGAACTGTAACCAATATTTTGCAACACCAGATGTATGTTGCCAACCAACGATCAGAAGGGTATACTTCAGATTTTAAACACTCCTTCCGCATTACTTAATACACTCGAATTTCAGTTGTAAATATTTGAGGATTTACTGCAATTGCGCTACAACGAAAGGAGTATTCGTAGTATGCGGAGCAGACTTTTGTTGGTCCTTAGTTACTGATATATTTAAGTTTAAAAAAAGAGAACGGATTTATCTTACTTTATGAGATATTTACCTTTCAAAATGAGTGTATTTAGCAGGGTGAATGGATAGTTTGCTAGAGGAAGGATGCTCTCTTTTATCGGTAGTTAATTACATATATAAGTTTAAAATGATAGAGCAGAAATTTGATAATTGTCTTACATCTACAATTAGCTACTGTGTCAATTCAGTAAAGCGAAAGGAGTGTTTACAGCATGAAGCAAGTTCTTGTTGATCGTTAGTTACAATGATGAGTGATTCTAATAGGGCGAAAGGGTTTTTTGAATGCTGAAGTAACTATACTCGTGTTGATCGTGGGTTACACACTTCTTTAAAAATAAAATGAAAGAACTCACCACTAAAAAATTGTCAGATAATTACAATCGAAACGTGTGTTTTTTTGCTATGGCGATAGGTGTCTTTTTGTATATAAAGCACATTTTTGATGATAATTAGTTACTGAACAATCTCACAATAAAATCAAACAATGGAGTTGAAGAATGGAATGAAACAATGCAAACAATGATTTTTACAAATGAAAACCGAGTCTCTTTAGTCGAGAAAGAGTACTGTGGAAATTGAATTACAATCTTGACGATAAGAATGATATGAAATACACGGAATTGTGATAAATTATTATATATTTACGATTCAAAGCTAGTCCATTTAGTAGGGCGAAAGGAGTGTTTGGAATAATAAATAAACCGATGATGACCCTTTTTTCCGACATGGCTAGAAATATAATAAACGCAATTGCCGTAAATTGTCAGATATTTACAATTGAAAAGTGTTTCTAATTATTAGGCTGGAAGGTTTGCTCGGACGATGAATTAGGCTCTCGTAGATCATTACTTATTGACCTTATAAAAATAAATTAAAAGTAAAGTATTTGTTACTTTTTAACTCTTATAACTGAAAAGTGATTCTATTCAGTAGTGCGAAAAGATTGACTCAATGATGACGCTGAACGTAAGTTGCCGATACTTTGAAAAATGAAATGAAAGGATACAATTGCCGAAAATTATCAGACATTTTCAATTGAATAGTTATTCGATTCTATAATTGTTAGAAAGGAATTTTTACAAGCAAAAGAAATCTCTTGCTGATCGTTGATTATTGACATATTTAAGTTTAAAATCAAAGTACGCAATTGTCGTGTCGTGATTTATTTAAATTTGTAAAGTCTATTTAGAAGTGCGAAATAAGTGTTTCAAAGATTAAGAGGATTCTCGCTGCACCTGAGTTTACATATTTAAGAATAAAATAATAGAACAGAATTGTTTTAAATTTACAGATATATACTATTGGTTAGTATGTCGGTCAGTATATGAATGAAGTGTTTGGAGAATAAATCAGAGTCTTATTGAAAGTTAGTCACTGACAAACTTAAAAGGGAAAAAACTACACAATTGTCAAAATTTGTCAGATATTTGGAGTGTTTGTAAGCTGAAGCTGATTCGTGGTAATCCTTGGTTATGACATATTTAAGAATAATATCAAAAAGCGAAATTGTCGTAAATTGTCTCATATTTAAAAGTGAAAGATCAGTTCATTCGTTATGCCGAAAATAAAGTGTGAAAAATGAAGCAAACCCTTGCTGAGCGATACCAGCCATCATATTTAACAATACAATATAAGAACGTAAATGCACTAAATCGTCATATATTTACAATTGAAATTTGGGTGTATTGAGTATGGCGAAAGGTGTGTTTAAAATCTGAAGTATACCCTTGTGATCGTTAGTTGGCAACATACATCGGGTGTTGCAAAATAAGGGTTACAGCTCTTGGTAGTTGAGCCCTACCACTGAGAAGAGAAAAAATGTTCTTATGAACTTTCGCCTGTCGGATATAGTTTCCGTTATGCAAGGTGCCGAGAGCGTGGGAAAATGACTTTCGGGCGCCAATAGTTCGGAAACTATCCAACGTAAATAGGGCGGCTAAATAATTCATTGAAGTCTTATCTGCTGTATTGAATTTTCCATGTTTCGCAATCCTAGCATGCACGCGCAAGGGGTTTTCCAAAGGAACGTAGAGAGTCCCAGATAATCTCGAAAATAAATATTGGTCTAAATGGACGAATTGATAGGGTGTCTACCGGGTAAAAATAATCCGTTTGCATTAAGTTGTTGCGCGCAACAAATACAAAATGGCCAAGTGTGACGTTCTTAGTATCAAGTGCAGCGAGTTTGTACTCAAATGCTTCAGAAGGACTTTTTGAGTGTCGGTAAAGCACAACAGGTGAATCAGGGTGATTCACATGTGTGGAAACACTAAACTAACAGCGCCTGGAAATGCACTCATTCACAGTACACTTAACTTCAAAGCGTCGGAAATGTAAGGATTAGCTTTAACAACATGAAAGCCATTGCCAATTCGCTAATAATATTCGCACAAACCGATGCAATAAGGTGTGAACGCTAGCAATAAGGATGCTACAACTGATTCTAAGATGAAATCGTAAAAGGGGATTCACTAAGAAGCTTGGTAAACTAAATGATGTCACTAGTGGGATCGCATGATACATATTGAGATGTGGCCAATATACGTGTTGATATCGACATGTAGCTAATGGACAAATGTCAACATGTCCCATTTCATCTGGGACATCGTTTTTTGTGCGAAAAATAGAATAATAACTACCCAGGTCGTCATCTGAGTCCGTGGGCTCCCAGTAAGATTGGAAACTGCGAAGACGCGAGCGAAAGAGGGCGCTGTAACCCTGAGGCTTTAAGGCAGCCTCATTTTCTCTGTATTCATTTCCTTGAGGAGTACACAGTTTGTCTGGGAAGCGCTCTTGTGCAGACTCCCGACATGATTATATGTTTCTTTTGTTACTGCTACTGAACAATTGTAAACCATCACAGCTTTCAAACGTTTCTTTTTATATCTTATATCGTTTTATTTTCCAGATATATAGTGTTCCAACACTACTGTTACAGTTGTTTTGTTGACTACTGTCTTGAGTTTTCGCATGTGGGACGGTGCCTCAGCAGTGGTTGGATATTATGACATTTGTCCATTTGTTACATGTTGATATCAAGACACATATTGAGCACATCTCAATATCTATAATGCGATCTTATCACTGACATTCTTGAGTTTATTTACTTTCTTAATGAGTCCCTTTGCACAATTTCATCTTGGCCTCAGTTGTTGCATCCTCATTGATATGCAAATGTGCAAATCATATTGCACCGAATTGTAGAATTATATTATTGGTGAATTGCCAGTGGCTTTCATGTTGTGGACAGTACTGCTTAAATTTCCAACACTTTGAACATACCTTCACTTAGTATGTGTGCATTTCTGGGCATCTGGGCACATTGATTAACCCTGCTACATCTGTTGTACTCTACCGACACTTCCAGAGTGTTTCTACAGCACTTGGGTACTAAGTCGCTGATCGTCATTGTTGGCCACCGGCAGAAGCAGACTCTTGCTGATAGTTTTTTAAGAATAAAGTGGATGAATGAAATATTCGTACATTGTTAGATATTTGTACCTTAAAAGTAACTCTATTTAGGGAGTTCAAAAGACTTGGTAGTAGGAGCAGAGTTTTGCTTATCGTTAGTTCAAGACAATTGTCAATTATCACATATTTACATTTCAAATAGTGCGGCTATTCAGTATGAAATAGTAAAATCTCTCGAAGAAATGAACTATTTAGAGTGCGGACTCGCACCAAACTTTTTCAAGTAACAGAGTTTTCTGAACAACTGATTACACGTTTTTGGTATCTGTAATTAACACTATCTGTAATTAACTCTGGGCTTGTTGATCCCAACGCTTTTCACAGTTATGCAGTGGAGACAGACAAACTCTTCGTTCTTCTTTAAACTTTGTTTCTATATGTCTGCTAGTGTCCATGAAATTCTTGTTGATGGATCGGCTGCGATACAGAATGCAATTTTAAGCTTTCTAAAGAAACACGGAATGAAGAGTTACGAATATTTAGGGATCACTCGCCCAAGTTCTTGCATTATTACAAATCAGAATATGCTGCGTATGCTTCTTATTACTTCTCATTCTTTTCTTTCGAGTATTAGGCACGTGGCTACCGTTAAGAAAAGACGATGCTTGTCACACGAAGAATTATTGTTGTTGAAGACATCGCAGCTTGGATATGAAGAAATCAACTTGGCGTCTAGCAGCCGAAATAAGGTATCGCATCTGCATTTAGCAATATTGATAGCAAATCTTTGCTCTTTTTCATTTGTGTGTGTGAGTGTAATAAATTTTTTTAGTGTGACTGTGGCGCAGTTTTGTTTGTGTGAACATACTGACGTAATGCATATCAATACGCAGTACTTTATGAGTGTTTACAAAAGTTTTCTACTAACTCTTTCCTTCAGATAAGGGTAGTGCAACCAAACGATAAACGTGTTCGTAAATTCTTAGTACTATAAATACACAATTCTCGCATATTTGGGACTTTAGAAGCATTTTGTACACCAATCATAGGTTTCGGCCAGGTTTTTGCTCGTGATGAAGCACTGTGCACCCTAAAGTAACACCTTACTTTTCAAATGTAAATGTGTGAAAATTTATTGTAATTCTTTTTCTTTTTTTCATTTCATTGTTATATCCATCGGCAAGTATTAAACAACAAGTAACTGCTTGATGTTCTAAGCACTCCTTTCATGTTACTGAATGGACTCACTAACCAAATGTAAATATCTAAGAATTAACGACAATTGAAGTCTGTTTAGTATATAATTAAGGTCAAGGGTCTGCTATATTTGCAAGACATACCTTTCGCCCTACTTCATTTACTCGAATGTAAATTTCTAAGTTTGAATCTGTTCCGTTCTCTCATTCTGTCTAACATTTCAAAAACAAACGATAACCAACAGTCCTCTTTATCTGCGATTACTGCTTTCGTCCTACTGTATGTACTCACTAATCAATTGTAAATACCTGACAGTTTGCGACAATTCCAATCTTTGATCTCACTCATATATGAAGGAAACCAACGATCAGCCAGTTGCTGCTTCACATTCCAAACATCCCTTTAGCATTACTAAATGGACTCACTGTTTAGCAAGAGCTCAGTTACAGTTACGAAAACTATTAACGCCCTACTTAATAGACTCCTTTTCAGTTGTAAATATCTGAAAATTTACAAGTCCATTATTTCATTGTATTCTTAAATATTTTTTGTAACTAACGATCACCAAGAGTCTGCTACATCATTGAATCATTTTAAAATTATAAATGACAGATATTTTACGACAATTCCTTTCTTTGTCTTAATACTTAAATGTGTCCGCATATTATTATAATTTTTTCTTTGTTGTTGGAGACCTGTGGGAGTTCATTTCTCCGGTGTTACGTTAATTTTCAGGTTTACTTCTGATATAGCCTCACTGGTGAAATGACGCTAAACCCAAAATCTATAATAGTATTATTATAATAAGTAGAGAAGAGAAAAAAATTTTAGGGTACTAAATTTGTTGAGATCTTTTGTTTCTTCGTAGTATGGACTATATTGTTGTCTTAGTGTGAGAACCATTTTAGATAGGCTTTCACGAAGATCTCACTTTTTTCAGTTAAAAGTCCTGAAACCTCTCAATTGTAATTTGCTTGAATCGATTGCATCGCATAAGAATGCACTTGGTTTACATAATACCTCTGCCATCGCCATACTGCAAATATTATCACTTCGTATTTTACGTGAGGAGTTGAAGTGTGTTGTCTATTGTTTTCAAATCAGTTTTGTCTCATTTTCCTGTTGCTGTAATTTGACGCTGTACTTCTCTCACATTAAGATACTTTCCTGAAACCACGTGGAACAGAAAGTTTATTTAGTCTGTGTTGTGGATCCTTCTTGCGTCTTCCATTATTCACTTAATCCATCAGATTCAAGATAGCTCTAAAGTTCAGCAAAGCAGTCGCGCATTCGCTCTTCCAAAACAGCAGCCCAGCCCTTGCTAGTAGTTTCAACCTTCTTCTGAGACAGACAAGGAAGTCTTCCCATAAAACACCTGAACCAAATTTTTCCTGGTCTTCCATGCTTGAACGATGTGCTTCTTCCAAAAGACTACAATTTTCTGAACAGTGTCCAGTAAATTACTTTTCTTAAACGGAAATCCTCTCTTTGCCATGTTCATTACCCATTCAGAAATTCCCTCTTCTTCTTGTGGGCTCAGGAACGGCTTCCGGCCAAGAGCAATCTGTCTTCTGACGCCCAGATAATTTATCGTTTAAAGTTGTGATAAGAACATGGAAGGATCTCGATGTCTGCCTTTGGGACATCATACCGGATCTAACCTGCTGAACAGCTTGTCAAGGCAGATAACGAATAATGGAATGGTTTCATTTTCTGACATATTTGATTCTGATTTTGAGGACACCTTCCTTGTTGGGTTTGTTAATTTTGCCCATTGTCAAATCCTGAGCAGTACTTAAGGATACTCAACAAAAATGTAAACAATTATTTATGATTAACTTCAACTGGCTTACTAGTCTATACATTGAGAAGAAGATCCCGGGTCAGAAGTGTGAAATAATGCAATCAGCACCACGTAAGACCTCGATAGATAGGCTCTCTTTGACGAAACATTACTAAAAACTGTAAATCTAAATACTTTTATAACTGTTTGAACCCATGAACTATCAGATACAAGGTGGATGGCATACAATTCAGAGTAAAACTCGGTATTCAGCGCAAAAGAAATCAACAACTTAATTAAATTAATATTTAAATCACCAATAGCCCTTCAAATTACAATAATGTTCGATACAAAAGAACACTTTTTCTTAAAGGAACCTCTTTTATCGAACGGCATTTCGATATTACGAAATGGGTCTCGAATATCGAACATTATTTTCTTTTCCCTTCAAATAAGATGATAGCTGAAAAGAAACATTATAACAAATAAATATACATACATTGATATTAATGCATCGTATTATTAAAATGATACCTTATAATGACACCATCGCACAAGGGAAAAAGGATTATTACTGCGGTGCTGCACGGTGGCATTTTCCGAACCGTTAACTTTGGCTGCAGTATATAGAGAAGGTCATAATCGTATCGCATTTCATCCAAAGGGACTAGATTAAACAGGGGACTACAACCTTCATTTGAAGGCAATTAAATTAACGCTTACGTTTTATCACGCAGCTGCTCATCTTTTCTATGAAAAATTTGCACATCACTATATTCAACAGAGGGAAGCCCTGGAGGCAAATACGGTATCAGAGTATACCAGAAATTAACAACTCAAGGAACATTCACAATTCGCAAGAAAAGAGGCTTTCGTGAGCAAAGTTCCAAGAGATATGATTATCGAACAGTGCTTAATTAAGGGCACGAAATTTTCTCGGGATTAACTAAATGTCTGACACAACGTTAGCAAAATTAATTCTACTTTCCCAAATACCGTTACGATAACAGAAGTTCTACAGGACTTTAGTGCTTATAAGTTTATCAGTTCATCAGCTTTACAAATTCATCGGCCGGACTTGTCTCACATGCCAAGGGAAGCGGGCCTGGGTCTACAATGTAATCACGTTCGTAATTACCTAAAGAGCTCCTATTAGAGTTTCAGGCCAATATCCTTTAAAAGCTTACGACGACAGGTGTAATATAACTGTTACGGTATATTGTTAAGCTTTGTGACCTTCCGTCTTATAAGCAGATTGGTACAGCCGCAAAGGATCAAGGTGCTGAGAAGTAAGCTTTGATTGTCCTTATAGCCTATAAAACCTAGGGAAATAAGTTGAGACCTACTAGGATCGACGTATTGTAGAGGTTTCATTCCATAAAAGTGTACATGAGGTCTTTGCATGTACCACATATCGAAACCTCGTTCGTCATTAAGAGAGTTAAACTTTGCTTGTTTTTAGGACATTCGAAAACTAAACGGTAATTATAAATATAAAACCTTGATGAAATGAGTCAAGCTTGCAAAAGATGCCTCGAAATTATTTAAAAACTCCAGTTTAACTTTCTGGCTAATAGAAAATTATCGCAGTCTCTTTTACTTTTATTGGGCAGCGGGGCGAGTAAGTTATCGCACACAATTCCCAAGGCGATTTTCAGGGCTTCTGGTACAAGATGTGCAAAGCAAGCATAGGAAGTTTTATATCATTCAGGTGAGTTAACTGAAAATCTCCCAATGTACCCTAAGTAAAAAAAAAAAATCTGTCAATTGATTACTTTCTTGCTGAATATGTTATACACCTGTTCTACCAGATCTGTATAACATCTTTGTATCGCGAATCAGTGACTTACACCGCTAGCATTAGCAATTGATCTGCCGGACTTGTCTCTCAGGCTAAGAGAAGCGGGCCTGGTTCTACAAGGTAATCACGTACCTAATTACCTAAGGATCTGCATTAGATTTTCCGGCCAATAACCTGCATTTGAATCGTTTACAATCTTACGACCATAAGTCTGGTATAACTGTTATAGAAAATTGTTAAGCTTTTTGGGCTTCTGTCAAAAAAGTAGGTTGGTGCAGTCCCAAAGGAACAAGCTGCTGAGCAGTAAGCATTGATTATCCTTATGTCGTATAAAACCTAGGGCAATAAGTCGAAACCAAGTGCGATAGACGTGTAGTAGAGGTTTCATACTTACGTCCCGGTCTGGATAAAAATGTACAGGGAGTCTTTACATGTACGGAATATCCAAACATCGTGTTATACTTAACTTCTTTTTAAGAGAGACGTAAACTAAACGGCAGTTACACAATTTTAAGTGTCGTTGCAGATGGCACAATCCTCGGAGTCAATCACCTGCTGTTGAACTTCTTAACATATAAGGAAAAAAACAATAAAGAATTGTAATAAACGTACAAATGAATGATACTCCACATATATCTTTTTGAATGAAAAAGTAATCTTATATCACGGTAGCATTGTCTTGATAAGAATATGGAATCACATATCTTCATTGTGACATCTACTTTCCCTCTAATGCTATACACTCATGTTCTTAGTGTGTCAATGCTGTCTTACTCGGAAGATTTAATCAGGTATTCACTCGCGTCTCGCGTCTCTATTTCCTATTCTCAAACAAATTACAAGTACAATATAAATTAAAATTAAAAATGGAAAGTGCAAAAAGACATAAAAGAGCTTTCGGGAAAAATCTGCAACAATCCAGTTTGAATTTGCCACTGAAGCCACAACAAATCAATCACAGTTCTTGAGAAACATGCAGATCAATACTAGACGGCTTCAAATGATGCAAGAAGTTTTCGAAGGAGTAAACGTAGCTTTATATGGACAAGAATAATTGAAGAAACAACAAAGGGGAAATCTGTAGCTGTTGATGGTTCTGATTCACATCTTTTAAGGATCTTGGTAGAAAACTTCATGAGCAGTTGCTGATTCTCTTATACCCACATACAAGCAGAACTGAAAGGAGATGCTACGAAATTATTAAATTTAATGAAACTTTAGCGTCATTAAAAGATTGCTTTCACTTTTTTCAGGATGCAAAAGGCTGTAACACAACCTCAGCTATACTCACCAGTGAATATTTGGCAGCCTTCAAGATCCTTCAAAAAGAACAAGACCATTTTGTGCAAGTTAGTTTGAGTTTTCAACCAACCAAAACTCAATCCTGACAAAATGGTAAAGGTTACATATTTCTTATTCGCCTGTATGGAGATGAAAAAATGTCCTCCCTGGTATAAGCCATATCAGGTATAACAAGGGAGTAGTTACAAAGGTTCAATATGGCCACTTTCCCCCTACTAACACGGCAGCTGTTCAGTATTCTATTCGGAAGTACCTCCAACTCCAGTAACGAAATGGTCTAAGCATGAACCCAATCAAATGAGGTGTATGTATCAAAGACGATATGCTAATCCCAGGACTCACACAGCTGCCATCAGCTCCAGCCGGCTAAAGTTACTAACCTGTACATAACAAGTGACTGCAAGATAGGATTGTGAACGAGCCACATGTCAGTATAAAAGACCAGATATGAAATATTTAAGGTTATCTCCATTTTACTAAGGGACTTCGTGTACAAATGACAGATCAGAAGACAATCTGATATAGATGATGGCGAACAACAGCTGTTGAAAATCAATATGTCATTGATTATGGCTTAATTGTTGATCCAATCAGTTATGATTATTATTTTGTAATAACGTCCCCGCCTTATAGACCTAACAAAATGTACATGAAGACGATCATGATGTATCTTTAAAAGAAGGTACAAAGACAAGGTATAAAACATGAAGGTGGTTTATTGTTTAGTTTACATATTTTGGAATCCTTTAACACGAGCGGCTTTGGTACCCGAAGAGAAAATAAAAAAGTAGGAGGACAAATCTAATTTAACGAGCTAAACCAATTCCTTTAGATATCCCATTCGCGTACTACAGTACCATTCATTGTACGTTTATAACAATTGTTTATTTTTTGATTCTTTTTATGTTAAGATGTTCTACAGCAGATGATTGACTCCAAGGATTCTGCCATCTACAAGGACACTAAAAATTGTGTTACTACCGTTTAGCTTTCCAATCTGCTAAAAAGAAGCAAAGTTTAACTCTTAACATAGAACGATGATTCGATATGTGGTACATGCAAAAACTCCATGTACATTTTTATCCAAGAAGGGCGTAAAAATGAAAGCTCTACTACAAGTCGATTCCTGTTGGTTTCATTTTATTGCCCTAGGTTTTAAACGATATAAGGACAATCAATGCTTACTGCTCAGCACCTTGTTCCTTTGCGACTGTACCAACCGGCTTTTCAGTCAGAAGGCCACGAAGCTTAACAATTTTCCGTAACAGATATATTACACTTATGGTCTTAAGGTTGTGAAGGATTCATATGCAGGTTATTCGCCAGGAACTCCAATAGGAGTTTTTTAGGTACTTAGGTACGTGATTACCTTGTAGACCCAGGCCAGCTTCTCTTGGCCTGTGAGAGAAGACCTGCCGATGAATTTATAAAGCTAGCGGTTTAAAGCACTGATTCGGGATACAAAGTAGTTATACAGGCCTTGTAGAACAGGTGTAGAACACAGACATCAAGAAAATTATCAATTGACAGAATTTTTTTTGTACTTAGGTTACATTGGGAGATTATCAGTTAAACCTGAAAGATATAAAGCTTCCTAGGCTCGGTTTCCACATCTTGGAAAAGAAGCCCTGAATTTTCTCCCTGAGTAATAGTGTTCGAGTACTTGCTCGTCTCGGTGCCAAAGAAAGTAATAGATACTGCTATTAACTTTCGCTTAGCCTGAAAATTAAACTTACGTTTATGAAGAAATTCGAGGCGTCTTTTGCAACCTTGACTCACTTCATCAAGATGCTATATTCATAACGCTACCTATCTATCACACTAATCTTCAGGCTATAGAACCTTAAAGTCTTTCTGACTCGCACGGTTCATCTTGCACTACAGACTGCCATATCGGACACTTTTACCTTAACAAGAGTGTCCAATATGGCAGTCAGTAGAATCTTGTTGGAGGATTTGAATTTCTCGATCTTCTAAACGTTTTCTCACCGGTGAGTATGGTTCTGGTACGCTTCCAATCCGTAGCAGATTAGTGCACCAACTGTATTACTTTTCTGACACCTTTCATATCTGAGACGGAATGATATACAAGAAGAATGTCTGTAATCTTATATATTAAATTCAACACTAACTAATCTCACTGACGTGAATAGAGCCTGCGTGTACTGTCCATCAACTCAAAGGTATCTTCTCAAGAGCAGAAAGCTACTCCACAAAATGTACCCGATTAATCACCAGCAGTTGAGGATTACGAAGTGTACTCATCTCTAACACATAACCAGACTATCATTTGTTTTGGTATGTATGCGAGCATATCCTTGGCCGTTGACCAGAGCCATGCTAGATCACCAAGTAAATTCCTTTACAAAAATAGCAGCATCAAATCGTTTGTAAAATTCTGCATAGGTGATCGCTGTATATAGCGGAATATCATGGCAAATTGCCTCGAGAACATTCCTTGAACATTCCAGCTAAGAGCCGTTATCATTGGCAAGAAGTAAGTTGTACCGCCTTTAGGAGGTTTGCAGTTAAGTAATTTCTTGGCACGATTGGATACATTATGTCAGGAAATGGTATAGAAGAGCTTTGGTGTATCGTGTACACTATGACAACTTTAGTGAAAATGCTGAATGACCATGCCTACTCAAGATCATTGTGAACTCACTTCTAGACTTTGCTCGGGGGCCTCTACATGTGGTTATGTAGATATTCACTGCCGTCGAAGGAGATCACAAAATCTAGGATCTGCGATCTTATTAACAACGTCTGCATGACGAAAACAAAATGAAACATTTACAAGAAAATGAAACTGCATGACAAAAACCATATTAGAAAATCTCAAAATTAAGACGGTGGCATTTTTCGAACCGTTAGCTTTGGCCGCAGTATATAGAGGAGGTCATAATCGTATTGCAATTCATCCAAAGGGACTAGATTGAACAGGGGACTATAACTTTCATTTGAAGGCAATTAAATTAATGCTCACGTTTTCTGACGCAGCTGGCCATCTTTTCTACGAAAAATTTGCACATCACTTTACTCAACAGATGGAAGCCCTGGAGGCAAATACTGTATCAGAGTATACAAGAAATTAACAACTCAAGGAAAATTCAGAATTCGCAGGAAAAGAGGCCTTCTTGAGCGAAGTTCCCAGAGATGTGATTATCAAACAGTGCTTGATTAAGGGCACGATATTTTCTAAGGGATTAACTCAAGGTCAGACACAACGTTAGCAAGATTAATCCTTCATTCCCAATTACTATCACGATAACAGAGGTTCTACAGGACTTTTGTGCTTATCAGTTTATCAGTTCATCAGCTTTATAAATTCATTGGCTGGACTTGTCTCACAGGCAAAGAGAAGCGGGGCTTGGTCTACAATGTAATCACGTTCGTAATTACCTATTGGGCTCCATTTGAGTTTCAGGACAATAATCTGCATGTGTATCCTTTACAAGCTTACAACGACAGAAGTAATACAACTGTTACGGATTATTGTTAAGCTTCGTGACCTTCTGTCTCAAAAGCAGCTTGGTACAGTCGCAAAGATCAAGGTGCTGAGAAGTAAGCTTTGATTGTCCTTATAGCCTATAAAACCTAGGGAAATAAGTTGAAACCTACTAGGATAGGCATTTTGTAGAGATTTCATTCTTACGCCCCCTCTGAGATAAAAGTGTACATGAGGTCTTTGCATGTACCGCATATCGAAACATCGTTCGTTATTAAGAGAGTTAAACTTTGTTTCTTTTTAGGAGATTCGAAAACTAAACGGTAATTATAAATATAAAACCTTCATTAAATGAGTCAAGCTTGCAAAAGACCCCTCGATATTTTTTATAAACTACAATTTAACTTTCTGCCTAATAGAAAATATTCGCAGTCTCTTTTACTTTCCTTGGGCAGCGGGACGAGCAAGTTATCGGACACTATTCCCAAGAGGGGAATTTCAGGGCTTCTGGTACAAGATGTGGAAAGCATGCATACGAAGCTTTATATCTTTAAAGTGACTTAACTGAAAATCTCCCAATGTATCCTAAGTAAAAAGAAATCTGACAGTTGATTACTTTCTTGCTGAATCTGTTATACACCTGTCCTACCATACCTGTATAACATCTCTGTATCGCGAATCAGTGATTTACACCGCTAGCTTTAGTAATTCATCGGCCGGACTTCTCTCACAGGCCGAGAGAAACAGGCCTGGTTCTACAAGGTAATCACGTACCTAATTACCTAAAGATCTCTTATTAGATTTTCCTGCCAATAACCTGCATTTGAATCTTTCACAATCTTACGACCATAAGTCTAATATAACTGTTACTGAAAATTGTTAAGTTCTAGGGCTTGTGTCTCAAAAGTAGGTTGGGTCAGTCGCAAAGGAACAAGGTGCTGAGCAGTAAGCATTATATATCCTTATGTCGTTTAAAACCTAAAGCAATAAGTCGAAACCAATTGCGATGGACGTGTAGTAGAGGTTTCATTCTTACGATCCGGTCTGGATAAAAATGTAGGCCTACATGGAGTCTTTGCATATACGGAATATCCAAACATCGTTCTTTATTAAGAGTGTTAAACTTGACTTCTTTTTAGGAGAGTCGTAAACTAAACTTCAATTACACAATTTTAAGTGTCCTTGCAGATGGCAGAATCTTCAGAGTCAATCTCCTGCTGTTGAACATCTTAACATATAAAGAATCAAACAATAAGCAATTGTTATATATGTACAATTTTATGATACTTTAGTACTCGAATGTGATATCTAAATGAATTGGTTTTTGCTCGCTGTGTGTCCTCCTACGGTTTCGTTTTCTCTTCGGGTACCAAAGCAGCTCGTGCTAAAGGATTCCTAAATATATAAACACAACAATAAACCACCTTCATTTTTTATACCTTGTCCTACACCTTCATTTAAAGTTTGATCAAGTTCGTCTTTATGTCCATTTCTTTAGGTCTATGAGGCGGGGACGATATCACAAAATAATAATAACTGATTGGATCAACAATTAAGCCGTTGTAATGACATATTGGTTTTTTACAGCATTTTTTCGTTATGATGTATATCAGATTGTTTTCTGATCTGCCATTTTAGATGAACTCCATTGGCAGAATGCACAAAACCTTGAATACTTCATATCGGCTTTTTTACACTAACATGTGGCTCGTTCACAATCCTATCTTGTAATCCTATTATTACAATCCTATTATCCGGCTGGAGCTGATGGTAGCTGTGTGGATCCACACACCAACCTCTTTGGATTGTTTTCATCCTTAGACCATTTCGCTCATGCAGTTGGAGGTACTTCCGAATTGAATGCTGCACAGATGCTGTGTTAGTAACGAAAAAAGTGGCCGTATTGAAGCTTAGTAACTACTTCCTTGTATATCTGATATGGCTTGTACCACGGAGGACATTTTTCCTTCTCCATACAGGTGAATAGAAAATGTCTAACCTTACCACTTTTTTCAGGATTCACAATTGGTTGATTGAAGACTCTGACTAACTTGCACAATTCCTTTTCTTTTTGAAGGAAATTGAAGGCTGCCAAGTATTCACTCCTGTGTATAGCTGAGGTCGTGTCACAGCACGCTGCATCATGAAAAAAGTGAAGCAATCATTTAATGACGCTAAAGTTTCTTTAAATTTAATAATTTCGTAGCATTTCTTTTCAGTTCTGCTTGTATGTGGCTATAAGAGAATGAACTACTGCTCATGAAGTCTTCTACCAAGATTCTTAAATGATCTGATCACACCCATCAACCGCTACAAATTTCCTCTTTGTAGTTACTTCTATTATTTTTATCCATATACAGCTAGCTATGCTCCTTCGAAAACTGTTTGCATCATTGAAGCCGTCTTGTATTGATCTCAGAGTTTCTCAAGAACTGTGATTGAAATTTCGTGGCTTCAATGGCAGAATTAAATTAGATTCTTGCAGATATTTCTCGAAAGCTCTTTTTTCTCTTTCGGCATTTCCATGTCTAATTGTAAATTATATCCATAAAATATAAGGCGAAAATAACGCTTAACATAATTTATATACGTACTTAACCCAGATTTAAGTTGTCATTTTAAGTCCACACCATTGCGAGTAGAAGTATTCTTCTTTCTACGTGTGGGTTTTAAAACACAAGACAATAAAGACTCTGCAATAATCACGGCAGTCGAATAGACATTCTTGCGCGTTGAGGGGGGCGCAGTGGCTCAGTGGTAGAGCGTTCACCTCCGGTGCTTGGGGTCCCTGGTTCGATCCCAGCTCGCGCCGTGTGGACTTTGTGGTGGACACACACCGTGTTACGTGGGTTTTCTCGGAGTTCTCCCGTTTCCTCTCACTTTCTTCTTTCCACTATTTCATTCATTTCTCATAATCACCGTCTCCTTTTGCCTAACCGGAATAACCGTGGGACGTAAAACTTAAAGATTTCATTTCATTTCTTGCGCGTTGAGATGAGGAAGGTGGCATTAGCTCAACGTGTCGCTCTGATGATAAACTAATGCCCTCAAAAGTCCTGTAGAACTTCTGTTATCGTAAGAGTATTTGGGAATCAAGGATATTTCTTGCTAACGTTGTGTCTGACGTTGAATTAATCCCCGAGAAAATTTCGTGGCCTTCATTAAGCACTGTTCGATAATCATATCACTTGGAACTTCGCTCAAGAAGGCCTCTTTTTCTGCGAATTGTGAATGTTCCTTGAGTTGTTAATTTCTTGTAATCCTTTGATACCGTATTTGTCTCTAAAGCTACCACCTGTTGAGTATAGTGATATGCAAATTTTTCATACAAAAGATGATCAGCTGCGTGAGAAAACGGAAGCATTATTTTAATTGCCTTCAAATGAAGGTTCTAATACCCTGTTCATTCTAGTCCCTTTGCATGAATTGCAATACGATTATGACCATGGCGGTTATTAAAATGTTACCGTCTTAATTTTGAGATTTCCTAATATGGTTTTTGTCATGCATTTTCATTTTCTTGTAAATGATGCATATTGATTTCCTCATCCAGACGTTGTTGAATAAGATCGCAGATCCTAGATTTTGTCATCTTCTCCGACAGTTGTAAATGTCTTCATAACCACACGTAGAGGTCCCCGAGCAAAGTCTAGAAGTGAGTTCTCAATGATCTTGAGTTGGCATGGCCATTCAGCATTTTCACTAATGTTGTAAAAGTGTACAGGATAACAAAAAGTTCTTCTATACCATTTCCTAACGCAATGTATCAAATGGTGCTTAGAAATTACTTAACACGATACCCTTCTAAAGGTGGTAGAACGTTGGAGCGTTCATTAATTCCTTCAGCTGAGGTAAGATTTGAACACCTTTTCTTGCAGTTATTTACTGTATGCAGAAGTGTAGAATATATAGAATTAGTACTTGATGTTGAAATGTTGAAAAAATGCAGAGGGACTATACTGCTTATATCAAAAGGAGAAGTGTGTATCTCACCATTACACAATTGATGTGGCGAAGCTTTCACAAGATGAATAGCTATATAAAGGATGTTCGAGAAAAGGAAATCGAGACGCGAGTGAAGACTTCATTAAATGTCTTACAGGAAAAGATGTTGTCAGAATGACGAAATGTGATACGATATTCTTATCAAGACAATGCTACCGTGATATCATTCAAGAACTTAAATATGGAGAATTTTCATCAAAAGACTTCTGAAATTAATGACTCTATCTGCTTTACGAAATGTGTGGCTCTTAGTTACTAATCAAAGCATACAGTGAGCTTATACTAAAAGCTTATTTGATTAGCCCACAGTTTGGTTGGTTTGTGATGACCACTGTTGGTAGCGAACACAGGACTGACTATACCGTAAATATTTTCCACCTAACCGTGTAAAAGAATATCTGAAAAGGTTTTAAAATCGATTCTTTATTTGGCTCATGGATCTGATCACCGGTCTGAGTCCCAAAGTAAGGCTCCTTTGGAGGTTAGAATATAATGCGTTCCATAGCAAGTTTTTCTGGATACAATCGGGTAAATATTATTAATGAAGGACGAGAACCTAGTGAATCCAACACAACTCTGCATGTAAGCCTTAGTGAGCAGCAAGGTCGCTAATTAAATGTATATTTAATAGCCTCGAGTTTTAACACACGGGAGACTTTCTTTAAATTATATATCCGTAAGAACTCAATTCTTTGGATTCAACAGTTTCTATCAGGCTAACGAACAAGAACATGGTGAGAGCGTTATGGGTGTTAAGTAGATTTCTTCAGCAGGAAGCACTTTCAAGTAGTATTGTAGTTGCATATAAACGGAAAGTATAGCAATTGCTTGATTATCATTGATTAATTAATACTTATATTTTAACATTTGATATCACAACTTTTTTCAATCCCATTGGCCGACCTAAAACAAACCGCTGTTCGTTCCCAAAGCTGAACGTCTGTGATACCCTCGTCATATTAAAGGAAAAGTGAATCCACGGTTTTTTAAATGGTACGCCATTGTATAACGTGAGTTAAGCAGCTCTAAAAGCACTAGTGTTTAGTTTTTAAGACCTAGGTACACAACACAAGATCCTACGGCTTCGGATTCACTGTTGAATCTTTATACTAGCTGTAAGCCAATAGGAATTAAGGAATAAATGTCGATGTCCACTGCTGACTTCTAAATTTCACAGCATAAGCCGTTTAGCCTTAACGGACATTTAGAAATGAAACCCTCGAATTATTGGCGATCCTGTTGCACTCTAAACCACTAATTAAAAATCGAACATCCCCCTCCATCCTCAAAATTATTTCTTTGCATCACTTATAGATTCACCCCATCACTCAGAGATCGATTAGTATTAATATCTCTTATTAATATCTCTTTTCAGACATTGTAGAATGAAGTCAAGTGACTTGTCTGTTAATGTTCTCATTTTAAATCGATTTCTGACGTAGTGGAAGCATATTACAAAAAGCTTCACAAGCTCGGAGTTGCAGGCGCCCTATCGCAAGTAACCCATCACCTTCTCCATCATTTTAACGCGCTTTATCTTGAGTATACCTTATGAGCTCACCGTGATATTTATTCTTTCTCATCTAAAGACTTCTTGTTCCACACGTCACTGGGTTTAAACTCGAATATTTCGAATCTGCAATTTAAGAACAATATGAGCTGCCGTTCTTTTCCCACTTCAAACTGCACGCTCTCGGCGGTTGTACTGCATGCAAACTGACTCCAATCGTTCTAATACAAGTATCATGGCGGATCTCGACTTCTACTGTTATTATCTTTTTATGTAAATGCATCCTGAAATCTACAATTAGTAATACCATTATTTTTGCCAAAAACCACAGCCGGCAGCCTTGTAATAAATCTTAAATCTTTAGCCATATGAAAGTAAATTTTCAACAAACTCTAGATTATTACAGCATGTAAGTTGCAATTGAAAAATCCTAATCTCACTACGCTTCTTTTAAAATATTACTATGTCTGATTGGTTGTAGTGCATGCTATCTGCTTGCATTCGTTTTGATAAGACAACAACACGTATCTCGATATCTCCTCTTAGTAAAATGTTTTCTGAACGTTTCGGTATCTTAGAATTACTATGTTTTCTGTAAACAGTCTGAAGTATAGATCTAAGCACATATTTCTGTATTACGACTTTCTTCTTGCCAATGTTAACGGCTCTACTAAGGAATGTACTCTAGGCAGCTTCCCATGGGATTCCGCTATTTGCAGCGAACAACTAAGCAGAAATCTACAGACGATTTGGTTTTTCTATTTTTGTAAAGGAATTTATTTGGTGATCTAGGAAGGCTCTGGTCAACGCCCATGGATGTGCTCGCATACATACCAGGCCAAATGACATTCTGGTTCAGTGTTAGAGATGAGTACACTTCGTAAGCCTCAAATGCTGGCGATTAATCATGTACATTTTGGGGAGTAACTTTCGGCTCTTGAGAAAACTTTCAGTCGGTAGGAGGACACGCAAGCTCTATTCACGTCAGCGAGATGAGCTAGTGTTAATTTATTAAATAAGATTACATAAATACTTCTTGTTGGTCATTCCGTCTCAGACATGAAAAGTGTCAAAAAGCTAATACAGTTATTGCACTAATCTGCTACAGAGGGGAAGCTTACCAGAACTTTACTCACCGGTTCGAAAACGTTTAGAAGATAGAGAAATTCAAATCCTCCAATAAGCTTAATAAGAGTGAGCGATATGGCACTCTGTAGTGCAAGATGAACCGTGCGAGTCAGAAAGACTTTAAAGTTCTTTAGCCTGAAGATTATGGGGATAGATACGTAGCGTTATCAGTACTTTATCTTGATAAAGTCAGTGAAGGTTCATAAGACGCCTCGAAATTCTTTATAGACGTAAGTTTAGCTTTCAGGCTAATCGAAAGTTAATAGCAGTATCGAGTACATTTTTGGGCACCAAGATGACCAAGTACTTGAACACTATTACAAAGGGAAAAAAATTCAGGGCTTCTGCTCCAAGATGTGGAAAGTGAGAAAAGACATAAGCCGGCATATAAGCTGCTCGTGTTAAAGAGTTCCAAAAACAATAAACCACCATGTTTTCTACCTTGTCTTTATACCTTCATTTAAAGTTACATCAAGGTCATCTTTATGTCCATTTTGTTAGGTCTATAGGGCGGTGACGTAAAAACTAAATAATAATCATAACTGATTGGATCAAGAATTAAGCTGTTGTCAATGAGATGTTGATTTTCTACAGCTGTTGTTCATTATCATCTGTATCACATTGTCTTCCGTAGAAAAAGAGGCTTTCTTAAACGAAGGTCCAACTCATATGATTATCCAACAGTGCTTAAAGAAGGCCACGAAATTTTCTGGGGGATTAGCTCAACGTCAGACACAATGTTATCAAGATTATTCCTTCATTCCCTAATACTGTTAGGGTAAAAGAAGTTCTACAGTACATTTGAAGGAAACAGATAATCATCTGAGCGACACGCTGAGTTAATGCCACCTTCCTTGTGTGAAAATAATTTAATGCGCAAGAACATAAATTCGAATGCGGTGAATATTGCAGAGTCTCTGTTGCGTAGTTTTTTAAAACCCACACGTAGAAGGAAGAATCCTTCTGCACGCAATGGCGTGGACTAAAAATGGCAAGTCAAATTTGCCTTAAGAACGTTTATAAATTATGTTAAGCGCTATTTTCAACTTATACATTATGGATTTAAATTACAATTAGACACGGAAAGTGCCGAAATACAAGAAAGAGCATTCGGGAAATATCTGGAACGATCGAATTTAAATCTGCTATTGAAGCCACGAAAATTCAATCACAGTTCTTGAGAAACTTGCAGATTAATACTAGAGGGCTTCAAGTGATGCAAGCAGTTTTCGAAGTAGTAAAGGTAGCTGTATATGGGCAAGAATAATGGAAAAAACTACAAACGGGAAATCTGTAGCTGTTAATGAGTCTTATTCGGATCTTCTAAGAATCTTAGGAGAAGACTTCATGAGCAGTTGATGATTCTTTTAAAGCCACATACAAGCAGAACTGAGAGGAAATGCTTCGAAATTATTAAATTTAAAGAAACTTTAGCGTCTTTAAAAGATACGCTTTCACTTTTTTTCATGATTCAACAGGGTGTGACACGTCCTCAGCAATACACAGAAGTGAATAGTGGCAGCCTTCAAGATCCTTCAAACAGAAGAAGAATTGTGAAAGTTAGTTAGAGTATTTATTTCAACCAAAACTCAATCCTGACAAAATGGTAAAGATTACACATTTCTTATTCGCCTGAGTGGAGAAGGCAACATGTCCTCCCTCGTATAAGACATATCAGGTATAACAAGGGAATAGTTACAAAGCTTCAATATGGCCACTTTTCCCTTTACTAACACGGCAGTTGTTCATCATTCAATTCGGAAGTCCCTCAAACTCCAGGAGCTAAATGCCTTAATCATGAACCCAATCGATTGAGGTTGGTGTGTGAAAGAGGATAGGCGAATTCCAGGACCCACACAGCTACCATTAGCTCCAGCCGACTAATGTTACTAACCTGTACATAACAAGTTACTGCAAGATAAGAATGTGAACGAGCCACATGTTAGTATAAAAGGGCAGATATAAAGTATTGAAGGTTTTCTCCATTTTGCCAAGTTACTTCATGTACAAACGGCAGATCGGAAGACAATCTTATATAGATGATGACGAACAAAGCTGTTGAAAAGCATTGACAATTGCTTAATTCTTGATCGAATCAGTTATAATTATTATTTTGAAATAACGTCCCTGCCTCATAGACCTAAGAAAATGGACATGAAGACGATCTTGTTGTAACTTTAAAAGAAGGTATAAAAACAAGATATAAAACATGAAGATGGTCTATTGTTTAGTTTTCATATTTTGGAATTCTTTAACACGAGCAGCTTTGGTACTTGAAGAGAAAACGAAACTGTAGCAGGACAGACAGAAGATAACAAGCAAAAACCAATTCATTAAGTCATCACATTCGCGTACTACAGTACAATTCGATTGTACGTTTATAACAATTGTTTATTGTTTGATTGTTTATATGTTAAGATGTTCTACAGCAAATGAATTCTGCCATCTGCAAGGATAGTAACAATTGCGTAACTACCGTTTAGTTTTAGAATCTCCTTAAAAGAAGCAAAGTTTAACTCTCTTGAAAAAGAACGATGTTTCGATATGCGGTACATGCAAAGACTCCATGTACAGCGGTGGACACTTCTAAATGGTACAGCCATATGGAGATTTACGGCTAAGGTGTACCATTTAGTAGTGTCCACCGCTGTACATTTTTATCCAAGAGGGGGTGTAAGAATGAAATCTCTACTACACGTCAATCCCTGTTGGTTTCAACTTATTGCCTTAGGTTTTATACAACATAAGTCCAATCAATGTTTACTGCTCAGAACCTTGTTCCATTGCGACTGTACCTAGCTGCTTTTCAGTCAGAAGGCCATGAAGCTTAACAAGTTTCCGTAAAAATTATATTACACTTATGGTCCTAATCTTGTAATGGATCCACATGCAGGTTATTGCAACCTTGACTCACTTCATCAAGATGCTATGTTGATAACGCTACGTATCTATCACACTAATCTTCAGGCTATAGAACCTTAAAGTCTTTCTGACTCTCACGGTTCATCTTGCACTACAGTCTGCTTATCGCAAACTCTTATTAAGCTTATTGGAGGATTTGAATTTCTCGATCATCTAAACGTTTTCTCACTGGTGAGTAAAGTTCTGGTAAGCTTCCCCTCTGTAGCAGATTAGTACACCAACTGTATTAGCTTTTTGACACCTTTCATATGTGAGACGGAATGATCAACAGGAAAATTTCTGTAATCTTATATATTAAATTCAACACTACCTCATTTCGCTGATGATAATAGTGCTTGCGTGTCCTGTCTACTGACTCAAAAGTATCTTCTCAAGAGGAGAAAACTACTCCACCAAATGTACGCGACTAATCGCCAGCATTTGAGGCTTACGAAGTGTACTCATCTCTAACACTCAACCGACTGTTATTTGGCCTGATATGTATGTGAGCACAACCATGGCCGTTGAGCAGAGCCATACTAGATCACCAAGAAAATTCCTTTACAAAAATAGAGGCACCAAATCGTCTGTAGAATTCTGCAGAGAAGATCGGTGCAACTGCCTAGAGTACATTCCTTGCACAGTCCAGCTAAGAGCCGTTAACAATGGCAAGAAGAAAGATGAAACACACAGATATGTGCTTAGATCTATACTTCAGACTGTTTTCACGGAACATTGTATTATAAAGTACAAAAAAATTAAGATATTTTACTAAGAGGAGACGTCGAGATACGTGTTGTACTCTTCTGAACACGAATGCAGGAAGTTAGCATGCAATACAACCAACCAGACATAGTAGTATTTGATAAGAAACGTAGTGAGATTTGGATTTTTCAATTCCAACTTCACACGCTGTAATAGACTAATAACTGTTGAATAATAACATTTATATGGAAGGAGAAATAAGATTTATCTACAAGGCTGCCGAATGTGGCTTTCTGCACTAATAATGGTAATAATAATTGTAGATATAAGGGTGCATTTAGATAAAAAGATAATATCATTAGAAATCGAGGTCCGGCATGATACTTGCATTAGAACGAGTGGAATCAGTTTCCATGCAGTACAACCGACGAGATATGGTGGGTTCAAATAGGAAAAGTACTTTAGCACATATTGTCCTTAGGACTTGCAAATTCGAAATATTCGAGTTTAAAACGAGTGACGTGCGGAACAATAAGTCTTTAGCTGAGAAAGACGGAATATCACGGTGAGCTCATATGGTATAGTAAAGAGAAAGCGCGTTATATGATGGACAAGTTGATGGGTCACTTGCGATAGGGCCATCTCCGAGCTAGTCAAGCTTTTTGTAATATGCATCTGCACCATCAGAAATCAACTTAAAATGACAACATTAGCAGAGATGTCACGTGACTTCTTTGTAATAGTATTCTACAATGTATGAAAAATAATAATAATAAAAGATTAAATCGATCTCTAAGTGAAACGCTGATTAAAGTTATAATTTAGAAGAGAGACGGACATTTTCGATTTTTAGTTAGTTGTTTAAGGTGCAAAGGCGTGCCTATAAATTCCAAGGTTCTATTTCAAGGTGTCCAGTAAGGCTAAAGGGCTTATTGCGGCTTATGTCTATCTAAAAATGCTGTGAAATTTAGAAATCAGCAGTGGACGTCGCCATGTATTCCTTAATTTCTATTGGGTTAAAGCTAGTAAAGAAATTCAACAATGAATCGGAGGCCGCAGTATCTTGTGTTGTGTACCTAGGTCTTAAAAACGAAGCAGTAGTGCTTTTGTAGCTACTTAACTCACATTATACATGGCGTACCATTTAAAAAACGGTGGATTTACTTCTCCCTTTAATAAGACGAGGTTATCACAGTCATATAGCTTTGGGAACGTACAGCGTTTTGTTTTAGGTGGGCCGTTGGGATTGAAAATTTTTGTGATACCAAATTTAAAAATGATTATCAATGATAAGCAAGCAATTGCTATACTTCCCGTTTATAAGCAACTACAATACTATTTGAGAGTGGTTCCTGTTGAAGAAATGTACTTTACACCCATAACGCTCTCACCTTTTCTTGATCGTTAACTTGATAGAAACTGTTTAATCCAAAGAGTTGTGTTCTTACGGATATATTATTTCAAGAAAGTCTCCTGTCTTTTAAGACTCGAGAATATCAAAAATGCATTTAATTAGCGTCCTAGCTGCTCACTAGGGCTTACATACAGAGATGTGTCGGATTCACTAGGTTCTGGTCTATCATTAATAATATTTTTCCGATTGAATAATGAAAAAACTTGCTATGGAACCCATTATATTCTAAACTCCGAAGCAGCCTTATTTTGGGTCGGAGACCGGTGATCTGATCGATGAGACAAATAAAGAAATATTTTAGGTTCTTTTAATATCTTCCCTTGGTTAATTGGAAATTATTTTTGGTATAGTCAGTTATGTGTTCGCTACCAACTTAGTAAAACTGGTCATCACAAAGCAACCAAACTGAGGGCTAATCATATAATCATATATCAATGGCTTACCTGTGGTGAGGCGAACTGAGCTGATGGCTCACCCCAACCGAACAGGCTCGAGCCAATGAGTCACCTCAACCTAGCTTAGCCGAACCGAACCGAGCAGGTAGCTCATCTCAACCGACCCTGTTCTAGCTTGGACTCAATTGAACCGAGCCGGAGTTTAAGCTGTACAGGGCTCGGGCCGAGCCGGTTGACACCAATGTTAAATCTCTATAAAGTATTTGCATATCTTTCTTAAACAATATACGATTTAAGTAGTGTTTAGTAGTGTTCATTTTTTCAAGTGACTAGGGCCATTGTATTCATGCCCCATCCCTTAGTTATGATCCGAGTATTGTAAATCATATCCTTAAAATTAAGAGTTTTTTGAGCATACAGAAAACCAACTGAGCAAGTTGTTCAAGGTCCTCCTATTGCTTGTTGAGATCAACGAACGCAAGATCGCCTAGAGTGCACTCGAGAGGCTCACGTAGAAGACAATTACCGGTATATAATATTCACCATTTGAAAATATTATTTCACTATAAGCAGTGATCGGGAAGTAATTTTTCAAAAGCAGCAGCTCTACAAGTACATGATGAAAAATGCAGTTCGCTAAAACTGTTAATGTTTTTCAGAAACGAATTCGCTACCTCTCTTGTCAGTAACACAGTTTACTTGGCATCATGCATTATGTCATCGCATATACTAGCCTAATTGAACTTAAAAGTTTGGTTAAAATATTACATAATAGCTTAGTCTGCTATTACTAAAGTTTAGAATAAAATTTTAGTTTGTGGAACTAAAGAAGGTTTAATTGCCCTTAAGCCATGGTTTGACTTTCTTCAATTTGTGTTACTAGATTTGCCTTTTTAAATAAAATAAGTATTCTTTTATTCATAATAGGCTTGAGTTTTTTAATCAATATATATAGTGTATTTATTGAGTGAGAAGTTATTTCTTTTAATAGAAATAAAATTATTATAACTCTTCTATTTGAATGAATATCATTTATGTTTATAAGATTTGTGCTTTATATTTCTAGAATAGTAATTTATTACAGTGAACAGTATATAGGATCCGAGCGATATCTTAATCGGTTTATTATACTTGTATTAATATTTGTTCTTTCAATAGTTTTATTGATTGTTTCTCCTAATTTAATTAGAATCCTACTTGGCTGGGATGGATTAGGGTTAGTATCATATTGTTTAGTTATTTATTATGAAAATGTGCGGTCTTATAACGCAGGTATGTTGACTGCCCTTTCTAATCGTATTGGAGACGTAGCAATTTTATTAGCTATTGCTTGAATATTGAATTATGGAAGTTGAAATTATGTCTTTTATTTGCATAGAGTTTTAAATAAAAATGAGATAGTAATTATTTCTAGTTTGATTATTTTGGCAGCAATAACGAAAAGTGCACAAATTCCTTTTTCTGCGTGGCTGCCAGCAGCAATGGCTGCTCCTACACCAGTATCAGCATTAGTTCACTCTTCTACACTTGTAACTGCTGGAGTTTATTTGTTAATTCGTTTTAGAGACGTTTTATTGAGTGTTTATATGGGAGATGTGTTGCTTTTATTATCAGGATTGACAATATTTATAGCTGGCATCGGTGCTAATTACGAATATGATTTAAAGAAGATTATTGCTTTATCTACTTTAAGTCAGCTTGCTCTTATAATAATAATTTTGTCTATAGGATTTCCCGTATTAGCTTTTTTCATTTATTGACACATGCTTTATTTAAGGCATTACTTTTTTTATGTGCAGGAGCAATTATTCATGGTGTGGGGGACACACAAGATATTCGTAGAATAGGAGCACTTGTAAGTCAGATGCCGCTCACTTTATCTTCTTTAAATGTAGCTAACTTGGCTTTATGTGGAATACCATTTTTAGCTGGGTTTTATTCTAAGGACTTAATTTTGGAAATTTCTTCTTTGTCTTTAATTAATGTAGTCAGCTTTTTCTTATTATTTTTTTCTACGGGCTTAACTGTATGTTATTCAGTACGTTTAAGATTTTATTTATCGGGTAAGAGCTTTGGGGGTGCTAATATTCATTCTATTAGTGATAACGAAGGTTGAGTTATATGTAAGGGAATATTAGGATTGGTAGTGATGGCAATTTTATGAGGTGCACAACATTGAGTTGACTGATTTTTCCTACTGTTAATTGTGTTGTTCTACTTTTATACCTAAAAATAGGTGCCCTGCTTGTAAGTGTAGTAGGTTTGTGGGTTGGTATTTTATTATCAAGTTATTCTATTGGGCAGTCTTTAGTGTGTATGAAATTTTATTTTAGCTCTACAATAATAGGAAGCATATGATTTTTACCTTATCAACAAATTATATTATTAAATTACCTTTATATGTAGGGGGCGCATATTATAATAATATTGATCAAGGGTGGAGAGAATGTCTTGGCGCTCAAGGCATGTATGCTAGTTTTAAGGACGGTTCAATGTTAATTCAACATTCACAAGATAATTTATTTAAAATGTATTTATTAATTTTTTTAATCTTTACAATTTTCCTCTGCTTCTTTATATTTGTGTATTTAGGTAGCTTATATTGACAGCATAGTATTGAAGATACTAAGAAGAAATTATGTTCTCTAAATATACTCCCTGAGAAGAGCACTCTCTTTTTTACCCTGAAAAGGTAATGCAATATTTATACTAAGGGGGTTATATTATTTTATATTAAGAGATGTTAACGGTACAATCCGCAAAAGATAAAAGTTAGCAGCTTCTTCTTGATTATTCACATCTCCTTAGTTGGGGTGTAGAATCCCAATAGTATCATTAACAGTGAAATGCCTCTTTTTGGCTTCAACTAACAAGCAGGGGCCAAGAGGCCAAAGGCTCAGGTCGAAACTGAGTGCAATTGTTTGCTTCCTACTTATGAGATAAGTTGACAGCAACACCTTTTGGTTGCAAACCAAATATTATATTTAACTATTATCCCATTCCATTTAGTTGGCTCATGTTAGGGATCCTTGATTTCATTCATGATAAAGGCCTATTAGAAGAATTACCAAGAATGTTAGTCTGACGAGAGATCAGGATAATGTATTAGTGTTGTTAATAGTAATTGTTATTGGGAGTAGAAGGGCAATTTCTACATCGAAGAGGAGAAAGATTGCAGCAATAAGGAAGAATCGTAATGAGAAGGGAATTCGAGCTGATGACTTAGGGTCGAATCCACATTCAAAGGGGGGATTTTTTTCTCGGTCATTAATAACTTTTTTGAAAAGAAGAGTTGAAATAGCTATAACAATTAAGCAAATAATAATAGTTAATAGACCAGTTGTTAAAACTGTATTAATTGCCTATTTCACTTAAGTGAACCTTTTGATTGGAAATCAAATATACTATATATATATATATATTAAATAGGCTAACCACCTCATCAATAAATAGAAATATAAAGGAATAGTCATATTACATCTACAAAATGTCAATACCAGGCAGCAGCCTGAAATTCAATGGTGTGTAAGAGAAAAATGTGATAAAAGGTGACGTAATAAACAAGTGGCTAGGAATGTAGAACCAATAATAACGTGAAGACCGTGGAAGCCTGTTGCTATAAAGAATGTTGAGCCATAGACAGCATTTGCAATAGTGAATGGGGCTTCATAATATTCGTATGCTTGTAATGCAGTGAAGTATAGGCCAAGGAGAATTGTGAGTAGTAGGCCTTGGGTGGCTTGAGTGTGATTACCTTCTATTAATCTGTGATGAGCTCATGTTACAGTGACTCCTGAGGCCAGTAGAATTGCAGTATTGAGTAAGGGAATATGTATTGGGTTGAATGGGACGATACCTGTTGGAGGTCAGAAAGATCCAATTTCTAGTGTTGGTGCCAGTCTACTGTGAAAGAAGGCCCAGAAAAATGAAACGAAAAAGAATACCTCAGAAATAATAAATAAGATTATACCTCACCGAAGACCTAATGTAACTTGTATAGTGTGTAATCCTTGATATGTTCCTTCTCGAATTACATCCCGTCATCATTGAATTATAGTTAATAATGTAATTAGTATAAATATTAAATAATACTTTTGATAAAATGGATACTTTCAAATATTTAGGATCAATATTAACAGACGAAAATCATATTCACGAAGAAATTAAATGTCGACTAAAAGCAAGGAATTCGTGTTACTATTCGGTTCAAAATCTCTTGTCGTCGCGAATTCTGTCGAGGAATTTGAAGCTTAAAATATATAAAACGATAATCATGCCTGTTGTTCTGTATGGTTGTGAAACATGGTCGCTTACTCTGAGGGAAGAACATGGACTGAAAGTATTTGAGAACAGGATCCTGAGAAGAATATTCGGACCCAAGAGGAACGAGAATGGGGAATGGCGGAAGCTTCATAACGAGGAACTACATAGTTTATACGGTTTACCCAACATTGTTAGGGTCGTCAAGTCTAGGAGGCTTAGGTGGGCAGGTCATGTAGCTAGAATGGAAGAAAGTAGAAACGCTTTCAAAGTCTTGACTGGTAGACCCATAGGAAAACGACCATTAGGAAGACCTAGGCGCAGATGGGAGGACAATATTAAGATGGATCTCGCAGAGATAGGAATACAAAGTAGAAACTGGATGCAATTAGCTAAGGATAGAAGTCAGTGGAGAGCTTTTGTGAACGCGGCACTGAACCTCCGGGTTCCATAGGCCATAGAGTTAGTAAGTTTAGTTAGTTAGTTAATGTAATTAGTATGCCTAGGAAGAATAGAGAATGGTCATATTGATGAAATCACTTAGTGAGACCTGTGGTTGTAATTAAGGCCCCTAGAGCTCCAGTAAGTGGTCAGGGGCTTTGATCAACAAAGTGGTAGGGGTGATTTTGTGGTGCTGACATTAGTAACTTCTCTCGAATATAGTGTGACTAGGACGGAAATACATATGATTGAATTACTGCAACAGCAGATTCTAGTATTAGAAGGGTAATTTGTCCAATTATTAGTAATGAAAGTTTGGAGAGAGATAAAGAAGGGCCTGTGTTACCTAGTAAGGTTAAGAGGAGATGGCCTGCAATTATGTTTGCTATTAATCGAACAGCTAGGGTTCCGGGCCGAATGATGTTACTAATTATTTCAATGCATACTATAAATGGTATGAGAGGAGCCGGAGTTCCAGAAGGAACGACATGGGCAAATATATGTTGAGTGTGATTAATTCAGCCGTAGATTATGAAACTTATTCAAAGGGGAAGGGCAAGAGTTAATGTAATGGTTAGATGTCTAGAGCTGGTAAATACATAAGGGAATAGGCCTATAAAATTATTAAATAGGATGAAGGAGAATAAAGAAATAAATAGGAAGGTTCTTCCTTGATGACTAGTGGGTCCAAGAATAGTTTTGAATTCCTTATGGAAAGTTAGGGTAATTTTATTTCATAAAATGTTTGGTCGCCCCGGTAAGAATCAAAATGGGATTGGAATAATTAGAAGTCCAATTACTGTTCTAAGTCAGTTAAATGATATGTTTATAATTGAAGTAGAGGGATCAAAGGTTGAAAAAAGATTTGTTATCACTTTCAATTTATGCTTGTTTTTTTAATGTCAGTGCTATCTAAGAAAGGATGAGGTGTATTTGAATTAAAATATATAATAGATGCAAAAATATATAATAGATGCAAAGAAAAGGTAGCACAAAGAAAATATAATAAATAATATGAGTCATTTTAGGGGAGATATTTGTGGAATAGAAAAATACCATTAAGTAGTAATTTAAGCTTGACATGCTTACGTTATAATTTAAGAAATTTTTCCATTGGGAGTAATTGTTACTTTACTATGTTTTGGTTTAAGAGACCATTGCTTACTTTCAGCCACCCAATGAAAGTTCTTGTATTATTTTTGTTATTCAGTTAATAAATACTGAATGAGGGCAGGCCTCAACAACAATTGGTATAAAACTGTGATTAGCACAACAAATTTCTGAACATTGACCGAAGAATAAGCCTGTGCGTGTAATATTAGCTGCTACCTGATTTAAACGTGCTGGAGTAGCATCTGCTTTAATACCAAAGGCGGGTATAGCTCATGAGTGAAGAACATCAGCAGCGGTGATTAAGATACGAATGTCAATATTAATAGTCAATACAATGCGATTGTCTACATCTAGAAGACGAAATGAATTAGGGCTTATTTCATTCATAGGGACTATATAAGAATCAAATTCTGTTAAGGAGAAGTCAGAATATTCATAACTTCAGTATCATTCATGTCCAATTGTTTTAAGAGTAATTGCTGGTTGGTGAATTTCGTCTAGTAAGTATAGGAGTCGTAAGGATGGGAGGGCGATAAAGATTAGTGTAATAGCAGGCAGAATTGTTCAAATAGTCTCTAGGGTTTGCCCCTCTAATAAGTTGCGGTTAATATATGTGTTTGGTAGAAGAGAGGCTAGTAAATAACCTACGAGAACTGTAATTATAGTTACAATGAGTATTGTATGATCATGAAAAAAAACTATTTCTTCTATTACAGGGGACGCTGCATCCTGAAGTCCTAGCTGATTTCAAATGGCCATTTCTAAAGAAGATGGTTATTCTTATGTTTGGGGCTTAGGTCCAATGCACTTATCTGCCACCTTAGAAGTTTGTTAGTAAGGGAAGTTCTGCGTAACTATGTTCTGCAGGCGGTAGGTTCTGGAATCATTCTAAAGATGTTGTTTGTTGGTCTGAAAAGACTACTGGTCGAGCTCTTGCAAAGGCTTCTCATATAATAATTACAAGTACTAGCACGGCAACGAAGGAAAGGAATGAGCCAATACTTGATACTATATTTCATGTTGTGTAGGCGTCTGGATAATCTGAATACCGGCGAGGCATTCCTCTTAAACCTAAGAAATGTTGGGGGAAGAATGTGATGTTTACTCCTATAAATATTACTAGGAATTGAATTTTTAGTCATATAGGATTTATCGTTGTTCCTCTAAATAGAGGGAATCAATGAATAAGTCCTGCTATGATAGCAAATACAGCACCTATAGATAGTACATAGTGAAAATGTGCTACTACGTAATAAGTGTCATGGAGAACAATGTCTAAAGATGAATTTGCTAATACAACTCCCGTGAGACCCCCAACAGTAAATAAGAAAATGAAACCTAAAGTTCATAAGATTGAAGGTGAGTAAGTTATTTGTGCTCGACGAAGTGTGGCAATTCATCTGAATACCTTAATTCCTGTAGGAACAACAATGATTATTGTGGCTGCGGTAAAATAAGCGCGAGTATCAACGTCTATGCCAACAGTGAATATATGATGAGCCCAGACAATAAATCCTAGGAATCCAATTGCCAGTATTGCATAAATTATTCCTAAAGCACCAAAAGTTTCCTTTTTGCCACTTTCTTGGGTTACAATATGTGAAATTATACCAAATCCTGGAAGAATTAAAATGTAAACTTCAGGATGACCAAAGAATCAAAATAGGTGTTGGTATAAAATTGGGTCTTCTCCTCCTGAGGGGTCAAAGAAGGAGAGTTAGGTTAGAGTTAAGATTTCGGTGAGTTACGAGTATTGTAATAGCTCCTGCTAATACGGGAAGAGATAAAAGAAGTAATACCGCAGTGATTACTACAGATCAAACGAATAATGGCATTCGTTCTAAAGTTATTCCTGGAGTTCGTATATTAATTACGATCGTAATAAAATTTACGGCCCCGAGAATTGAGGATACACCAGCTAAATGGAGGGAGAAAATAGAAAGGTCACAGAGGCTCCGGCGTGAGCAATGGCTCTGGAGAGAGGAGGATACACAGTTCATCCAGTTCCCGCACCACTTTCTACAATTCTTCCCGTTAATAGTAGAGTTAATGAAGGCGGTAATAATCAGAATCTTATGTTGTTTAGGCGAGGGAATGCTATATCAGGTGCTCCTAGTATTAAAGGCACTAACCAATTACCAAAGCCTCCGATTATAGTTGGCATAACTATGAAGAAAATTATAATGAAAGCATGAGCAGTAACAATTACGTTATAAATTTGGTCATCACCAATTAAGCTACCTGGTCGACCAAGTTCTGCTCGAATGAGAAGACTTAATGATGTTCCTACTATTCCTGCTCAAGCCCCGAAGATCAAGTATATTTTACCAATATCTTTATGATTTGTAGAAAATAATCATCGTTGCAAGTGAAATTAAATAGAGTGGCCGAAGTATTAGGCGATAGATTGTAATTCTATTTATGGTTAATAAACCTCCTATTAGGTTTTATAGTCAATATTTATGATGTCGGACTGCAATTCCGGTGTAGTAGTTAATATATACTAAGACCTAAAAGATTGCCTTTTATTTATGGCTTTGAAGGCCATTAGTTTTTTAACTTAAAGTCTTTGTTTAAAGGATGTTGACAGTTAAAGGTAAAATAATTATGCCTCTTAATGAAATAATAATGAATATTGATCTAATTGATGTTTCTTGACTTTTTTTCATTAAAGATGTTCATGTTTGATTATAATGATTAATAATGAAAGCAGCATAAGCAATTCGCATATAATAGAAAAGGGTAATTAGTGCTGTTATTACTATCAGGGTGAGAATAATAAATGATATTTGTTCAGCAGTTTTTATAATGATGATTCATTTAGGTAAGAATCCTAAAAATGGTGGAAGACCTCCTAAACATAAGAGGCTAGTAAAGATAGCTAATTTTGTTACCATAATTTTATTAGAGAAAGTTTGATTAATATGAAATATTTTGTTTATTGCGAAAAGAGTGACTGCTATTGTTGAAAGTAAGGTGTAAAATGAGAAGTAGAGAGATCATGCTATGTCACTTAATAGAAGGGCTATGAGTATTCAGCCAGTGTTATTAATAGGTGAAAATGCTATGATTTTACGTAGTGATGTTTGATTTAAGCCTCCGATTGAACCTACTACTAAAGATAAAATTAAGGTTAGGTAGATTAGATTTGTGGGTTTTAAGCTGTAGGAAAGTAGGCCGAGGGGTGCCAATTTTTGTCATGTTATTAAAATAATGCAGTCTATTCAAAGTATAGCCTCTATTACTTCGGGCATTCAGAAGTGGAGATTGGCTGCTCCTATTTTAAAAAGTAAGGAAATAGTGATTAAATAATATGTAGTTTGCAGTCCTATATAAAGTAAAATAATTGCTATTAAAAGTAAGGATCTTGCAATAGCTTGTACTAAAAAGTATTTTACAGCAGATTCGGTGTGACGTTGATTGTTGGTCTTTGAAATCAGGGGGATGAATGATAGGAGATTAATTTCAAACAAATTCAAGTACCAAATCATGATGAGGAAGTTAGGGAAATGAGAGTTCCTAACACAAGTGTTGTAGAGAATAAAAGAGTTTAAGGGCTAGTAAGCATAAGAAAAAGAAGAGTAATCTTCATATGCGGGGTATGAGCCCACTAGCTTATCTTACAAGTAAACCTTACGTTTGGGTGAATCGAGTTGCTGACTGAGACACATATGAGAAAGTAGTACTAAATGTGGTCAGTATTTCAGTGAAGTTATAGGTGCGAAGCTCCAGGGGCTTAGAAGATACAGCTACCAGAACATCACATGGAAGTACAGAATAGTTGTCATACAGTTGGAGGTAAAAGCTCTGTAAGACCTCTTGTAACGACAAAGGTGAATAACAAATATATGGGTACATATTAGGACTAGAAGGAAGTCATATAGTGAGGGTATACCTGACGGCGGCCATCTTGAAATCCGCCATTTTGAGTTAAGGTTAAGTTTTTAAAATAGAAATAGGGTCATGTGATACATGATTTAAGGCGCAAATTTAATCAGAAGAACAATGGTGACGTTAATTTTGATTTACGCGCAATTGGTAAAAAGTTACAGGGAAATTAAATATTGTTGCAGCATATGTATTAGTCCTTTACCCCACCTTGTAAATTTTGTGTTAATGATAATAATTAAATAAAAAGTAGGTGAATAAATATTAGGTCTATGGTAAGAGTTGCCTTGCTGCCGGCCATGTTCAAATCCGCCATTTTGAATTAGACAAAAGTTTTAAACAAAACGCATAACATTGACACCTTATTAATAGCAAATTTTACCGTAAATCTAACGGTATAACCATTTTTGCTTTATCATTAACCAGCATTTGTTATCGCATAAACAAGTTGCTAATTGAAGGAAAAATGACCAAAGTGGAATTGAGTCATAATTGAACTTGGGTCTTTCTTCCAGAAAAGTCCTCAGTTAGTACAATCAATATGTAGTTCAGAAAAGAGTGCATGACTTGCACAAATGCTATGCTCACAGTGAGCACACCTGACAAAAGCAATCGAGTTACACTCGAGGAGTGACACATTTGTCGTTAATAATTCCGTCAAAGCAGTAGTCGTAAGGAGCGATCCATTTAATTTTGTGCTGGTTAATGATAAAGCAAAAATAGTTATACCGTTGGAGTTATGGCAAAATTTGCTATTAATAAGGTGTCACTGTTCTGCGTTTTGTTTAAAACCTTTGTCTGATTCAAAATGGCGGATTTGAACATGGCCGCCATCAAGGCAACTCTTACCATAGATCTAATATTTATCCACCTGCTTTTTATTTAATTATTATCATTAACACAAAATTTACAAAGTGGGGTAAAGGACTAATATATATGCTGCAACAATATTTAATTTCCCTGTAACTTTTTACCAATTGCGCGTAAATCAAAATTAACGTCACCATTGTTCTTCTGATTAAATTTGCGCCTTAAATCATGTATCACATGACCCTATTCCTATGTTAAAAACTTAACCTTAATTCAAAATGGCGGATTTCAAGATGGCCGCCGTCAGGTATACCCTCACTATATGAATTCTCCCTAGTCCTAATGTGTACCCATATATTTGTTATTCACCTTTTGTCGTTACAAGAGGTCTTACAGAGCTTTTACCTCCAACTGTATGACAACTATTCTGTACTTCCATGTGATGTTCTGGTAGCTGTATCTTCTAAACCCCTGGAGCTTCGCACCTACAACTTCACTGAAATACTGAACACATTTAGTACTACTTTCTCATATGTGTCTTAGTCAGCAACTCGATTCACCCAAACGTAAGGTTTACTTGTTAGCTTATCTTTCTACGCTTTAGTGTACGATGCACGTTGATTTTTGATATCAAAGGTGAAAGTTTAATTCTTTTAGGTGTAATAAGAGTATATTAAAATACTTGATTTATCCTATCACGATAATCCTTTAATCAGGCATCTTATTATTTAATAATTATTTATAGAAGTATACGAGAATTTAAATAGATGAGTATTTTGTTATAATAATTAAATTTAGAATTAATATATATTAATAATAATTAAAACTTGAAAATCTATTAAATCTTCTTAATTAGCCTGAGATACCGGCTAAAGGTATATTAATAAGACTAACGTATCCAGAATATGCTAGTTTTTACAGCATATGTGTAAGGAGAAAATAAAGATACTTGTATAGGATACAATTTTGTTTGAGGGGGGGGAAACAAAATTGTATCCTAGACAAGGGGGGAATAGCTTTTAATTAATACTAATTTTTATCAATTGGATTAAATACATAACTAATAATTATTTATTTTAGCGTTATAAATTAATAATAAAGTATTATCCTGGTTTTTCTCCTCTTGTTTATCTAGTTGTACATGTAACTTCCCGGATAAGAAATAAGATTATTTATCTTAAAGGTAAGTGATGAAGTATAATTGGTCGCAGTACTTGGTTTTGTTTATTAATTAGTGTTTGAAGCAGTTAAGGTTTAGGAAGACCCAGCGAAATTCGTGCCAGCTGCCGCGGTGAGACGAGGGGGCTGAAGGGAAGAAGTATTGACGGTTAAGGTGTAGTTATAAATTTAAGTTATAGGATTTTGTCTTTTTATTTTTAGGTGAAATTATTATTTAAAATAATGAATTCTATGTTTGAAGCTATGAAATTATTTGTCAAACTAGGATTAGAAACCCTATTATTTTTAATGTAAAATGTAATACCTGGGTAATAGTAGTTATATTGTTGAAACTCAAAGGATTTGACAGTATTTTAGACTGTTCAGAGGAATCTGTCTCGTAATCGACAATCCACGATATATTTTACTTACTATTGTTGGCAGTTTGTATACCGCCGTAGTTGAAGGTATTAAGGAGAGGTTAGAAACCTTCATTATCTTTATTGAGGAAGACTTCAGGTCAAGGTGCAGCTTATTGGTAAGAGGAGATGGATTACAATAGAATGTTTATACGGATTTTATTATGAAATCATTTAAATGAAGATGGATTTGAATGTAATATTAGTTATATTGCTATTATGAGTAGGGCTCTAGGATATGTACACATCGCCCGTCGCTCTCATTTGTTTAGGTGAGGTAAGTCGTAACATAGTGGGTGTACCGGAAGGTGTGCCCAGATTGAATTAATAACAAAATAGAGCTTGTTAGTTGAGCTATTCGTTTACATCGAGGAGGTTTCTGTGCGATTCTGATTGAAGGATGTATTTTGATTGAAGGATGTACTAATATGTATATATGATTTTTATATTGAGATTAAGTGAATCAACTTTAATTGATGTTATTGTATAGGGTATAAAGTTAATTTGTTGATATTATAGTTAATTAGTACCGTAAGGGAATGTTTAAATAAGTGAAATTTTGTTTGAAGGGAAGAAGACATGAAATGTTGTACCTTTTGTATCAGGGAGCACTAAATAATATTATTATATAATTATTTCCCGAAATGGAAAGAGCTAAAATAATATGATATTATAGGTAGCATACTATTTGTAAATTTTATTTTAGTGGTGAAATGCCTTTCCGTTTCCATTAAATCTGGTTGTGCAGGAATTGAATTTAATTCAGGCGCGGATAGACTTGTTGCAGATTTGGTTTTTGTAGTTTTGCCGTGAGTAATAGTAAAGGGGATTTGCTCTTTACTTGTATTATTTATAATGTGGTTTTATATTAAATGAAAGATGTGGGCTTAGGAGTAGCCATCATTTGTAATTTTGTTATAACTTATTTGAGTTGTTTATCATATTTTATTGCATTTAATTTATTACTGTACTTTTGCTTTAAATTAGTTAAGGTAATTTATAATGGTGTTATTAGTATATTGGAGAGGATGATTAAAGGAATTCGGCAAAGATTTCCTCTGCCTGTTTATCAAAAACATGTCCTTTTGTTAAAATAAAAGGTCTGACCTGCCCAGTGAGGTTTTAAACGGCCGCGGTATCTTGACCGTGCGAAGGTAGCATAATCATTAGTCCTTTAATTGTGGGCTTGTATGAAAGGTTGGACGAGTGGAAGACTGTCTTTATTCGTAATATTGAATTTTACTTTTGAGTGAAGAGGCTTAAATAATTTAAAAGGACGATAAGACGATCTTTATATTTAAGTAGTAATTTTTGTAGTTGGTAATGAATGAATTTGCTATTTAATTGTTGCGTTGGGGCGACGAGAAGATAAAATAAACTCTTTTTTATATAATTACTTTTAGGTATTTTTATGATCCTTTATTAATGATTGTTAGACTAAGTTACCTCAGGGATAACAGCGTAATTTTTTTTGAGAGTTCATATCGACAAGAGAGATTGCGACCTCGATGTTGGATTAAGATTTTATCTAGGTGTAGAAGCTTAGTGTATAGGTCTGTTCGACCTTTGAAATCTTACATGATCTGAGTTCAGATCGGCGTGAGCCAGATCGGTTTCTATCCTTTATTGGTAATAGTACTTTAGTACGAAAGGACCAAGTACTAATAATATTTATTATTAGGGAATAAAAGTAAATGAGCATTACTTTGGCAGATAAGTGCATTAGATTTAGGATCTAATAATGGATGAATTGAGTCCAGGTAATAATGTATTATGATTATATTATAGGTGTGGTTCCTTATTTGATTTTGGTTATTTGTGTTTTAATTGGGGTTGCATTTCTAACTTTATTAGAACGGAAGGTTTTAGGATATATTCAAATTCGTCGCGGACCTAATAAGGTGGGTATTTGTGGTTTACCTCAGCCTTTTGCAGATGCAATTAAGTTATTTACTAAGGAACAAGTTTTCCCTACTATATCTAATTATTATCCTTATTATTTAGCTCCTGTTTTTAGTTTATTTTTATCCTTGTTAGTATGATTAAGAATTCCTTAGTTAAGTGTTATACTGACTTTTTCTTTGGGTTTATTGTTCTTTTTATGTTGCACAAGCATGGGTGTGTACGCTATAATAATTGCTGGTTGATCTTCTAATTCTTCATATTCTTTGCTAGGAGGTCTCCGAGCAGTAGCACAAACTATTTCTTATGAGGTTAGTTTGGCTTTAATTTTGTTGTCTTTTGTATTTTTAGCTGAGAGATATAGATTGTTGAATTTTGGTTAATATCAGGAAGAGTTATGGTTTTTATGAATCACGTTTCCTTTAGCATTAGTTTGATTTGCTTCTTGCTTAGCTGAAACTAATCGTACTCCTTTTGATTTTGCAGAAGGCGAGTCAGAACTTGTTTCTGGATTTAATATTGAGTATAGAGCAGGGGGATTTGCTCTTATTTTTATAGCTGAATATGCTAGTATTTTGTTTATAAGAGCCTTATTTAGAATTTTGTTTTTAGGCCATGATATTTTTTCTGTTTTGTTTTTTTGTAAGGTAGTATTTATTTCTTTTGGTTTTATTTGGGTACGAGGAACGTTACCACGATTTCGATATGATAAATTAATATATCTTGCTTGAAAGTGTTTTTTGCCTTTGTCTCTTAATTATCTTTTATTTTTAGGGGGCATAAAGCTTCTTTTTATTTCTCTTTTAATTTAAGTGTATTAAATTGAGAATAAGTTCTTAGAGCTTTGCTCTGTTGTATGTTTTCAGAACATATGCTTATTCTCAGCCAAAGAACTAAGTTTTATTTAGTAGGAAATCTGATAAGGAGGAGAGATATGGCACAAATAGGAAGTAAGCGAAGTAGATAACCGTGGGAATTTGACCTGTTAGAATGTAAGGGTCTTCGACTGGTCGAGCCCCGATTCAAGTTAAGAGGATTACCGTGCTAACTATAATTCAGAATATAATTTGGTTAATAGGATAGAATTGTAAACCTCGCATTTTTCTAGTATGAAAAAAGGCATAATTATTAAAATGAGGATTGATATTACTAAGGCAATAACTCCTTCAAGTTTATTAGGAATGGAACGAAGAATGGCATAATCAAATAGGAAGTATCATTCTGGTTGAATATGTACTGGTGTGACTAATGGATTCGCTGGAGTGAAATTTTCAGGATCTCCTAGTATGTAAGGATTTCAAAGGGTAAGTAGTATTAAGGCTGTTATTATTGTTAGGAATCCAATAGTGTCTTTAGTAGAAAAATAGGGGTGAAAGGGAATTTTATCTTGGTTTCTGTTAAGGCCAAGGGGGTTGTTAGATCCTGTTTGGTGGAGAAATAGGAGGTGTACTATGGACATGGCAGCCACAATGAAAGGTAAGAGGAAATGGAAGGCAAAGAATCGATTTAAAGTAGCATTATCTACGGCAAATCCCCCTCAAATTCATTGTACTAATATTGTTCCTAGGTAGGGGATAGCTGATAATAGATTTGTAATGACTGTTGCCCTTCAGAAAGATATTTGACCTCAGGGTAGGACGTAACCGACGAAAGCAGTTGCTATCACTAGTAGTAGAATAGCAACTCCTACTCTTCAAGTATGAAGTTAGAGATAAGAGCCGTAGTATATTACTCGGCCGACGTGTAAGTAAAGACAAATGAAGAAAAAGGATGCTCCATTGGCATGTAAAGTACGTAAAAGCTACCCAAAATTTACATCTCGACAGATGTGAATTACTGTGTTGAAGGCTAATTCAATACTTGATACATAATGTATTGCCAGAAATAGACCTGTAGCAATTTGAATAATCAAACATAAGCCGAGAAGAGAGCCAAAGTTTCATCAATATGAAATGTTAATAGGAACTGTAATAGGAACTGGAAGATCTACTAAGGCGTTGTTAGCAATTTTAAAAAGAGGGTGATGTAAGCGAATTGGTGTTGACATATGATTTAGAGGGCCGAAGAGGGCCTTGGCATAATGAAGTGATCCTTACTACTGCAATTAATGTAATAAATAGATATGTTGCTAATATGATAGTATTTATTAAGATTGATGTTATATAAAATTTTATACCGGTAATTTCTTGGTAATTAGTTGGATAGTGATGTGGGTCTGGTAGTGAAATTATATTTGGGAGCATAAGAGGGTCAATAATTATTATAAGAATTAAGAGGAGTGGAACTAAGGAAATTAGTAGGAAAAGGCTAGGTGTTAAAGAAAATATTTCATTTGATGCTAGTCTTGTAACATAAATGAATAAAACTAATATACCTCCTAGAAAAACTAGGAATAGAATGTAAGAAAATCAAGGAGATTCTCTTATACTTGAAATAATTAACCAGGTAGTAATAGTGTTAACAATAAGCATTAGTCCTATTGATAGAGGGTGAGATATTTGAATTAGAATGAATCTTAAAACTACTAAAATTATAAGTAATATTCAGGTTATTTTAATTTCAAGAGGTAGTTTTTTAAAATATTAGTTTTGGGGACTAAAGATAAGTTTGCGCTTTCTCTTGAAGCTTTTAGAATTTTATTCATTAATGGTTTACAAGATCAACGTTTTAATTAAACTATAAAAGCTTATGAAAATATTATTTATTTTGTTTTCTTGTTTTCTAGTTATTTTAGGAATAGCTTGTTTTGTTATTCAGCGTAAGAATTTACAGATGGTTTTATTAAGACTTGAATTTATTGTGTTGATAAGTTTTTTACTTCTATCTTATTCTTTAGGTAGCTTGTATGTTGAAAATTATTTTTGTTTATTGTTTCTAACTTTTAGCGTTAGTGAAGGTAGCCTACGACTGTCAATTTTGGTGTCTATTGTGCGGACTCATGGAGGTGATTATTTGAATTCTTTAGTTGTGCTACGATGCTAAAATATTTAATATTTATGTTGTTTTTGACACCTTTAAGTTTTAATTTTAAATTATGGTGAGTTGTTCAGTTTTGTCTTATTGGAGTTTGTTTTTTATTTATAATAAGAAATAGTATAGGGCTGGTTCCGTGGGAGGTGGGCTATTATTTGTGGAGTGATAGTTAGAGATATTCATTGATTTTATTAAGTATTTGAATTGTTATTCTTATAATTATGGCTAGAGAAGGTGTGTTGAGAAGTTCATTTTATAGTGCGAGCTTTATTAGTTTAGTTTTATTGTTACTTATTTTACTTTACTTGAGATTTTCTTCTTCTAGATTGTTTATATATATATATATATTTTTTTTGAGGGATCTTTAATTCCTACATTATTTTTAATTTTGGGCTGAGGTTATCAACCCGAACGAGTGCAGGCAGGAATACATTTGTTATTTTATACCTTGTTTGCTTCACTTCCACTTTTGATTGGTATTTTTTATTTGGAATATATTAAGGGTAGTTTATTGATAATTAATATAAGAAGTGTAATAGATTTAGAAATTACATATTATATATGATATTTTGCTTTAGTTGTTGCTTTTTTTAATTAAAATACTTATATTTCTGGTTCATCTTTGGCTACCTAAAGCACATGTTGAAGTACCTGTAAGTGGCTCAATAATTTTGGCAGGAGTTTTATTGAAGTTAGGAGGATATGGGCTATTACGTATTATGTATTTTATAGAAAATGTAGCTGTAAGTATAAATTTAATTTGATTTGGTATTAGAGTTGGGGGTATTTGATCAGTTAGATTGGTATGTTTACGACAAGTTGATGTAAAGTCTTTAATCGCTTACTCTTCTGTTGCCCATATAGGTTTAGTGTTGATAGGCTTACTAACGATGGGACTATGAAGATTTAGAGGTGTTCTTACATTAATAATTGCTCACGGTCTGTGTTCTTCAGGATTATTTTGCCTTGCAAATATTTCTTATGAGCGTTTAGGAAGTCGAAGACTGTTAATTAATCGAGGAATACTATTTTTTATGCCGAGTTTAGGGCTGTGATGGTTTTTATTAAGAATTGCTAATATAGCTGCACCACCGACATTAAATTTATTAGGAGAAATTAGTTTGTTAAATAGAATTGTTGGTTGATCTTGATTGAGTATATTAGGGTTAGCTTTACTTTCTTTTTTTTAGAGCTGCCTATAGATTATATTTATATTCATATACTCAACATGGAATGCCTTATTCTAATTTATGTTATTGTTGAGGAGGAAGTGTGCGAGAATATTTACTATTGATATTACATTGATTGCCTTTAAATTTACTAAAAATTACGAGGAAATGTTACAAAATATGGTTGGTCCTGGAAAAGGTTTATTTGTAGCTTTTTTGTAAAACTCGATCAACAATATAAACATATGATACTTAGTGTTCCAAGTTACAGGTTTTGACTTGTAGCTCCGCTAATTCTAGAGCTACAAAATTTTTAGCTAGCCTTTGTAGATTCGCTAGAAGTAACGCGCTTGTTTGGAACCGTCTTTAAGTTATATAACTAACCACTCTTACCTAATATAACCTGTGGTATATACTGTATATAACAAAAAGTTGAAGACAAAATACCTCGATACATTTTATAAGTACATAACCGAAAGATTGAACCGAAAGGTAGACAAGATATTTCACGTTTCTGTCAAATTATGTTTCTATATCATTTTCTTTTAAGTTGCCTATATTAGACTTATTCTAATTTGCCCTATATTTATTCAAAAGTTTGGACTACCTCATAGGTAATCCATTTTCCGATAATTCATGAGTCGTCACGGTTACGCTGTGACGCGTCATAGACCATCAGCGTCTTTGTTCCCCAAGTTGATACTCATTAAACAATAATAATGAAATTTCCAATAGAACTAGTTGCATAAACAGTAAAGAGGATATGACCTAATTGTTACATGAATATCTTTTCCCCCAAGAAAATCCTACGGTGCTGTATGGATGCGAAAAATTATGTAAACAAAACCTCTAAAGTTTTATTTTTAATAATAATGAAACAACGTTGTTTTTAGTATTTGTTTTTCAAATGTCATATAAAAACCATGACCCTACTCACCTGAATTGATAAAAGCAATTAAACAAACCGTAAATCCATTAATTCATCTATATAACTATACAAGAAATTTATCGAGTTGGAAATTTACACTTGCCTTACAAGAACTATGTTTTTCAACAATCCTCTTTAAAGCCGAAACAAGGATGTCTTTAAGGAGAGACTACATTCATGAAAACTCAATAACACGAACATACATACTCTTCCATAAAAACAGCAATTGATCTAACTTCTAACGAAGAAATTTGGTCCATTTAAATGCGCTGAATAAAACGTGCTGACTCTAATTGTGCAATTTGTTTAAATTGGTCGGCTCGCGTCTTATTCACTACATACCCGAGCTCAGAGAGACCGCTCACATATCATGTCTTCCAAGATGTGGCGAACCTGAACCGTGCAAAATCGAGAGGATGTTTCATCTGAGCCGAGGCGAACAGAGCGGATAAGCTCATTGCAACCTAACTGACTCTATGGTGCGTCCGCTCATCGGAGGCTAAAGAGCTTTGATTTTGTACATCTACTAGAAGGATATCACTCCAAAAAGCCACCAAGTTATATGTCCATTGTTGAGAAAACGTGCAACTTCTAAAGCCATTGTGAGAATTTGTGTTTCACATTTCTATAAGGTGAAAGATATTTTTTAATAACTTCGCTGCACTGCACTTTCGATAACACTGGCCCAGAAAACATTGATGTTATCGATCACAGTATTGTAAAATTTTGGTGTACTAAGATATTATAAGCACTTTGTATCAGAAGTTTGAACATCTTCTGATAAAGTATTGAAGTCACAAATGTGGCACAGAATCAGGGAAAATATTGACGAGGCTTGTTCCCTGATCTGAATGCTGGACACAGTCGGCAGCGAATTCTGTTCGTATTCGTTTCCCCTCGAAGTTGATACATCCCACTTCGCACGAACTAAAAAATACTAAGTAGTGCGATGTATCACTTTTATTTCTCATCTCACTTTCATTTCTCTTCAGACAACCTTTTATATAGGAAAATGTAAAAGAGATCTGAGTTTTGAGCAGATCATTTAACTTTAAAAAGATCATACAACCAGGTTTTAAAAAGATATCGTAATTCACCATTTAGAACCTGAAACAAAACAGATTTGAAAACAAAAGACAACACACCTCATCTCCTCACGTAAAATACGAAGTGAGAATGTTTGCAGTAAGGTGATGGCCTAGGTATTATGTAAACCAAGTGCATTCTTATTCGATGCAATTGATTCAAGCAAATGGTCATACTATTGAGAGCTATTAGGACTTTTAATGAAAAAAAGTGATATCTTCGTGAAAGCTTATCTAAAATAGTTTGGCACTAAATCAACAATATAGTCCATACTACGAAGAATAAAAGATCTCAATAAATTTAGTGCCCTAAAACTTTTTCTCTTTTCTACTTATTATAATAGTACTAATAATAGATTTTGGGTTTAGCACCCTTTCAAGAGTGAGGCTATATGAGAAGTACCGGGAATCGAACGCAAGTCTCCAACAATAAAGAAAGAACAATAATAATAATATGCTGACATATTTAAGTATTAAGACAAAGAAAGGAATTGTCGTAAAATGTCTGTCATTTATAATTTTAAAATGACTCTTGGGGATCGTTAGTTGCCAAAAATATTTAAGAATGCAATGAATTAATGGACTTGTAAATTTTCAGATATTTACAACTGAAAAGGAGTCTATTAAGTAGGGCGTTAATAGTTTTTGTAACTGTAACTGAACTCTTGCTAAACAGTGAGTCCATTTAGTAATGCTAAAGAGATGTTTGGAATGTGAAGCAGCCACTTGCTGATCGTTAGTTGCATTCATATATCAGTGAAATCAAAGAATGGAATTGTCGTAAACTGTCAGGTATTTACAATTGATAAGTGAGTACATACAGTAGGACGAAAGCAGTAATCGCAGATAAATAGGACTGTTGATGATCGTTTGTTTTTGAAATGTTTAAGAACATAGTGAGAGAACGGAACAGACTCAAACTGTTAGAAATTTACATTCGAGTCCATTTACTAGGGCGAAAGGTATGTCTTGCAAATATAGCTGACCCTTGGCCATCATTACTTACTGAACAGATAGAATAAAATCAAATAATGGAAGTATTGGATATTTTCAAGTATCTACATTTGAAAAGTTAGTAGCCTAGCAGGGCGAAAGCAGTATTTGGAAGCAATAGCAGATTTTCGCTTATCGTTAATAACTGACATATTTATGAATATAGTAAAAGAGTGGAAATTTCGTACTTGGTCAAATATTTACAATTGGTGAGTGAGTACAACGAGAGAAGCCAAGAGTATATTTGAAACCTGAATGAATTCTTGTTATCGTCAGGTCTCCACATATTTAAGATTGAAAAGTGTGGTGATTCTGTATCGCTAACACAGTGGTCAACGATGGCGCAGACTGTGTTAATCGTAGTTACTGACATATTTAAGAATAAAGTGATAGAAATGAATTGCCGTACGATTTTCATTCTCAAGCGGCGAAGCGAGTTTCTCAGAAATGAGGCAGACTTCGTTATCGTAAGTTATTGAGACTTCTAAACATAAATGAAAAAAAAGAAATTGTCATAGATTATCAAATAATAGCAACTGAATAGTGTCTATTCGGTATGGGAAAATTTGTATTTATAAGCTTAAGCAGACTCTTGATGAATGTTGGTTGAAGATATAAGAATAAAATGAAAGAATGGAATTGTCGTAAATTGTGTGATAATGAACATTGAAATGTCCATGAAGGAGTGTGTGGAATATGAAGCAAACTCTTGCTTATAGTTAATTGCCGTCATATATATGAATAAAAGAGACAACACAATATGTTAAATTATCTTTCATTTAGTAAGTTGAGTAGGGCGTAAAGTGTTTTAAGGTATATAAAGCACACTGTTAATGACCGTTAAAAATGGACTCATTTAACAATAACTTGAGAGAACGGAATTGACTCAAATTAACAGATACTAAGAGTTAAAATGTTAATATATTCACTAGTGCGAAAGGTGTGAATTGGTATATAAATCAGACTCTTGATAGTCGTAAGTATTGGACTATATTAAAATAAAATTAATTATAAATTATTTTCGGAAATAGTCAGATATTTGCAATTAGAAATTGAGTATACACACCAGGACGAAAAATATTTTTGCAGCTGAAGCAACCTTGGTGGTAGCTCGTAAATGGAACTTTTATGAAATAAAATGATATTTGTACTAATATCAGATATTTTGAATCCGTAAGTAATTTAGTAACATAATTAAGAATAAAATGAAATCTCTAAATTGTCGTAATTTGTCAGATATTTACCATTGAAATGTGATTATATTCAATAGAGATAAGGAACTCATGAGAAACTGAAGTAGACTTGCTGATCGTTAGCTCCGACATATTTAAGAATAAAATTAAAAACGGAATTGTCGTTGATATATACAATTAAAAACTTTATCCCATCAGTACTACGATAGGAGTGTTTGGAATATTGAGCTCTGGTTTCTAACATATGTAAGTTTAGAATGAGAAAAGAAATTTCACTTACATAGGTACTTACATTTAAAAAGTGAATCTATTTAGCAGGGCGAAAGTGTTGCTTCTAAAATGAAGATCTAACTGTTGCTAGAAATTACTAAATTAAGAATAGAACAAAAGAGAGGAATTGCCTCAACTTGCCAGGAATTTACATTTGTTGGGTGTGTCGATTCGTTGATTTAGATGAATGTAAGTGGATGAAACGAGCTGTTGTTGAATACTAGTTACTGATATAATAAAAATAAATAAAATAAGAGAATCGTCGTAATTTGTCAGATAGTTACAATTGAAGAGCGGTTCCTGTATATAGGTGCAAAAAAGTGTTTGGAAGCTGAAGAAATTAGAATATTGCTGACCGTGAGTTAGTGACATATATTACAAATAGAATAAAAGAACGGAATTGTTGTACAATATCAGATATTTACATTTTAAAAGTGATTCCTTTCAGTATAGAGAAAAGAGTTATAGAAAAAGAAGACTCTTTCTGATTTTTAGTTCCCGACACATTGGTGAATAAAATGAATTGTCTTAAATTGTCAGGTATTAAGAACTGAAAATTGAGTCGATTCAGTATGTGAAAAAGGGTGTTGGAAGCAGAAGCAGACTCGTTGTGATCCTAGGTTGTAGATATATTTTAAAATAAAATCAAAGAAAAGAATTTTCGTAAATTGTTTGATATTTACAATCAAAAGTTACAACATTCAATAGGGCGAAACGTGTGCTTTGTTATATATAATCTAGTAAGTTACTATATAACAATAAATGAAAAAACGGTACTTTTGAAATTAAATTACTGATTTTCGTAAATTGACAGATATTCCCTAATGAGATATTCACTATAGCGAAAGGAGTGTTTGCAAGCTGAAGTAAACTGTTGCTAATTGGTAGTTCCCGGGATATTTAAGAATGAAACAAAATAACGAAATTGTCGTTAATTCTTAGATATTTACATTTGGTTAGTGAGTCTTTTCACTAACAGAAAAGGAGTGCTTAGAAGATCAAGCAGTTATTTGCTGATCGATACTTGCCGACGGATATAAGAATGAATGAAAAATAAAAAGAAATGCAATATATTTTCAGACATTTACCTTTGAAAAGTAAGGTGTTACTTTAGGGTGATAGGAATGTTTGAAAGATTAACCACACTCATGCTGATCGTGTGATTAAACATGTTTAAGAATAAATTCGATGAACGCAATTGTTTTAAATTCACAGATAGTTACAATTAAAATCGAGTATATTCAGCATGGCAAAGGAGAGTTTGGAAGCTAAAGCAGATTCAAATCTATGATTCAAAACATATTTAGGAATAGAATCCTCGATAATTCTCAAATATTTAACAATGAAAACTATTCATTCATAGGGCAATGGGAGTGCAGGCAAGATGAAGAAAACTCTTGCTAATCGTTATTTGCCGACATATTAAGAAATAAGCAGATATAACAGAGTTGTCGTAAGTTGTAGGACTTTTACAATTTAAAAGTTTTTCTAATAAGTATGGCAAAGAGTTGTTCGGAAAATATAATAGTTTCTCATTAACGCTACTTACTAACATATTGAAGTGTTATGTGAAAGAATGGAATTATAATCATCTGTTATTTACAATAGGAAAGCGAGCCCATTCAGTAGGGCGAAAAGTAGTTTCGTTATAGTTAAGCATTCTTTTGATGAGCGTAGCTACTTGACTATTTTACAATAAAATGAAATAAGCGATTTATATACATTACCAGATTTTACGATTGACTAGTATTTAGTAGATCAAAATCAAAGTTTCAAATGTGAAGGAAACTCCTGCTGATCTCTAGTTGAATGCATATTTAAGAATGATACCACAGAACGGAATTGTAGTAAATTGTCAGATATTTACATTTGAAAAGTGTCTGATTTCAGCAGGGGAAGGGAGTGTTTGGAAGCTGAAGCAGACTACGTAGAAGCTGGCAAGACTGAAGCTGGCTCGTCGTTAATTACTGACATATTTCTGGAAAAATCATAGTACTTAATTGTTGTACTTTGTCAGATATTTACAATTGGTAATTAAGTCCATTCACTATGGCAAAACGAATGTCAGAAATATGAAGCTAAATATCGATCGTTAATTACAAACATATATAAAAGTAAAATAAAATATGGGAATTGTCTTAATTTGTACGTAAATTGGTATAACCTTGTAAAATTTGTCTTTATTGTCAGGCAGTTATTTCAGGTTGTCTACGAGATGTAAATTTGTTCGCAATTTAAAAAACCCATCACTTTCATATTATCTAAAAACACGTTTATCTTTAGTGTTTTGTTCCAATACATGCGTATTTTCAGAAATTTTGGAGTGCCAGCCAATATATGTAAACCACACAAAACTTCCATTTAGTCAGGATTAGTCTGCCTGAACGATGAATTCCCTTGTTGTAAAGCATTCATGTTAGTATACATAGCCATGTTTGTAATTATCTCATCAGGTACATATCTTTTGAAGTAATGAATCGGTGACGATAATTCACGCTCTTCTATATTTGGAGCCTCGAATGTATCTACAAGGCAAGACCAAGGTTTCCGTGACAATTTAATGAATGGCTTTTGTGTGAACATAATGTTGTCATAACTATAATGTATTATGCAGTTGCTATCGTTGTCCAAATCATTTGTTTCAGAGTGCTCCACATTTTCGTCTTGAAGCACTTCGTCAGCAGATATCTCATTTCTACGTACTTGATTCGCTCCAATACGCTTTATTGTCCGATCATCTAAACTTTCAACAAGCGGTGAATCTTCCTCGGTTTCATCTTCAGATAAATCGAAATCTCACCTTTCTCCAACATATCAAAAATTTTAGCTATTTAGAGAGATGGGCCAGATGGTTTATCCATGATTCTAATTCTTGTACACACTAACTAAATGTACCATATAATTTTTAAGAAAATTTTGGTATAATGTCGTTGATATAAGTCCGATCGAAGCTAAACCAAACCAATTCTTACTAATATTATCACCCAAAACCACATACTCAATGAGATTTCATAGATAACGCATCTGTTCATTACAATCCTTTTGGACACAAAAGTGTACATTATATTTCAACAACAAATCAAATTATAACGAATTGCTTGTCATATTTGTAATTTTACCACAAAAGATAACAGTTATTCACAAAAACAAACAAGCACTTCAAAAAGGTAGTTCATAAACGAGAAACTTCTAATTATTGTAATAAAATCTACGAGATAGTACCTGTTGATAAAACAGCAACACCACAAGGCATTTACAATACTTTTATCACATACTACTCACTAGAACGCTGCTGCTACTTGTATAAAAGTGAAGCACAGCTACACAAATGTATACAATCGGCCTATATGCCCACAATAATGCTTTAAGTAGAATTAATGCAATAGAAATTTAATTTACAGAATTCTGACCGCCACGTCTCAATGCGTTATTTGTCTGCCATTTACAATTGAATAGCCAGTCTATTCAGTATAGGAATGTTTGATAGCTCAATCAGAGTTATATTCTTCGTTAGTAAATGACATATTTAAGTATAAAACGAAGAAAGGGAATCGTCGTATTTCTAAATATTAATTATTGGTATGTGATGCATTCCGTAATGCAAAACAGTGTATTCATATGAAGTAGGTTAATTGTTAGTACTGACATATTTAAGAATAAAATAGAACAATTAACCTAAATTGTCAGATTTTTAAAATTGAAGTGCGATTTCGATAATAGAGCGGTAATTAGAATCTTATTAATCGGTAGTTGATGTCATTGTTATGAATGTAAAGAGAGAGAATGAAATAGTCCTAAATTTTCTACAGTAGGTGCAAGGTGCAAGGAGTTTTTCGTACATTAAACAATTTCAGCTAATCGTAAGTATCGGCATGTTTAAGAAAAAAATGAAATAGAATTCTCAAAATTTGTCAGATATTATCAATAGAAAAATGAGAAACTCAGTGTTGCGAAAGGAGTGTTTGGAAGCTGAATCACTCTCTTGCTAATCGTTAGTTACTGACATATTTAAGAATAAAGTGAGAGAACCGACCATACATATATTGTCACATATTTATAATTAGAAAGTTAGTCCATTGGGTAGGGCGAAAGGAGTGTTATTGTCATATAAAGCAGACTTGCTGGTCGACATTTTAAAAAATATCGACATTACGGTCCTAAATTGTTAGATATTTTGTTTAGAATGGATCTAGTCTGTAGGGCAGAAGTTCGGAAGATTAAATATACTTTCATTATCGTTAGATACTGACATATAAATATAAAGAGAAGCAACAGATTTGTTGTAGATTATTTGTATGTTTCAATTGAAAGGCGACTCCATTCAGTAATTCGAAAGGAGTGGTGGATGATAAAGATTCCTGCTGACCTATATTTACTGATATATTTAAAAATAAAATCAGAGATCGCAGATTTAAATTGTCTGATATTTACAAATCGAAACTATAGCCATTGAGTAGGCGAAATGCACGTTTCGGGAAATAAAGCAGATACTTGATGTTCGCCAGTTAACGAAATATATTTAAATAGGAAGTAATAATGGGATTCTAGAAAATTTACAGATACTTAATAATGAAAATTGAGTAATCTCAGCTGAGCGAAAGGATTGTTAGGATGATGAAGCGATCTCTTGCTAATCTTTAAATACTGACATATCTAAAATAAATTTTCTTAAATTGTCTGATATTTACAACTGAAAAATTAGTACATTCTGTAGGGAGAGAAAAGTGTTTTTAAATAGAAACAAATTATTGCTGATTGTCACTAGCCTACATATATAATAATGAAGGAAAAGGTAATAATTATCGAATATTGTTAGTTATTTACAATTGCAAATGTGATTTTGGATGATTTAAGGGACTTTCATTATTGTTAGTTAATGATATATTTACGTAAAAGACAAAAAATGGTAATGTATAGTATCTGTTATTTACATTTTTAAAGTAATTCAAATCAGAAATGAAGGATCCAGGGGAAGAAACCGATGAATCCAAAAAACTATATTTTTGGTTTTTGATGCAGTGTTGTTGGATGAAAGCGGACGTTTCTGTTGATTTAATGACGAGGGAAACACTATGATAAATCCGATACATTTTTAACAGTAATGGAAAACCCATGTTGGGGAAGAATATGTGAAGTCCACGACCTTCTGGTAAAAACTTTGTTAAGTCCATGCTTTAGTTCTGCTGTACAACTTGCAGAACTGATATCGGCCATTTAAGAAATGACTTGTTCACAGACTCCGTTCAAAAACATTCCCTAGTTAACGTGAAGTTTACAATAATACGTGGGTTTCTTTAGTTGTGATCGGTAGTAACGGACAACAAGGCATGGATGATTCCCTCAGTGTAGAAGAATGTGCACCACGTTCAACATCAAAGAAAAACCTTCATATGGAAGAATTCGAGTTGTAATGCAAAACTCAGACGAAAGACCCATGAGACCTGCCCAGAGTGCACCTGTAAATGACATTTTGAGAAGGTTATGATGTAGTAAAAAAATCATTAGGCGAGAAAACGAAATGGTGTCAAATGATAAAATTAACATATACCTGTCATGCCTAATTGTAATAGTACCTGTGCAGAGATGTAGGCCTTGAGAAGCGAAAGAGAAGAAATGAAATGAAATCTGTAAGTTTAACGTCCCACGATTATGCCGGTTAGGCTAAAGGAGACGGTGATAATGAGAGATGAGTGAAATGGTGGAATGAAGAAAGTGGGAGGAAACGAGAGAACCCCGAGAAAACCCACGAGCACGGTGTTTGTCCACCACAAAGTCCACACGGCGCGAGCTGGGATCGAACCAGGGACCCCAAGCACCGGAGGTGAACGCTCTACCACTGAGCCACCGCGCCCCCCGCGAAAGAGAAGAGTCTTAATGTGATGCATCATATTCATACCGAGTGAGGGTGGTACAAGAAGCATATACAGAGGAGGTCACTGTTTGTAAAGAAGCATTCATAGTATTACTTACAATTACAATTACTTCCAAACACTCGCTTTGCCCTGCTGTATAAACTAGCATTTCAATTGAAAATATCAGACAAATTAGGATATTACAAATTAGGATTTAATTTTTTCCTTAAATTAGTAAGTAACTAACGATCTAAAAATCACTGCCAGATGTTCCAAACACTCCTTTCGCTTTGCTGAGTGGAATCAGTTTTCAATTGTTAATAACTGACAATTTTCGAGAATTCGTTCTTTTATTCATTGTTAATACATATTTAACATGGCAAACAGTCTGCAACGAATCCAAGCTCGCCCTTCGCCCTACTCACTTTTCAATTGTAAAAATTAGATGATATTAGACAATTCCATATTTTCATTTCATTCTTAAATATATCGGCAGCTACCGATCAGAAAGAGTTCGAACATAGCTTGATATTCCGAACATACCTTTTCGTTTTCTGAATAACCTCACATTTCCAATTTTAATAATAGCAGACAATTTAGGACAAAACCATTATTTATTTTACTCTAAAATTTTTCAGTAACTAACGATCACCAACACTCTGCATTACTATTTCGAAAGACCATTCACCCAAGTCAATAGACTCGAATTACAAATATAAATATTTGACAAATTACGACAATCCGTTCCATGACGTTACACTTAAATATGTCAGTAAGAAGCGATAATAGGAAACTCATCCATCGAACCTTTCTTAGCTATACCGGATGGAGCAACTTCTCAATTGTAGATATCCAACAGTTTATACCTATTTCGTTATTTCTCTTTGTTCCACAATATATCGGCAAAAAAAGACCACTATAAGTTTGCTTTATATTAAAAGCGCTCCTTTTGCACATATAAACGGACTCACTTATCGATGTTAAATATTTGAAAATTTCCCAATTCCAACGACAATTGTGTTTTTTCTGTTTTTTGCGTGTTATGTCGGATAAAACAATCAGCACGAGTTTGCTTAATCTTCCATCAGTTCTTTTCGCCCTGGTAACACCTTATTTGAAAGAGTGCATTTATGAGAAATTAGCAAAATTCTGTTCTTTCATTTATAGCTAAAAATGTCAGTAACTAAAGATCAGCAAGAGTATAATTTCTCAGCTCCAAAATCAAATCTGGCTTTATATTATAGAATCGCTCTTCAATTGTAAATATGTGACATATTAATACAATTATGGTATCTTGTTTTATTGTGCAATATGTCAGTAAGTAAAGTTCACAAGAGAGTGCTTCAAGCTCCATATACCCCTCTGCTCTACTGAATGGGCACTCAATTTACAACAATTGCAATATTTCATTCTATCTTCAATATGTAATTAGGGTACGATCACAGGGAGTATGCTTTATTTTGAAAACACTCCTTTGCCACTACTAACTAAATTCACTTTTCGAATCTTACACCCCACAAAGTATGAGAAATTCGTTGTCTCATAGTAAACTAAAATATATCGGTGCCAAAAATTAACATGAGTTTTCTTAATCTTCCCAAACTCCATATGTTGGATATGGCACCAACATACCTCTCAAGCACTGCAACTGTCCAAAATGACTATGCAGTATCTTCCATTTCTACCTTTCCTCGGACAAAATATGTTAATGTGACAAAATCTAAATTGTGTTAGCAGAAGGTTTACAAAACTGCAGAAAATAACTATAGTGCCCAGCGTTTCCCAGCAGAGTTATTGAAATGGCCTCAAAGAATAGTCCCTGATGAATTGTTTTTCAGGAAGTTCAGGTGCGAATATGTGCGAATTCGTGAAATACATGTTTCTTTGTGTGTGGTGACAGAACACCGAAGTTAATAATTCTTACTTTTTAAGTACAGGACGTCTATAGTTGATAATGAAGCTGAGACAGATGACAAAATGAGAGAAAAGAAAGGACATTATCAGAGGCAGCAAACATGGCATGTCCAGACATGGGTTTTGACGCTATTGGACCTGGTGATCAACCAGTCTACGTTAGTGAAAACATTCGATTAACTGTTACCAGGTTTGCAGTCAAGTGTACCAAAAACTGTATAAAAGTGCCAATAATCATGACGACTTTTGAAGAAACATACACAATTGCTTGATGGAGAACTGACGTTTAAATTCTAGAGACAGATGGTACGTCGATCAAATCCTGGTGGTCGTCCATCGAAGGATTCCAGAGAATCTATTGACAGAACCAAACGAAGGAAAACAGAAGACCTACGTACATCTGTAAGTACATCGAAACTGGCCTTTGCTGGCAAAATGTGGTTTCGGGCATCAGGACAACAAGATGCTACAAAAGAACTTTGTGAGATGACAGAAATAACTCCGACTAGAGTTTGTGAGACAAGCGTTTATGAGCGCAAAGCGTACACACAAACTGTACAGCAATGAAGAGACGCTGTGATGGAAGTGCAGGTCACAGCGTATACAACCAGAACTTTCAGCAGGACAAGACATTATGTTTGAAAAAGATCTGCTGTTTGAGTCTTTCGTGCCAATTCGGCCAGTTGTAGGCAAGGAAATTCTAATGTAGCAGAGTCCTCGAATGTCATCAATGAAATACTACTGCCCTATAAGATTTCGGTTTTGCAAGGGAAAACATGACAACACATAAAGTCCGGTGCATCGAACTGCAGATTCAAAATCTTCACCCATCAACTGTGAACGTCAATGGAACCCAATAGTCGATGGAAAAGTTTGCAATGCACTCATGAACAGCAAATCTCCTCCAAAGTGTTATATTTGTAAAACAACTCCTAAAGAAATCAACGATTTAGAGTGCGGACTCGCACCAAATTTTTTCAAGTAACAGAGTTTTCTGAACAACTGATTACACGTTTTTTGGTGATACTATCTGTAATTAACTCTGGGTTTGATGTTGATTCCAACGCTTTTCACATTTATGCAGTGGAGACAGACAAACTCTTCGTTCTCCTTTAAACTTTGTTTCTATATGTCTGCTAGTGTCCATGAAATTGCTGTTGATGGATCGGCTGCGATACAGAATGCAATTTTAAGCTTTCTAAAGAAACACGGAATGAAGAGTTAGGAATATTTAGGGATCACTCGCGCAAATTCTTGCACTATTACAAATCAGAATGTGCTCGGTATGCTTCTTATTACTTCTCATTCTTTTCTTTCGAGTATTAGGCACGTGGCTACCGTTAAGGAAAGACGATACTTGTCACACGAAGAATGACTGTTGTTGAAGACATCGCAGCTTGGATACGAAGAAACCAACGTGGCGTCCAGCAGCCGAAATAAGGTATCCCATCTGCATTTAGCAATATCGACAGCAAATCTTTGCTCTTTTTCATTCTTAATGCTATAAATATACAATTCTCGCATATTTGGGACTTGAGAAGCAATTTGTACACAAATTAAAGTTTTTGGCCAGGTTTTTGCTCGTCCTGAACCACTGTGCACCCTAAAGTAACACCTTACTTTTCAAATGTAAATGTGTGAAAATTTATTGTAATTCTTTATCTTTTTTTTTCATTTCATTCTCATATCCGTCGGCACGTATTGAAGAGCAAGTAACTGCTTGATCTTCTAAGCACTCCTTTCATGTTACTGAATGGACTCACTAACCAAATGTAAATATCTAAGAATTAACGACAATTTCAGTCTGTTCAGTAAGTAATGAAGGTCAAGGGTCTGCTATATTTGCAAGACATACCTTTCGCCCTAGTTAATTTACTCGAATGTAAATTTCTAAGTTTGAATCTGTTCCGTTCTCTCATTCTGTCAAACATTTCAAAAACAAACGATAACCAACAGTCCTTTTTATCTGCGATAACTGCTTTCGTCCTGCTGTATGTACTCACTAATCAATTGTAAATACATGACAGTTTACGACAATTCCAATCTTTGATCTCACTCATATATGAAGGAAACCAACGATCAGCCAGTTGCTGCTTCACATTCCAAACATCTCTTTAGCATTACTAAATGGACTCACTGTTTAGCAAGAGTTCAGTTACAGTTTCGAAAACTATTAACTCTCTACTTGATAGACTCCTTTTCAGTTGTAAATATCTGAAAATTTACAAGTCCATTATTTCATTGTATTCTTAAATATTTTTTATAACTAAAGATCACCAAGAGTCTGCTACATCATTGAATCATTTTAAAATTATAAATAGACATTTTACGACAATTCCTTTCTTTGTCTTAATACTTAAATGTGTCCGCATATTATTATAATTTTTTCTTTGTTGTTGGTGATCTGCGGAAGTTCATTTCTCCGGTGTTACGTTCAGGTTCACTTCTGATATAGGCTCACTGGTTAAATGGCGCTAAACCCAAAATCTATTATTAGTATTATTATAATAACTAGAGAAGAGAAAAAAAGTTTTAGGGTACTAAATTTGTTGACATCTTTTATTTCTTCGTAGTATGGACTATATTGTTGTCTTGGTGTGAGAACCATTTTAGATAGGCTTTCACGAAGATCTCACTTTTTTCAATTAAAAGTCCTAAAACCTCTCAATAGTATGACCATTTGCTTAAATCAATTGCATCGCATAAGAATTCACTTGGTTTACATAATACCTTGGTCATCACCATACTGCAAATATTCTCGCTTCGTATTTTACGTGAGGAGATAAGGTGTGTTGTCTATTGTTTTCAAATCTGTTTTGTCTCAGGTTCAAAATGGTGGATGTAAGAAATACATTGAATTACGATATATATTTAAAACCTGGTTGTATGATCTTTTTAAAGTTAAATGATGTGCTCAAAACTCAGATCTCTTTTACATTTTCCTATATAAAAGATTGTCTGAAGAGAAATGAAACTGATATGCGAAATGAAAGTGTTACATCCCACTACTTAGTATATCTTAGTTCGTGCGTAGTGGGATGTATTAACTTCGAGGGGAAACGAATACGAACAGAATACGCTGCCGACTGTGTCCAGCATTCAGATCAGGGAACAAGCCTCGTCAATATTTTCCCTCATTCTCTGCCACATTTGTGTCTTCAATACTTCATCAGAGGATGTTCAAGCTTCTGATACAAAGTGCCTATATTATCTATAGTACACCAAAAGTTTTGATTTTATAATACTGTCATGGATAACATCAATGTTTTCTGGATCAGTGCTATGGAAGATGCAGTGCAGCGAAGTTAATAAAAAAATATCTTTCACCGTATAGAAATGTGAAACACGAATTCTCACAGTGGTTTTAGAAGTTGCACGTTTTTTCAACAATTGACACTTAACTTGGTGGCTTTTTGGTGTGATACCGTTCTAGTAGATGTACAAAATCAAAGCTCTGTAGCCTCCGATGAGCCGGCGCTCCATAGAGGCTACAATGAGCTTATCCACTCTGTTCGACTCGGCTCAGATGATCCATCCTCTCGATTTTGCTGGGTTCAGGTCCGCCACATCTTGGAAGACGTGATATGTGAGTTGTCTCTCTGAGCTCGGGTCTGTAGTGAATAAGACGCGAGCCGACCAATTTAAACCAATTGCACAATTAGAGTCAGCACGTTTCATTCATCGCATTTAAATAAACTGAATTTCTTCGGTAGGAGTAAGATCAATTGCTGCTTTTATGGAAGAGTATGTATGTCAGGGTTATAGATATTTCCTGAATGTAGTTTCTATTTAAAAACATCCTTGTTTCGGCTGTGAATAGGATTCTTGCAAAACAAAGTTCTTGTAATAGCAGGTGTAAATTTTCAACTGGATAAATTTCTTGTATAGCTATATAGATGAATTATTGGATTTACGCAGTGTTTAGTTGCTTTTATCAATTCAGGTGAGTTGGGACATGGCCTTTATTAGACATTTTAAAAACAAATACTAAAAATAACGTTGTTTCATTATTATTAAAAATAAAACTTCAGAGGTTTTGTTTACATCACTTTTCGCATCCATACAGCACGTAGGATTTTTTTCGGAGAAAAGATATTCAAGTGACAATTACCTCATATCCTTTTTCCTGTTTATATAACTAGTTGTTCTATTGGAAATATCATTAAAGTGTTTTGAGTATCAACTTGGGGAACAAAGAAGCTGATGGTCTATCACACTTCATAGCGTAAGCGTGAGGACTAATGAATTATCGGAAAATGAATTACCTATAAGGTAGTCCAAACTTTTGAACAAATAAAGGGTAAATTTGAATAGGCCTAATATAGGTAATTTAAAAGAAAACTATATAGAAACATAATTTGACAGAAACCTGAAACATCTTGTCTACCTTTCGGTTCAATCTTTCGGTTATTCACTTATAAAATGTATCGATGTATTTTGTCTCCAACTTTTTGTTATATACAGTATATAACAGGGGTGATAAGAGGTAAGAGTGGTTAGTTACATAACTTAAAGACGGTTCCGATTAAGCGCGGTACTTGTAACGAAGCTACAATAGCTAGCTACAAATTTTGTACCTCTAGACTTAGCGGAGCTACAAGTCAAAACGTGTAACTTGGAGCAATAACTAAGAAAAAATGTTTATATTGTTGTTCGAATATTACAAAAAAGCTAAAAATAAACCTTTTCCAGGACCAAAAGTATTTTGTAACACCTTTTTCTCGTAATTTTCAGTAAATTTTTATATCATGATAGGAAGAAAAAAATGATTGTATTTTGATTTATATGTCCATTTAGTTTATAAGAATGTTCCAATTAAAATTTTCTAAAAGAAATTGCATACTGATGATCGGTCAAAAGTATAGTAATGACTCTTATAATAGTCTTACATGCTTTTTAAAACAGCAGAAAAACGCATACTTTACTGTGAAATGTAAATTGACCGACTAAGCTATTATGTAATATCTTAACCAAACTTTTAAGTTCAATTACGCTTGTATATCTGTGTTTATGACAAGAGAAGTAGCAATTTCGTTTCTGATAAACATTAATAGTTTTAGCGAACTGCAATTTTTATCATGTAGCTGTAGACCTGCTACTTTTGAAAAATAACCTCCCGATCTCTGCTTATAGTGAATTAATGTTTGCAAATGTTGAATATTATATACTTGCCTTCTACGTGTGCCTCTCCAGTCCACTCTAGGCGATCTTGCGTTCGTTGATCTCAACAAGCAATAGGAGGAACTTGATCAACTTGCTCAGTTGGTTTTCTATATGCTCAAAAAACTGTTACAGTTAAGGATATGATTTAGAATACTCGGGTCATTACCGAAGGAATACTCGGCCCTACTCACCCGAAAAAATGAAAACTACTAGACACTGCTTAAATCGTATATTGTTTAAGAAAGATATGCTAATACTTTATCGGGTTTTAAAAATTGGTATCAACCGGCTCGGCTCGAGCCCTGAGCCTCCACTACAGCTTAAGCTCCGGCTCGGTTCAAGTGAATCACAACTCGAGTCGTGATGATTGGAATGAGTTATTGGCTCCGTTCGGCTAGGCTCAGGTGACCCATTCCCTAAACAGGGTCGGTTGACATTAGCTACCGGCTCGGTTCGGCTCGGCTAAGCTAGGTTGAGGTGATTCATCGGCTCGAGCCTGTTCGGTTGGGGTGAGCCATCAGCTCGGTTCGGCTCAGCGCAGGTAAGCCATTGTCTCGAGTTGGCTCAGTTGGAATGAAGCATCGGCTGGAGCCAGTACGGTTGGATGAGATGATAGCTCGACTAACTTATCAGTTCGGCTCGGCGGTGACTGAGCCGCGAGCCGAGCTGCTCTAGCCGTTGACAGAACTACTACTTGGTCCTAAAAAATACCGATTTAAAGCCATAGAGAAAACAACTTATATTCACTCGGAAAATACACGTGAGAGATTGTTCGGTGTAAGATCATGCCGATGCTTCACAAAGCTGCTGTCATTCTTTTGAGATAGAATCTAGCTAATGTGATACTATTGATAGCAATTAAGACATTTTAGTAAAGACGTATTAGTTTTAGAGTTCGTCGTGAAAATCTATTTGAAATGGTTGTAATACATCAAGATAACAACAAACTGTTTATAGCTGTAACCAGCGATTTAGATTAGATTTTCTCGTTGGGAAGGAAGCAAGCATTAATACGTGTATTTGGGTCCATATAAAAGTTTTTCTTGTTCTTTGGCTCCCTCTTTAGATCCTACACTTACTCTTTATAGACGTCCAGAGAGTGTGGGCGCTCCCGCACAGTAAGTTTCCATTTGTCACGCCATTGAAGCTGTCTCGTATATGACAAATTAATTAAGGGAACAATATTGACAAATCTCAAAGCCATACTAATGTATATCATTTCTAGAGCACCTAATAGTAAATATTTTTTAATGAAGTGGGCCCTAGTCTCATTTTTTAAATTTACCTTCTGTGTGCTTTTTTGTTTATACAATGCACTGAAGATGTTTGATGGTTTATTTATAATCTCATCTTCGTATCGTATATGAGTGACAAAAATTGTCTTAAAACGGACCTCTATCGAAGGGCAGGTAGCTTCTCTGAAAGAGGGCAGTTGCCCGATGGACCTCACAAGTTACGACCCCTGTTGTAAGAACAAACTTTGAGGAAATGATATATCTCACAAAATTTAATACCCTAAAACTATTTCCATTTCCTACTTATAATAATGATAATATTAATAATAAATTTTAATTTTAGTTTAGGGTCTCTTTCAGCAGAGAGAATATATGAGAACGTACGAGAACGAGAACCTACTGCATAAACGTAGGCCCCGAACCACAAAAACTCCTCACTGGATTTGAACCCGGGTCTCGCACACCAAAGACGCGTACATATATAGTTTGTTTAATATTGACTTTAGCGCCAGTTCAGTAAATCTCTTAATAACTCCCCCACCCTTTTTTTTTATCGTATACTGAAATTGGATAGCGTTTTTGCTTTATTACGAGCAAGTTCTCTCCGTTTTCTATTATGGTCTAAATGTATCATTACATTAAGTTATATAAAGAGAACAGAGTATTTCAATCAGCAAACAGTGAGCTGTGTTGGTAAGTCTCGTTAATTTTTATCTTTTTGAGTCCCAACCATTACGTCGACTGCGATGTTTGCAAACTTACAACCTCAAGGGGGGAAAAATTTGGCCTCTAATTATACCTTGGAGGACTGTATAATTTTAAAGCGAGTCTATTCAGTGGAGCGAAAAGTGTGTTCTGGTAATATAAAGCATACTTTTGATGAATGCTAGTTACTGAACTCTTTTAATAAAATGTATAACAGAATTATCTTAAATTGCCAGATATTTACAATTGAATAGCAAGATTATTCAGCAGGGCACAATGAATGTTTAGAAAGTGTAGCAAGCTCTTGCTGATCGGTAGTTGCCGATATATTTAAGAACGAAATGAAAGAACGGAATTGTCAGTTATTAAAATTGAAATCGCGTGTATGCTGTAGGACGAAATGTGTGTTAGGAAATTTTAGCAGACTCTTGCTGATCGTAGGTTCAGGGCTTATTTAAAAATAAAATGAGAAACTAGAATTGTCGTAGTCCGATACTTACAATTAAAGTAAATCCATTCACTACAACGAAAGGAGTGTTCTGAGCAGATTTTCTTGATCCTTAGCTACTGACATGTTTAAGTTTAAAATAAGAAAACGGATTTATCGTAAATTATCACGTATCTATTTTTGAAGGTGAGTGTAAGTAGCAGGGTGAAAGGAGTGTTTGGGAGATGAAGGAGACTCTCGCTAATCGATCGTGAAAGATTAAAATGAAAGAGGAGAATTGTGGTAAATGTCTAATATCTACAATTCGCTAGTGTGTCCATTCAGTAAAGTGAAAGGAGTGTATGCAGCATGAACACGTTCTTGTTGATTGTTAGTTACTGACATATTTAAGAATAAAATAAAATGACAGAATTTTCGATATTTGTGAGATATATAAATTGATGAGTGATTTCAATATATGGGGCGAAAGGAGTTTTTGCAAGCTGAAGAAACGATACTCTTGTTGATTGTATGTTACACACTTCTTTAAGAATAGAATTAAAGGACTGACCAGTCCCAAATTGTCTTATATTTACAATCGGAACATGTGTCCTTTGGCTATGGCGATAGGTGTCTTTTGGTGTATAAACCAGACTTGATGATAATTAGTTAATGATTTACCTGGTAGACACCCTATCAATTCTTGTCCATTTAGACCAATTTTTTTCGCCAGATTCTCCGGGACTCTCTACCTTCCTTTGGAAAATCCCTTGCGCGTGCATGCTAGGATTGCGAAACATGGAAAATTCAATACAGCAGATAAGACTTCAATGAATTTTTTACCCGCCCTCTTTACGTTGGGTAGTTTCCGAACTAATGGCGCCCGAAAGTCACTTTCCCAATTCAGATTTTAGAAGCTGAAGAAATAAGACCCTTGCTCATCTTTAGTTACTGACATATTTAGGAGAAAATTAAAGGATCGAATTGTCGAAGTTAAATATTAACAACTGAAAAGTGAGTCGATTCTGCAGGGCGAGAGAAGTGTTTGGAAGCTGAAGCTGACACGTGGTAATCCTTGGTTGACACATACTTAAGAATAAAATCAAACAGCGAAATTGTCGTAAATTGTCTCTTTTACAACTCAAAGATTAGTCCATTCGGTAGGGCGAAAATACCGTTTGGAAGATGAAGGAAACACTTACTGAGCGATATGTACCTTTATATTTAACAATATAATATAAGAACCCAATTGCACTAAATCAAGTTTCGGAATCCTAGCATGCACTCTCCAAATTATCGTGGAAGTCCCGGGTAATCTCCCAAATGAAAATAGGTCTAAATGGACATGAATAGATAGGGTTTCTACCGGGTAAAAATAATTCGTATGCATTAAGTTAATGTAAACAACAAATATTAAATGACGGACACCTTCATTCCCGTTGTGTGGTTGCATAATCGCCCGGTTCTGATGCCCGGTTCTGAGTATCAAGTGTAGCCAATTTGTACTCAAATGCTCCTGAAAAATTTTTGGAGTGTCGGTAAAGCACAACAGACGAAACTGCGTGTTTCACATGGGTGAAAACACTAAACTAACAATGCCTGGAAACGCACACACACTCAGTAAACGAAAGTACAAAGTGTTGGAAATGTAAGGATTAGAGTCAACGATATGAAAGCCATTGACAATTCACCAATAATATTCCCTCAAACGAATTAATATGATGTGCAAGGTAGCATACCAATAAGAATGCAACAACTAAGGCCAAGTTTGATTTTTGCAAGTGGATTCACTGAGAAACTGAGTAAAAAAAGATGTCACTAGTGGGATCGCATGATAGATATTGAAATGTGGCCAATATAGGTATTGATATCGTCATGTAGCTAATGGGCAAATGTCAACATGTCTCACTACTTCTGGGACACCGTCCTTCGTGCGAAAAATAGGAAAATAAATACCCAGGTCTTGAATCTGATGCCGTAGGCTCCCAGTAAGATTGGAAAGAGCGACCACGTGAGCGAAAGCAAGCGCTCTAGTTCTGAGGCATCAAGGTAGCTTAACTTTGTCTTTATTCATTTCCTTGAGGGGTACACACTTTGTTTGGTAAGCGCTCTTGTGCGCTCCCGACGTGCTTAGGTGTTTCATTTTCTTACTGCTACTACCCAGTCGGAAACCATCAGAGCTTTAAAACGCTTTTTCCTATTTCTCATGTTGTTTTAGTTTCCATATGAATGGTGACCCAACACTAGTTTTACATGTGCAAATTTCGTTCACTTTGACTTGGCATGTGTTGGTTGAGTAAAGTACAAATTTCTGAATTTATTTTTATATATTTCGTATACGCCATGTGTGCCAGAAGATGAGGAACATGATACAAGACTATTTTCGCCCTCTACGTGAGTGTGACTCTATTTAGGGAGGGTAAAAGACTTGGCAGTAGAGGCAGACTTTTGCTTATCATTAGGTCAAAACAATTGTCAATTGTCAGATATTTACATTTTGAAAAGTGAGGCCATTCTCTATGACATAGTAGGTGTTTGAGTTAAGAACCAGACTGTGCTAATCTTTAGTTACTGATATATTTAAGAATAAAATAAGAAAACGTTTGTTATTGAAATATGTGTTTAAAATGAATATACTAAATTGAAATATTTACATTATAGAAGTAAGTCCATATAATAGGGCGAAAAGAATGTTTAGTGGATAAAGCAGAATCATGATGATCGTTAGTTTCCGGAATGTTTCAGAATAAAATAAAAAAACAATTGTAAATGGTCCGATATTTACAAATGAAAAGCGAGTCTATTCACTATGGTTAAAGGATGGCTTGGACACAAATAATACCCTTGGGAAACGTAGTATGATGACATGTTTATAAGAGAAGATTTAATGAGAAAGCCGTAAATGTGTTTTGCTATATAAAAAAGAATTTGATGATCGTTAGTTACAAAAATATTTAAGAATAATTTTCAAAACGGAATAGATCTAAAATAGTAGTCGTTTACATTTTAAATGTTAGTTCATTGAGTAGTGCGAAAGGTGTGTTATGGTACTAAAAGCAAACACTTATGGACGCTTCTCTTGACAATTTATATAATCAAATAAAATAACGGAATTATTTAAATTCTTAGATAATTAAAAATGAATAATTGTTTTACTCAGGAGATAAAAAAAATTGGTAGATGAAACGACCTTTCGTTATCTTAAGTTACTGCCATATTTAAATATAAATGAAAGACTAGAAACGTAATCAACTGTATGTGTTTTATAATTAAAAATTAAACCCATTCACAAGGGCAAAAAAAGATTAGAAGATGCAGCAGACTCTTGTGATAATTAGTTACTGACATATTTAAGAATACATAAGAAAAACGGAATCTTCGTACAATATAAGAAATTTGTAACTGGAAAATGAGTCTATTTAGCAAGGCGAAAGTAGTGTTTGGAGATGAAGAAAATCGTCACTGATTGTTAGTTAATTTTATAATTAACAATAAATTGAAAACTGTCTATTCTGTATTTGAAAATCAGTGTTTGGAGAAAAAAGTCTTTTGGCTATCATTACTTACTGATGTATTAAGAAAATGAATGAATAGATTTGTCGTAAATTCTTAGTTATATTCAACTGAAATATCAGTCCATTCCGTAAGTCGAAAAAAGCGTTTCGAGCTGAAGTCTAATCTTTCCCACAGTTTGGTCCTGAGATAATTAAGAATAAAGTGAAACAATATAATTGTTGTAATTTTCACATATTTACAATCGAAAAGCTTGGCTAGTAAGCCGAAAGTGCAGTGTGCAAGTTTTAGAAAACCCTTGCTAATCGGGGTTGATGATATATGTGTTAATAATGAAACATTGTAATTGTGCTAAATTTTGGTATGAGTTCGGATCTTGAAATTTACTCTCATTTTCATTAGTTACTCAAATATATCAGTATAAAAAGAGGGAACGGAATTGATGCAAATTTTCAAATATTACAAACGGTAAGCGAAACAGTTTATTAGGCCGAGATAGCAGAAATAGAACCCTGCTAATCGGTAGTTTTCTACAGATATGAATGTAATGATATAACGGATATGTTAATTCCGAGGCATTTGCAAATAAAAGGTGGTTCTGTGGTTCAAAACAAGAGTTTGGAAGATAAAAAGGAGTTATATTATGTTAGTTACTTACATATTTAACTGAAAATATAAAGAACGTATTTGTCGTATATTCGATGTCTATAATTTAATAGTGATTAAATTTTCAAACGCAACAAAAGAATTGGAAAAATATATGGTTAGTTACTGACATGTTCAAGGATATAATGGAAGAATGGAATTGTAGTAAATTGTCAGTAACTTACAACGAAAAAGGAGTCTATTCTGTAGAGCTAAAGGGTGTTAGGAACATGAAAAAGGCTCATGATAATCGTTACTTGGCGATATATATAGAACAAAAAGAAAAAATGTTTTTGACGTAAATTGTCAGATATTTACTTTTGAAATCGCGTGTATGGAGTAGACCGTAAAGAGTGTTTGCAAGCTGGACCCACCTCTTGTTTATTGTTACCTAAGGAATTATTTACGGATAATATTTAATAACGGAATTGTAATTTGTCAGATACTCATAATTGAAAAGTGGTATATCAGCTAGTATATCAGCTACTCACATATTGAACAAAAAAGCGAAAGAAAGGAACACTCGTAAATTGCCAGACATTTACTATCGAAAAGAAGTATATTAACACGAATAGTGCGTTTTAGTATATCAGGTAAACTCTTGATACTAGTTAGTTACTAACATACTTTAGATTTTAATGAAATAATGGAAAAGTAATATATAGGTTTTTTAAATTGAACACGAGTCTAGTCACTACAACGAAAGGAGCGTTTCCAAGCAGCGGGCAACTCTTGCTAATCTGTATTTGCCGTCATTTTTAACAAGAAAATGTATATTCAGTGTTGTGGTAATTGGTCAGGTAATTACATTGAAGTCGCTTCTATACAGTAGGGAAAAAGCCGAGTTTGGAAGATTAACTAGACTTTTACTTGTTAGTTAATGACATCTAAAAAAATCAATTGAGAAAATGACATTATCTTTAGTTAGTGACATATTTTTGACTAGAATGATAGAACTTATTGAGTAAATTATCAGCTATTTACAATTGAAATGTAAGTAATGTTTGGAAGCAGGAGCAGATTCGTTTTGATCCTAGGTGAAGATATATTTAAGTATAAAATTTAGCAACGAAATTGTCGTAAATTGTCTGATACTTAGAAGTGAAAAATTAGTCCATTCGGTAGAGCGAAAGGTGTTTGGAAGAATAAGGAAACTTTTGGATATCGTTTTATGCCGACATATTCAAGAAGAAAAAGATATAACAGAATTGTTAGATATTTAAAAATGAAAAGATGTTTGATTGACCAGGGTGAAAAAAGATTTCGGATGATAAAACGGACTTTATTATTCTTGGTTACTGACATATTGAAGTTTAAAGTGAACAAACTGAATTTCGTAAATTGTCTGTAATTTACCATTTAAAAGTGTTTGCATTCACAAGGGCGAAGAGAGAGTTGGAAGATGTTTCAAATACTTGCTGATTGTTTGTTTCGTATATTAAAACGAAAACGAATGAACACAATTGTAAGAAATTGTATTCAAATTTGCAATTGGTAAGGGAGTCTATTCCGTGAAGCGACAGAAGGGATTGGAAAATAGCCAGACTCATGCTAAACGTTTGTTTCCAACCAGTTTTAGAATGAAATGAAAGGACGGAATGTCGTTAATTTTCTCATATACAGAACTAAAAGCGAGTCTATTTATCATTGCAAAACCGTCTTATGAATCTAAAGAACACATATTGCTTGAAGACATATTTAAGAATACTTCTTTACCTTATGGTCATAAACGTAGGACGTAATACTTAACCTAATATTTAAGAAAAAAATGATTATTGGATTGGTCGTAATTGTAATATATTTACCATTGGTAAACTAATGCATTCAGTAGGGCGAAAAAAGTGTTTGGAAGATTAACCACTCACTTGTTGATCATAAGTACTGACATATTTGTGAATGAGTTGAAAGTCGAACATTTATAAATGTATATGGAAAGGGGTGAAGGGAGTGTTTCAAAGATGTACCAGACTCTTCCCGCTTGTTACTGAATAGCGTATTTAAGTACTAGATGAAAGAACTAAGTTGAAAAAAGTCTGATATTTTGATAGGAAAAAATTATACAATTCAATAAGGCGAAACGTGTGTCTGCAAGATGAGCAAGACTATTGTTGATCACTAGTTGCTGACTTATTTAAGAATAAAATGAAGGAATGAAATTGTAGAAAATATCAGATATTTATATTGAAAAGAGAGTCTTTTCATTAGGACGAAAAGAGGGTTTGAAAGGTGAAATAGCCTCTTTCTCACCGATAGTTGCTAACTTATTGAGAATATAGTGAAAGGACAGAATTGTCGCAAATTAACAGATATATGCAATTAAATGTGTTCAATCAGGACAGCGAAAGAAGTGTTAGAAACATTAAGCAGAATCTTGCTGATGAACACTTATTGACATTTTTAAGAATAAATTGAGAGAAAGGAAGAGACGTAAATTATCTATTAGAAAAAAAGTTGTTACATACATAGGCCAAAAGAAGAGTTCGGAAGTTGAAATAGACTCATCATCGTTAGTGACAATGACGAAGTATTTTAAAGGAATTGTCAAAATTGTCTGTTTTACAATTGTAAATTGAGTCTCTTCAGTAGATGGAAAGGAGTGTTCGGATGTTAAGGCGACTCTTGCTTATCGTTAGTTACTCATATCTTTAAGTATAAAATGAGAGAATGGAAAAAACAGAATTGTGAGATATTTAGAATTGAAAAGTTTAGCATATAAAGTTGACTTTAGATGGTCGTTAGATACTGAAAAATTTTCAAATTATTTGAGCAATGAAGTTGCCGTTAATTGCTAGATAATTCAAGTTTAATAGCGGGTCTATACAATAGGACAGGAAGAGTGGTTGGAAGTTGAAGTAAACTCTTCCTGACGGTAGATTGACACATATTTAAGTATCAAATGAAAGAAGGGCACATTCGTAAATAATCAAATATTTAGAATTGAAAAGTGAGGAAATGTTCTATTGTGAAAGCGGTGCTTAGAGGGTGATGCAGACTTGTTTTCGATCACCAGTTCAATGCATACTTGGACTGAATTCTTGAACGTAATTCATTTTAATTGTCACTTAAGTTGAATTGAAAACTGAGTGGACTCAGTGGTCGAAAGGTGTGTTTAAAAGCTCATATTTGTCAAATTTTTCAAGTTAGTTAGCACGTCCATTCACTAAAGCGAAACTTGTCTATTGAACATGAAACCAGCTTTTGTTGATAGTTAGTTATTAACAACTATCAACAACTAACAACTACTTAAAGATTAACGAGCTTAATCTTCCAAACACTTTTTTCGTCCTATTGAATGCATTAATTTACCAATGGTAAATATTTTACAAATTACGACAATTCCAATCATTCAATTTATTCTTAAATATTAAGTTAATTTTTACGTCCCACGTATATGACCGTTATATTAGAAGAGTATTCTTAAATATGTCGTTAGGCAACAATCTCCACTAGTATTCTTTAACTTCATAAGACTGTTTTGCGATGATGAATACACTCGCTTTTAGTTTTATATATGTGAAAATTTACGACATTCCGTTCTTTCATTTTATTCTAAAACAGGTTGGGAACAAACGATTAGCATGAGTAGGCCTATTTTCCAATCCCTTTTGTCGCTTCACGGTATAGACTCCCTTACCAATTGCAAATTTGTAACAATTTACTACCATTGTGTTCATTCCTTTTTATTTTAATATACGAATCGAACAATCAGCAAGAGTTTGCAACATCTTGCAACTCTCCCTTCGCTCTTGTGAATGTAAACACTTTTAAAAGGTAAATTACAGACAGTTTTTGAAATACAGTTTGTTCACTTTCAACCTCAATATGTGAGTAACTAAGAATAATAATAAACCGTCTTATTTTCCGATATCTTCTTTCGCCCTAGAGAATAGAACAACTTTTCATTTTTAAATATCTAACAATTCTGTTATATATATATATTTTTCCTGAATATGTCAGCAAATAACGATATCAAAAAGTTTCCTTCATCTTCCATACACCTTTCGCCCTATCAAATTGATATAATGGAGAACAATTTGAATCAAATAGACTTTTTCCAGCACATCCTTTTAAGTAATACCGAGCATCAAATATGTTTGGAGTGTGGAAAAGCATTTCCAACCAAAAAAGGGTTAAATATACACAGGGCAAGGAAACATGCTACACAGGAGCATCAAACAGATACCGAAGATTTTGTACAAGAACTCACAAGGTTAAAATGAAGCATGTGGGTGATAAAAAGAATCCCAAAAGGAGCACGTAATGTTGTCGCAGGCAAACTGGCATCTAAAATAGATGATTGTATTAACAAGAATGATTTTTTCTCATGGAAAAACTTGTTCATTTTCGCATTTTGTAATTTGTCTCCCCAAAAATAGAAGCTCAGTGACAGTAACAAAAATTATTAAGCAAAATTTAAACGAAATCACCCCTACAGATCCCGTGTCTCTTCCAGGGCAAAAAAATAAAAAAACAGATGTAACAAATAGAATAATATTCATAATATTTGAGTTCGATACAAGAGGGGCGCTAAGATTGTTAGCTTTAGACGATAGTTTAGCTCCTATAGACGAAGAAACGTACAGCATTCTCGAAACCAAACATCCCACTCCATCCAGGATGCTTGAAATGCCAGACCCTCCTGAAGAAATATACTCATGCATAAAAGTTAATTCTGACATGGTTTTAAAGGCAATTCATAGTTTCCCCAGTGGTTCTGCGTCAGGAATAGATGGACTGACACCACAACATCTAAAGGACTTTACTTCTAAATCTGCTGGTGATTCAGCATATATTTTACTTAATTCCAATATGAAACTGGTAAATCTAATTTTAAATGGATAAGTGGATCAGGATGTATGTAAATTTCTTTTTGGAGCTAATTTGTGTGCACTAAGAAAAAAAGATGGTGGAATTAGGCCCATTGCAGTAGGATGTGTTCTCAGAAGATTGTCTTCTAAGTTAGCTGTATCATTAGTTTATAGCAAATGCAATATTCATTTACACCCTGATCAGCTCGGCTTCGCAACCAAAAAAGGAAATGAGGCAACCATACATGCTACTAGGACATATATCAAAACCAACGAAAGTACAAACAAGGTGATCTTAAAAATCGATTAGAAAAACGCTTTCAACTAGGTAGAAAGGGATTCTATATTGAAAGAAGTGAAGCTGGTTGTACCCGAATTATATCCATATTTGTGGGAAAGCTATGCTAATCCATCCCTATTATTTTATGGAGACAAAACAATTACGTCGCAGGTAGGATGTCAACAGGGTGATCCTACAGGTCCGTTGATTTTTAGTTTGGGCATCCATGCAATAGTGCGCAGTTTTTCATCAAAATTAAACTTGTTTTACCTAGATGATGGAACTTTGGGAGGTTCACCAGAAACGGTAATACAAGACCTAAATACTTTAATAAATGAATCTGAAAAGATAAGTTTACAAGTAAATTCATGCAAGTGTGAATTATTCTTCATATCGGGAAAAGTTGATCCTGTCACTGAAGCCAAGTTTCAGACATTGTTGCCTGGATTACGGACAATACAAACCCATGAGTTGTCATTACTTGGCACGCCACTCCACGATCCCACGATCCACGATGCTCACAAATTTGAAGAACATTTAAATAGTATGAAAATTATAATGGACAAATTGAAACAGTTGCCTGCACATATAGCTTATTTTCTTCTAAAAAACTGTTTAGGCATTCCAAAACTGACCTATTTTCTACGCACCACTCTGACAAGGACCAGGCCATATGTTGTTCTTCAGCTAGACAACTTACTGAAAAAGGGTTTAGAATCAATTATTAATTATACATTAAACGATAGTCAGTGGAGGGAAGCAAGTTTACCCATACGACTAGATGGTTTAAGCATACGAAAAGTATCTGATTTGAGTTTTCCTGCTTTTCTGTCTTCATGTCATGAAGCAGTTTCACTCGTCTCCAACATTTTACATAACACAGTTGTTGAAGTAAAAATTGCACATTTGCAGAGTCACAAGAGATATGGAAAGACACTTATAACGAAATTCCAGAGACAAAAGGAGTACAAAGGAAATGGGATGACATATTATTAAATCAGATAAGAGAAAGGGAAATAGTTTCAGAAAATCCTATTGATACAGCCCGTCTTAAAGCGCTTCATAAGAAAGAGTCCGGAGCATGGTTGCAAGCTACACCCTCAAGAAACATAGGAACATTTATGGAAAATAATATCTTTCAAATAAGTGTAGCCTTACGCCTTGGCATAAATATATGTCATGAAGTCATGTGTGTATGTTAGAATCAAATGGACGCTAATGGTCTTCATGCTTTGAGTGCTCATGATCAGAAGCAGTGGGAGATTTTCACGCCACGGAGAACTAAACCAAATATTAAAGCGAACTCTCGCCAGCATAGACGTTCCTAGCATTTTGGAACCAACAGGAATGTTACGGGATGATGGCAAAAGACCAGACGGAATTACTTTAATACCCTGGAAAAGAGGCCAAAGTCTAGTGTGGGATGTTACATGCGTAGACACTTTCGCACCCTCATACATAATATTAACCAGCGAGTAGGCAGGAAGTGCAGCCGAGGCAGCTAGTAAACGAAAGCATTCGAAATATTCAAAATTAAAAGATCATTTTTTCATTGCTTTTGCTACTGAAACCATGGGTGTTTTTAGTAAAGAAACAAGTAAATTTTTGGCAAATTTGGGGTCAGCTTTAATTAATAAATCGGGTGACCCTAGAAGCAAACATTCAAAGAGGCAACGCAATAAGTGTTTTAAATTCGTTCCCATTCACACACAAAATGGATGAAAATTTTTTATTTAAAATAAATCCTAAAATATTTAAAAAAAAAAAAAAAATTACCGTATTGTAAGTTTGGTTGAAAATTGTCAAGAATTATACATGAGAAGCTCAAAATAATACACGTGTACAAGATGTTCAACATGTACCGTTAAAAAAATTAACTTCTGCATTTCTATTGGCATGTTAGATCATTTATTTGAAAAAGCTGTTATACAGAATCATGTACTCCTTATAAAATGCTATTAATTGTTTGTGAAGTCTGGTTAAATCTAAACAGTCTCAGGTCTTAGACTAAGCTTCTTTTTGAATTTATTCCAAAATGTAAATTTAGATGTATTCTTATTTTTCTTGTGCTTTAATATGTTCAATATATGTTTGAAAATTAAAAAAAAAAGTATAATATATAGTATCGAATGGATTAATTTTTCACTTCTAAATATCAGACAATTTACGACAATTTCTTTGTTAAATTTTTTACATTTCAATTGTAAATAACTGATAATTTACTCAAATCTGTTCTATCATTCAAGTCAAAAATATGTCAGATACTGACATTTTTTCATTTGATTTTTATTGATGTGATTAACTAACCAGCAAGAGACTAGTTAATCTTCCAAACTCTCCTATTTCCCTACTATATAGAAGCGATTTCATTGTAATTACCTGATCAATTACCACAACATTGAAAATACGTTTTCTTGTTAAAAATGACGGCAAATACAGATTACCAAGAGTTTCCTGCTGCTTAGAAACACCCCTTTCGCCGTAGTGACTAGACTCGTTCTGAATTTAAATAACTGACATTTTACGACATTTCCATTATATCATTAAATTCTAAAGTAGCTTAGGAACTAACTATCATCATGTTTACCTTATATACTAAAACGTACTATTCCTCCTACTCAATATACTTCTTTTTGGATTGTAAACATCTGGCAATATGCGAGTGTTCCTTTCTTTCGTTTTTTGTTCAATATGTGAGTAACTGATGTACTAATGACTTATGTTTCCGAACATTCCTTTTGCCCTATTTATCAATCACTTTTCAATCATGAGTTTCCGAGAAACTACAATTGCGTCATTAAATTTTATCCTTAAATAATTTCTTGGGAAACAATCAACAAGAGCTGGGTCCAGCTTGCAAACAATCCTTTCGGTCTACTGCATACCCGCGATTTCAAAAGTAAATGTCTGACAATTTACGTCAAATCCATTTTTCTTTTTATTCTAGGCTCGTTCACAATCCTATCTTGCAATCCCTTTTTTATCTACAGGTAAATAAGATTATCCGGCTGGAGCTGATGGTAGCTGTGTGGTCAACACACCAACCTCTTTCGATTGGGTTCATCCTTAGACCATTTCGCTGCTCCAGTTGGAGGTACTTCCGAATTGAATGCTGCACAGCTGCTGTGTTAGTAACTTAAAAAGTGGCCATATTGAAGCTTTGTAACTACTTCCTTGTATATATGATATGGCTTATACCACGGAGGACATTTTTCCTTCTCCATATAGGTGAATAAGAAATGTCTAACCTTACCACTTTGTCAAATTCACATTTGGGTGATTGAAGACTCTGACTAACTTGCACAATTCCTTTTCTTTTTGAAGAAAATTGAAGGCTGCCAAGTATTCACTCCTGAGATTAGCTGAGGTCGTGTCACAGCCTCTTGCATCCTGAAAAAAGTGAAGCAATCATTTAATGACGCTAAAGTTTCTTTAAATTTAATAATTTCGTAGCATTTCCTTTCAGTTCTGCTTGTATGTGGCTATAAGAGAATGAGCTACTGCTCATGAAGTCATCTACCAAGCTTCTCAGAAGATCTGATCACACCCATCAACCGCTAGAGATTTCCCGTTTGTAGTTTCTTCTATTACTGTTGTCCATATACTGCTTGCTACCTATGCTCCTTCGAAAACTGTTTGCATCATTTGAAGCCGTCTTGTATTGATCTCAGAGTTTCTCAAGAACTGTGATTGAATTTTCGTGGCTTCAATGGCAGAATTAAATTCGATCCTTGCAGATATTTCCCGAAAGCTCTTTTTTCTCTTTCGGTACTTTCCATGTCCAATTGTAAAATGTATCCATAAAATATCCGGCGAAAATATCGCTTAACATAATTTATATACGTACTTAACCCAGATTTAAGTTGTCATTTTTAGTCCACACCAATGCAAGTAGAAGTACTCTTCTTTCTACGTGTGGGTTTTAAAACACAATATAGAGACTCTGCAATAATCACCGCAGTCGAATAGTAAGAGTATTTGGAAATGAAGGATTAATCTTGCTAACATTGTGTCTGACGTTGAGTTAATCCCCGAGAAAATTTCGTCTCCTTCATTAAGCACTGTTCGATAATCATATCACTTGGAACTTCGCTCAAGAAGGACTCTTTTTCTCCGAATTGTGAATGTTCCATGAGTTCTTAATTTCTTGTAATCCTCTGATACCGTATTTGCCTCTAAAGCTTCCACCTGTTGAGTATAGTGATGTGCAGATTTTTCATAGAAAAGATGACCAAATGCGTGAGAAAACGGAAGCATTATTTTAATTGCCTTCAAATGAAGGTCCTACTACTATGTTCATTCTAGTCTCTTTGGATAAATTGCAATACGATTATGACAATGGCGGTTCGGAAAATGTCACCGTCTTAATTTTGAGATTTCCTAATATGGTTTTTATCATGCATTTTCATTTTCTTGCAAATGTTGCATATTGATTTCCTCATCCAGACCTTGTTGAACAAGATCGCAGATCCTAGATTTTGTGATCTACTCCGACGGTTGTTAATGTCTTCATAACCACATGTAGAGGTCCCCGAGCAAAGTCTAGAAGTGTGTTCTGAATGATCTTGAGCTGGCATGGCCATTCAGCATTTTCACTAATGTTGTAATAGTGTGCAGGATAGCAAAAATTTCTCTATACCATTTCCTGACGCAATGTATGAAATGGTGCTTAGAAATTACTTAACACGATACTTCTAAAGGTGGTACAACTTTGGAGCGTTCAGAAATTTCTTCAGCTGAGGTAAGATTTGAACACCTTTTCTTGCAGTAATTTACTGTATGCAGAAGTGTAGAATATATAGATTTAGTACTTGATGTTAAAATATTGAAGAAATGCAGAGGGACTATACTGCTTATATCAAAAGGAGAAGTGTGTATCTCACCATTACAGAATCGTTGTGGCGAAGCTTTTACAAGATGAATAGCTATCTAAAGGATGTTTGAGAAAAGGAAATCGAGACGCGAGTGAATACTTGATTAAATGTTCCGAGTAGGAAAGCATTGACACACCAAGAATATGAATGTATAGCATTAGAGGAAAAGAGGTTGTCATAATGACGAAATGTGATACGATATTCTTATCAAGACAATGCTACCGTGATATCATTCAAGAACTTGGATATGGAGAATTTTTATCAAAAGACTTCTCAAATTAATGACTTTATCTGCTTTATGAAATGTGTGGCACTTAGTTACTAATCAAAGCATACAGTGAGCTTATATTAAAAGCTTATTTGATTAGCATACAGTTTGGTTGCTTTCTGATGAGCAGTGTTACTAAGTCGGTAGCGAACACAGGACTGACTATACGGTAAATATTTTTCAGCTAACCGTGTAAAAGATGATCTCAAAAGGTTTTAAAATCGATTCTGTATTTGGCTCATCGATCTGATCACCGGTCTGAGTCCCAAAGTAAGGCTCCTTTGGAGGTTAGAATATGCGTTCCATAGCAAGTTTTTCTGGATACTGTGAACGGGGGGAAGAATTAATGTATGTGATGCATAATTTAGAATAATAATTAATTTACTAGAATGAAAATGTGGGAGGAAACATCACACACAAGCGAATAATTACTAAGATTATGCACACCCTTCCACTCACAAAGTTAAACTAGGTCAGTCGGTAGAGTGAATTATTAATAATAAAATTTTGAAAAGTTAATCTAGATAATAAGCAGCATGAAAATCTTGCTTTCAAGGATGTGTGGTTTTAACATCCACCCTGAGTGTGAAAATTACCAACAGCTGTATGGAACGTGCTCAACGTATTCACGGTTCAAACATAATCCTGGCATCTGGCCTGAAAAGAAAACATAAGGACAGGAAATTGTAACACATACCTGACGGCCAAGCTGTTTGAAGAAAAAGAGAATCCAAAATTTATCTCTCCAATCCTTTTAATGCGTAGGACGAACATTCCAATTATGCACAGATAAAATAGTACAGCACCCGCGCGCGCAGTGTCGAAAATGAGACAGAAAAAAATATTTTAAATTTTGTAAAACACTTATAAGGAAGCGGAGCTCTCGCTTATCGCGTTATTCGTGCACATAGTTAAATGACTTTCGCTGTTGACTTCATTCTTGAAGTGTCCATCTAAGTTCATTCCAACTTCACTGCACCACGATGTCGATTCCTTCTGCTCCCTGTTGTTGATGGCCAAGGTTGACTGGAGTTACCATATTCCCTCTTCTTATGGTTCTCTGGATCTCAGCTGATTCTCCTTCTGTGGTTGTCGGTCAGCAATAGCAGCTGGGCTTCGTTCCTTCAGTGGCGGTTCTGAAGGCTGTCCTTCTGATCATGTTCGTATTAATTTCTCATTCGCAGCATCACGAAATTACATAAAATATTAAAACTATTTACACGGAAGATTTGTACAAGGCTATTTGCCGAGTCTCTTGTACGCGTGTACTATTTATCAAAACAAGCTGCGAAGTAAAGCAACATTGGTCACTGTCTAACATGACTGGCGTCTAAGTTCTTCAAGACCATTAACTTAGTATTTGTTTAATATTCACAACGAATAAAATAGGAACATGCTCTCTTGAGCTTGGACCATGATTTTCGTGTATAGTTTAGGCAAAGCACTTCAGTTAAAATAACACTATCACTTTAATACTGAATTCGCCACACATTGTTTTCAACACTATCAAAATTATCAATCAACCGTCAAGAACCGAATTTTCACACACGACGTGTATGTTCGGAAAACTAGGAGTTAACTGTCATTTCGAAAACCGAATTTGTCGTAGGCGATGTATATTCCACCAAAACTAAGAATCAACTGTCCTTACTGTTCTCCGCGCTTTCGTTATATTCCCACGGAAGTTCATTGTCTGTTTGAACTCCGCGTCGGGTCAAACCACTTTCAACCACTTCTCCAAAATAGGTAGGGTAGGTTGCACCCTCACCTGACGTTTGCTTGTGACCTACTTAACTTGAAAACTCGACAAGTTTGTTTAAATTTCTGTGTTTTTTAGCTCACACTAATGAAACTGTTTTATGCCACTATATGCATCTGGCAGCTTAATTAATAAGCTTTTATTTGATGTATCAAAATCATAAACACTATATCCTGTTAATTAGCACTGTTCAGTTAAACACAAAAAAATAATACTAAGCTTGTCCCTAGTCATGTTCGTGAAACTGTCGTGACGCGTGCTGCCATCTAGTTGTGAATTACTTAACTTCTTGACCAAGTGACATTTAGCATAGCGTAAACCTGGAATGTTTATTTTTAATGTTTTTAGCTTTAGAATGTTTTTCCGGCGTAGAATAAAATAATACCAACAAACTACATATATTATACAATATTAGAACAGTCCCTATAGGGCTGTCATGATCTGGCACCTGAAATTAAGGATTGATTCTTGGTTGAGGGTTCCCTTCTTTAACGTCCAGCATTGATATACTGTCGAGGTTTAAAAAAAAAACTAGGTTTGTGTTTGCCCATAGGTCACCTCTCAAAACCATCAACCAGGCCCATGATTATTATTAGGACAAGCCATTAATACTATAACACATAAAATATCGGTTTAAATATATCTAAATAATACGGTTTCATCCAGAAAGTTTATTTACACATTACTAAAACATACTCATGTAGCAGACCATGCAGGGGAAAGCAGACGAAAATTACCACACACCAGAGACATCTGACGGATGTTTCTGAACTATTACAACTAGGACCAAAGTGGACTTCCAAAATTTCAAATTTTTCCAACTTCTCCTCTCAGACAGAAGTTCGTTGCCCAAGCCACGCATCCTGTATCTAGGACGCGAAAAAGAGGTGTGGCTTGCAAAGATGACACTCTATTGTATCGTCAATTTGCCACGGATACGCTAAAATTTTGCTTGCTTCGAACTTATTGTGAACATCGACTTGCCGTCTCCGCGGTATCAGTGTATGTTCCTAACAAATAATACACTATGAAGTGTGACTATCTCTGCTTATGTACGAAGTTTTCAACTCTTGGTTACCATATCAAAATAGGGTGGCTACAGTGGCTAACGGTACCTACCCACGCTGAAGTGAGAACAAAGCTCCAACAGAGAAGCAAGCTTTCTTAAAGTTTTTTTTTCTCTGAGGACTTCTCTGCCTCTACGAAAAGCAAACTAGCGTATATGAAGCTCAAAATATTCTATCTTCTCCATTATAATATGTAAATTATATTAAAATATCTCTGTCCCAGCATCATGTCCAGTCCTGTTGTTGCTCTATATATATTCAAATACACTAAACCAATAATATATATACATAAAATATTAATATGTCGTCTGTTCCCGCTGCTACGTATGCAAATCAAATAAAATGAATATGTAAATTGACCTAATTAAAAGATTAAATATTCACAAAATAAAGCAAAAATTTAATATGCACATAATGTATAAAAACACTGTTCATGTGCTGTTCACAATACAATCGGGAAAATATTATTAATGATAGACCGGAACCTAGTGATTCCAACACAACAATGTATTTAAGCCTTAGTGAGCAGCAAGGTCGCTTATTAAATGGATATTTGATAGCCTCGAGTGTTAACACACAGGATAATTTCTTTAATTAATATATCCGTAAGAACTCAATTTTTTGGATTCAACAGTTTCTATCAGGCTAACGATCCAGAACAAGCTGAGAGCGTTATGGGTGCTAAGTAGATTTCTTCAGCAGGAAACACTTCAAATAGTATTGTAGTTGCATGTAAACGGGAAATATGGCAATTGCTTGATTATCATTGATAAATTAATACTTATCTTTTTACATTTTTCAAACCAAAGGGCCCACCTAAAAAAAACCGCTGTTCGTTCCTAAAGATTTACGTCTGTGACACCCTCGTCATATTAAAGGAAAAAGTTTATCCACGGTTTCTTAAATGGTACGCCATTGTATAACGTGAGTTAAGGATCTCTGAAAGCACTACTGCTTCATTTCTAAGACCTAGGTACACAACACAAGATCCTACAGCTTCGGATTCATTGTGAATCCTTGTACTAGCTGTAAGCCAGTAGGAATTAAGGAATAGATGTCAATGTCCACTGCTGACTTCTAAATTTCACAGCATAAGCCGTTTTGCCTTAACAGACATTTAGAAAGGGAAACCTCGAATTATTGGCGTGCCTGTTGCACTCTAAACCACTAATTAAAAATCGAACATCCCCGTCCATCCTCAAAATTATTTCTTTGCATCACTTAAAGATTCACCGCATTACTTAGAGATCGATTTAATCTCTTATTAATATCTCTTTTCAGACATTGAAGAATACCATTAAAATGAAGTCAAGTGACATCTCTGTTAATATTCTCATTTTAAGTCGATTTCTGAAATATTAATCTTGCTAAGGTTGTCTCTCACGTTGAGTTAATCCTCCAGAAAATTTTGTAGTTTTTGATAAGCACTGTTAGCTTGACATATCACTTGGAACTTCGCTCAAGAAGGCCTCCTTTTCTGCGAATTTTGAATGTTCCTTGCTTCCATTAGTTGAGATTATTGATGTGCAAATTATGCATAGAAAAAATGACCAGCAGCGTTAGAAAACGGAAGCATTAATTTAATTGCTTACAAATGAAGTTTCTAGTCCCCTGTTCAATCTAGTCCCTTTGGATGAATTGCAATACGATTATGACCTTCTCTATATATTGCAGTCAATGTTAACAGTTCGGAAAAGGTCACCGTCTTAATTTTGAGATTTCCTAATATGTTTTTTGTCATGCAGTTTCTTTTTCTTGCAAATGTTGCATATTGATTTCGTCATCCAGACATTGTTGAATAAGATCGCAGATCCTAGACTTTGTCATCTCCTCCGAGGGTTGTGAATGTCTTCATAACCACATGTAGATGTGCCGGAGCGAAGTCTAGAAGTGAGTTATCAATTATCAGGTAAGAGCGTTGTGAGTCCTAAGTAGATTTCTTCAGCAGGAAGCACTCTCAAATAGTATTGTAGTTGCTTATAAACGGGAAGTATAGCAATTGCTTGATTATCATTGATGAATGAATACTTATGTTTTATACATTTGTTAGCACAACAATTTTCAATCCCAAGGGCCCACTTAAAATAAACCGAAATATGTTCGCAAAGGTATTTGACTGTGATACCATAGTCTTATTAAAGGGAGAAGTAAATACACGGTTTTTAAAATGCTATGAAATTGAATAATGTGAGTTAATAACTCTAAAACCACTACCGATTCGTTTTTATGACCTAGGTACGCAACACAAGATCCTACGGCCTCAAATTCATTGTTAAATTCCTTTACTAGCTCTAAGCCAATGCGTATTAAGGAATACACGCCGATGTCCACTGCTGGCTTCTAAATTTCACAGCATTGTAAGAAGGACATAAGCGGGCATAAGCGTTACCGGACACCTCGAAAGAGAACCCTCGAATTATTGGCACGCCTTTTGCACTCTAAACCACTAATTAAAAATCGAACATCCCCGTCCATCCTCAAAATTATTTTCTTAATCACCGCATAAGCAGGAGATCGATTTAATCTCTTATTAATATCATTTTTCAGACATTGTAGATTACTATTACAATTAAGTCAAGTGACATCTCCACTAATGTTCTCATTTTAAGGCGATTTCTGTCGTTGTGGATGCATATTACAAAAAGCTTCACAAGCTCGGGGATGCCTATCCTATCGCAAGGGACCCATCAACTTGTTCATTTTAACGCGCTTTCTTTTTACTATACCCTATGAGCTCACCGTGATATTCATTCTTTCTCACCCAAAGTATTCTTGTTCCGCACGTCACTGGGGTTGAACTCGAATATTTCGAATTTGCGAGTCCTAAGGACAATATGAGCTGCCGTACTTTTCCCATTTCAACCCACCCGCTCTCGTCGATTGTACTGCATGCAAACTGTTTCCACTCGTTCTAATGCAAGTATCATGGCGGATATCGACATCTACTGTTATTATCTTTTTATCTAAATGCATCCTGAAATCTACAATTAGTAATACCATTATTTCTGCAGAAAGCCGATTCGGCAGCCTTGTAGATATTCCATATGAAAGTAACTTTTCAACAGATTTTAGTCTATTACAGCGGGTAAAATGCAATTGAAAATTCCTAATCTAACTACGCTTCTTATTAAATGTTACTATGTCTGGTTGGTTGTATTGCATGCTAGCTGCTTGCATTCGTTTTGATAAGAGAACAACACTTGTATCGACATGTCCCCTTAGTAAAATTCTGAATGTTTCTATAACTTGTTAATACAATGTTATCTGAAAACAGTCTGAAGTATAGATCTAAGCACATATCTGTGTGTTTCATCTTTCTTCTTGCCAATGATAACCGCTCTTAGCTGGATTGTTCAAGGAATGTACTCGAGGCAGTTTGCCATGATATTCCGCTATATGCAGCTATCATTTATTCAGAACTTTACAGACGATTTGGTGTTTCTATTTTTGTAAAGGAATTTACTTGGTGATCTAGGATGGCTCTGGTCAACGGCCAAGGATATGCACGCATACATACCAATACAAAAGACAGTCTGGTTCTGTGTTAGAGATGAGTATACTTCGTAAACCTCAACTGCTGGTGATTAATGAGGTACATTTTATGGAGTAGCTTTCTGCTCTTGAG